>NC_056745.1:1506181127-1506221127 GCF_019279795.1 Protopterus annectens
ACTTATTTATGAGGTGGGCCATGTAGAAAGCTTTCCATACAATGGAAGCAACATGGTGGTCAAAAGTCAGGTTGCTATCAATCTGGGTGCCCAAATCCCTCATGACTGACTGCATGCTAAGAACATTGTTATTAATGTGATAATTTGTGGAGACATCTCTCTCCCCAAAGGGGATCATGATGCATTTTTTTGTATTCAGCTTCAGGCCATGTTTCTGGCACCAGTCATTTGTTTGGGTAAGATCCTCTTGGAGGATGTCCTACACATCACTAGGGGAGTTGATGACAGAGACCAGCATGCAGTCATCTGCAAACTTGGTCAGCCATAGCCCAAATAACAGTGACCCTAAGACCGAACCCTGGGGTATTCCACTCTATATGGGTCTACTGCTTGAGGTGGCTTCCCCTATTTTGACTAGGTGGGGTCTATCAGTGAGCCAGTTAGCTACCCATCTGGTAACATACGGATTGATGTCTAGTTGAGAGAGTTTATCTATTATGCCCAAGTGGGGAATAGTGTTGAAGGCTTTGGCCAGGTGAAGGTAGGCGGTGTGCACTGTCTTCCCCTCATCCATGGCTTTGGTGACTGTCTCAAAAAGTCAACCAAATTTAACAGACATGACCTCCCCTTGATGAAGCCAAACTGTGTGGGATTGAATGTCTGGAGGTTGCCAATGTCCTTGTTAATGAGGTCCATGATAATCCATTCCATGACCTTGCACATCAGGCTAGTTAGGCTGATGGGTCTATAATTTCCTGGATCGGTGGACACTCCACCTTTGTACAGATGGATTACAGTTGCTGTCCTCCACTTAGTTGGGATGAAGCCAGTACTCAGGCTTTTGTTGAATAGGGTGCCTAATGGTGCTGCAAGTTCCTGCCTGAGTTCATGTAGGGTGCAGCCTGGGATGTTTTTGGGTCCCATAGAGCTGTATTTTTGCCCTTGGAGAGTGATGACCTGATCCCTAGATATAAGGTGAAGGGGGCAGGTACTGGAAATGTCCTGATTTACTGATGGGGGACAGAGGGGTGAAATTTTTGCTGAATCTGTCAGCCAGCAAGTTTGCTATATCTACCGCATTTGTATATGTGGTGTCCTTGACCACCAGTTCTGACCAGATCTGTGTGCTATCTTTGAGATTACTGACATATGTGAAGCACGCCTTATGATTATCTCTAGTATATGTGGTCAATTTGGACTCATACTTTGCTCTGGAGGATTTCACTAGTGCTCTTATTTGCTTGTTCAGGCTAAGGAGATATTGCTTCCAATTAGACACCTGCTCCTTCTTTGTCCTAGACAGCATTTTTTTCTTTTGTTATACAGTTTATTTATTGTAGATGTCCAACAGACAGGTTAAGTCTTCCCTGATGAGGATGTTTTAGTCCTATCAGGTATTCCTGATCCCATGCATCTAAATAAATGTTTGTATATTAATTTGGTATCGTTTTGGATACTGGTGCCAGTTCCTAGAGAGGGTGTAGGGGACTGTAAAGCTGTTTACACCATCCTGCAAAAGGCTTTAATCAGCTTTGGAGAATTTTTTAGTTTGACCCTAGCTAGGGAGGGTTCAGGGGAGATGGTGACTTTGAACAAGACCACTTTATAGTCGGATCTTACAAGGGAGGAAATTTACTGCAGGGATGCTGCAGTGGTTACTCATGTTGCTTAATACCAAGTCCAAGATATTATCACCTCTTGTGGGGGTATCAAATAGCTGTTTCAAAGCATTTGCATTGACAAAATCGAGGAATCTCTGGGCATTTGTTTTCTGGCATGAGTAGCTATTTCAGTCTATGTTTGTGTAGTCAAAATCACCCAGGATCAGGGTAAAGGGATGAATCCTGATAGATTAGAAGAGGTCTAGATAAGCAGTCTGGGCACCTTGAGTGATATTTGGGGTTGGTAGCTAGCTATGATTTGTATAGGGGTCTTGTCACTGGTTAACTTCACCTGGAGTGTCTCCTGTGCATCATACTCTTGGCCTGCAGGTGTGTATGTCTTTAATATGTATCGAAACTCCACCTCCTGGGGATTAAAAAATACTGTGCCCATGATCACAGCCAAGCCAGCTCTACTTACAATATGTGCACAATGATCCTCTGTACTTAGTACATTTCCATGTGGCCAGGACATTGTGCATGTGGTCAGGACATTGTGCATGTGAACACTACATTGTGCATGTGGCCAGGACATTGTGCATGTGGCCAGGACATTGTGCAAGACAAGTAGCTCCTCAACATGCCTACAGTACAGCCCCAAGGCCATATCATCTTAAATCACCTCACATCCATATCAAAGAATGAACAACCGATGCAAACAAAGAATGTACAAGAACACCTCTGATAGTTGTTGGGATTTTGCATGCACAGATGGGAAAACAATGCAAACAATGCTGATGTAACATACAGCAATATATTTGCAGATAAATGTTACATGAAAGGGAAACACCATGGATGGCTAAGAGTGGAGAAGGAATTTTATTATAGCATCAGAAACCACAGAGGTGGACAGAAGAATGCAAACAGAGTTGACTAACAAAGCAGGGCTGTAAAACACAATAGAGAAGTTGATATGACAATACATGAGTATAGGATAATGTGAAACCTACACAGTAGCATTGGGATACACTAAAATAACATTACGTATCAAATCTTCATAGATGTTGACACCTTAGTTCAGTTCACATACCAGTACATCCTCATTGTCCTTGTAGGGGGGGGGGGTGAAGCAAACCAAACTAAAGGGGTTATAAAACACATATATACAAAAGTGTAGCACACTTGCAAACCACTAGCAAGAAAATAAACATAGGCCTCAAAGAAATTAAGCCCATGTCTGTCCTGGTGATGTTCCCAAAACCAGGGCATTAGTAAGCGGTACCACTGAAGTAATGAGACTGAAATGCGTATAGCAGGAAATGTAGCACATTTATAGACTAATAGCAACATAGAAATCAGGGGATCTGATCCCATGGCTATCCTGATGACATTCTCTGTAGCAGTGCATTACCATGAGTAGCCACTGAATTAGTCAGATGTACATATCAGGAAATATACAACACGTGCAGACAGCAAGAAAGGAAAGACAGTCATCAGGGAAGTTGAATCCGTGTCTGTCTTAGTGACATTCTCCCTGCCAGTACATTCAACAAGAGGAGACAGTATAACAGACTCAAATAGGCCATATAACTCACATATCAGGGTAATGAAGCACATCTGCACTCTTCAAAGAAAACACTGTAAAACAACATACAACTCCAAACCCAGTGCACTGACATAGTAAAAATCATTTCATGAGTACACGGAGCCATCATGGATTTTAGAATTAAAACTTTAACTTTACTGTGTTTCAGGTGAGCATGGTGGCATTGAGTGATACTTAGATCATTTATGCAACCAATTAATGCATAACAGTATTTTTCTTAATTTTGCCATAGCATAAAAAGCACCATTTCTTGTTGGTGATAAATGTGCATAGATATTGCACTCAACGACCTATCATACAAATTATGAACACAGACTGATAATTTATAAGCTGCTTATATGCCCTTGTGTCTTATGCTTATTTATTTTTGGAAAAAAAGTAAGATTGGATATAGGAATATAGGACAGTGATGACAATGGAATCAAGCATTGAGTATAACACAAGGTGAGCTACTAAGGAATGAGCAGGATGCAGCTGAGGTAGGCACATAGCTCCTTAGATAAATAATGCTAGATGTAACCATAAATAAATTTGGTTACAAAGTTCTTAACTCATAGGTTCATAGGTTCATAGGTAGGTACTAGGCTATTGACCCTAGTGCCTATATAAGCCTAGCCAAAAGATACCCTGGCTTTCGCCACCCAAGAAAATTATTTTCCTGTGCCCCTGTTGGCCAGAGCCACAGAAGCGATCCCCAGGGTGAATTTCCTATCTCCCATCCAATCATCAACATTTTTGTTGAAGAGTGCTAATGAGGAGCTTTGTTTGATATAGATAGGTAGTTTGTTCCAGAGTATGGGGAGTCTCTGGGACAGGAATCTATCCGTACAGCATGTTCTGTTTATTGCGGTGACAAGGTTAAGGTCCCTAGAGTGTGTATCTCGGAAGGATTGGGATTTCTTTAAGTGGAGCATGTCCAACAGCTCTGGGTTTGACATAGCTGTGTATGTTAAGCAGAGATCGCCTCTGAGTAGGTGATATGCGACAGAGTAAAGCTGGAGTTTTTTGAGACGGTCTGCATACGACAACTGTTTGAGGCTGGTAATCCTCTTTGTGAGATATTTCTGTGGCCTTTCCAGTTGTTGTAGATGTCTTGTGAGGTACATACCAAAAGGGGCATTGTACTCTATAATGGGTCTAATGAGTGACAATGACCTCTTTTTTTTCCTGGATGAGAAACCTTATGTGATGAGGTGTGCCACATAGAAGGATTTCATGACTACTGTGGTGATGTGATTATCAAAGGAGAGACTACTGTCCACCTGTGTCCCTAGGTCTCTTATCACACTTCCCGTGTTAAGTAGACTACCACCTATGTGGTTGTTCATGGATACAGAATTTTTACCAAAAGGGATGACAATGCACTTTTTGGCATTGAGCTGGAAGCCATGGCTTTGACACCAAGCATCTTTCACAGTGAGGCCCTTTTGTAGGATGTCCACATCATTAAGAGTTTTGATTATGGCTCATAGTTTGCAGTCATCTGCAAACTTCGTTAGCCAAAGACCTTCTGTGTTAGCCTGTATTTCAGAGAAGTAGATACCAAAAAGGAGAGGTCCCAGGACTGAACCCTGTGGTACTCCACTTGTCACTGGTCTGAAGTTGGATTTGCATTCTGCTACTTTCACAGTGTGGGTTCTGTCAGTGAGCCAGTTGGCAACCCATCTTGCGACACAGGGATTTATACCTAGTTTAGTGAGTTTATCTATAATTCCAGAGTGGGGGATGGTGTCAAAAGCCTTGGTGAGATCTAGACAGACTGTGTGAACCACCTTACCCTCCTCTACAGCTTTGGTGACTGCTTCAAAGAAGTCTATCAGGTTTAGGAGACATGATCTGTCTTTTACAAACCCAAACTGGGTGGGGTCCAGAGCTTGAAGATTACCTATGTCATTGTTTATAAGTTCCATGATGATATGTTCCATAGCCTTGCAGACCATGCTAGTCAGGCTAATGGGGTGGTAGTTCCCAGGGTCAGTGGTGGCTCCCACTTTGTGGAGTGGGATAACCATCACTGTGCTCCATTAAGTGGGCACAAAGCCTGATATGAGGCTATGATTGAACATGGTACATAGGTGAGGTACCAGTTCTTTCTGTAGTTTGTGTAGAATGCAGCTTGGGATGTTGTCAGGTCCCATGGATGCTGTGTTCTTGGCTTTGGAGATTGTGTTTTTTACCTGTGCAGCCATAATTACAGGAACTTTGCATTCTTCCAGTATAGAAATGGGCCCTTTAGGGGATGGGAGGGGGGTAAAGTTAGAACTGAACCTATCTGCCAGGATGTTGGCAATATCAGTTGGTTCTGTATATTTAGTGCCACTGTGCTGTAACTCAGAGCAGATCTGAGTGTCGCCATTGAAATTCTTGACATAGCTATAGAATGCTTTGTGGTTTCCTTTAGAATCAGTGGCAATTTTGTTTTTGTAACTAGCTTTGGAGGATTTTATGAGGGATCTCAGCTTCTTACTGAAGCTAATCAGGGAGCTCCTCCAGTCATGGGATTTTACTCTTTTTTTGCAACAGTTTCTTGCTTCTGTTGTATAGTTTGTTCATGGCAGGGGACCACCAGATTGGCTTCCTTTTTTTTGACGATAGCATTTTGATTCTGTTAGGGATTGCATGATCCATGCACTTGTGTAAGTGCTTATAAAGTGGATTTGTGTAGGATTCAGCAATTGTACCTCTGTTGTCCGTCAGCAAGAGTGTTGTGAAGTTTGCCATTTCTGTCTTAAGAAGTGCGAAGTTGGCTTTGGAGAAATTTATTACGGTGGTTTCCCTAATGGGGGGTGGGAGCGAGATGCGGATATCT
The DNA here is from genome assembly GCF_019279795.1 of Protopterus annectens. Taxonomy (NCBI): domain Eukaryota; kingdom Metazoa; phylum Chordata; order Ceratodontiformes; family Protopteridae; genus Protopterus; species Protopterus annectens. Next base: position 1,506,187,144 of record NC_056745.1, read on the forward strand.
AGGGTGATTAGATTGTGGTCAGATCTGACCAACGAGGAATTGACCTCCTGTGTGGAACACCAGTTGCCCATGTTGGTAATGACCAGATCTAGGATAGTGCTGCCCCTGGTGGGGGTGTGGATAAGTTGATCCAAGGCATTGGAATTTATGAATTCCAGAAAATGTTGAGCACAAGAGTTGGTACATGAGTAGTTTTCCCAGTTAAAGGTGGGGTCGTTGAAATCGCCCATTGTTAGGGTGTTAGATTGCAGCCTAATATTTTCCAGTGTATCAAGAAATGAGGAGTGGGAATCCTGGGGCATAGTGGGGGATCTGTAGCAAGCTACAATTTGGATTGCAATCTTGCCCAGAGTTAGTTGCACTTGGATAATCTCGGAGGCATTATGCTGAACAACTAGCCTGCAGGTGTGGATATCCTTAATGAATATGGACACGCCTCCACCTTTAGTGTTTCGGTTCAAGTTAGTTGGCTGAAAGGTGTAGCCTGGTAATTCAGAGGTGCTCTCTGGGAGCCTTGAACCAGGTCTCTGTCACTGCACAGATTATAGGTTCATAGGTTCATAAGTTCATACTAGGCTATCTGCCCTAGGGCATTTATAAGCCTAGCCAGAGTGTGTTTGGCTTTCGCCACCCATTTTAAATTAATTTTGCTATGCCTTTTTTTGAGGTTAGTGCACTGTGCCCCTGTCTAACAGTGACACAGAAGTGATAGCCGGGGTAAACCTACGATCTCCCATCCACTCATCAAGATTCCTCTTGAAGAGAGTCAATGTGGGACTCTGCCTAACCTGGACTGGGATTTTATTCCAGAGTGAAGGGAGCCTCTGGGTTATGAATCTGTCCCTCCAGCATGTCCTTTTTATTTCAGTGCTGAGGTTCAAGTCTCTCGAGCGCGTAGCTCGATGGGATTTGGATTTTCTGAGGTGCAGCATGTCCATTAATTCTGAGTTGGACATGGCTTTATACGTCAGGCACAGATCGCCTATGAGCAGGCGGTATGCCACTGAGTAGAGCTGGAGTTTCTTTAACCGGGCAGCATATGGCATCTGTTTGAGCCCTTTGATCCTCTTGGTGAGGTACTTTTGGGGTCTTTCCAGTTGCTGCAGGTGTCTGGTAAGGTACATCCCAAAAGGGGCATTGTACTCAATTATGGGCCTGATGAGGGATAAGTAAAGAGGTACGATGACCTCCCCTGATCTAGATGTGAATCCCTTCATGATTAGGTGGGCTATATAAAATGTTTTTCTAACCACTTTGGCCATGTGGTTGTCAAATGAGAGATTGCTATCAACTTGGGTCCCCAGGTCCCTAATGACTTCTTCTGTACTTAATGGATTACCACCTATGTGGTAATTTGTGGGCACTTTGTTTTTGCCAAAGGGGATGACTATGCACTTGTTGGCGTTTAGCTTGAGGCCATGGCTCTGGCACCAGTTGTCTGTTTCTATGAGGCCCTTTTGGAGGATGCTTGTGTTGGCTGGAGAGTGGATTATGGCACCCAGTTTGCAGTCATCTGCGAACTTGGTCAGCCACAGTCCTTCCGTGTTGGCCTGTACCGCCGAGAAATATATACCGAACAAGAGAGGTCCCAGGACTGAGCCTTGTGGGACGCCACTTGTAACTGGTTTGGAGTCTGACATGGCTCCAGCAATTCTAACCATGTGGGTTCTGTCCTTGAGCCAGTTTGCAACCCATCTAGTGACATAGGGGTTTATATTTAAGCTGGTGAGCTTATCTGTAATGCCCGAGTGGGGTATTGTATCGAAGGCTTTTGCGAGGTCCAGGTAGGCTGTGTGGACCACCTTCCCTCGTCAATGGCCTTGGTGACTGTTTCAAAGAAATCGACCAGGTTTAAGAGGCAGGATCTGCCCTTAACAAAGCCAAACTGGGTAGGATCCAGTGTCTGTAGGTCCCCAATATCTTTATTTATGAGGTCCATGATGATCCTTTCCATAGCTTTGCAGACCAAGCTAGTCAGGCTTATAGGGCGATAGTTTCCAGGATCCGTTGAGGCACCACCTTTGTAGAGAGGGACCACTGTTGCTGTGCACGCTTTGGGTACATATCCTGTAGTAAGGCTAAGATTGAACAGTAGTTTTATGTTTGGGTTTAGCTCTTCTTGGAGTTCATGTAGGGCGCAGCCGGGACACCATCTGGTCCCATTGATGCTGTGTTTTTGCTTTGGAGAGGCGGCTCTTACCTGAGCATCTGAGATGTCAGGGGGGCAGCACTCTGTTGGGATAGATATTTGCCCTTTTGGTGGGGAGAGGGGGGAGAAGTTTGCACTGAACCTGTCAGCTAGGATGTTGGCAATGTCTGTGGGCTCGGTATATTTTTTGTCATTTTGGACTAATTCTGAGCATATCTGGGAATTCCCACCCAGGTTCCTAACATAACTAAAGAAAGCCTTGTGATTATCCTTAGTGTCCTGTGCAATTTTTCTCTTGAAGCTGGCTTTAGACGATTTTATGAGTGCCTGTAGTTTTTTGCTAATACTGATCAGAGATGCCTTCCCTTTTTGGGATTTTGCTCTATCATGTAGTAGCTTCCTCCTTCTATTGTATAGTTTGTTTATGGCTGGGGTCCACCAGACAGGACGTCTGTCTTTGGAGGATTGGGTCTTGGTTTTATTTGGGATTGCATGATCCATGCATTCCTGAAGGTGTTCATAGTATGCGTTTATAAAGGATTCTGCGGTCTGGGCCGTATTTTCCACAGGCCCGGGGGCTTTGAAAGATATCGCCTCGGTTTTGAGGTGTGTGAAATTTGCTTTAGAGAAGTTTTTCACTGTGGTTTTCTGGGCAGGGGGTGGGGTCGGGATGTGAATATCCAGTGAGATTAGTTTATGGTCTGATCTTACCAGTGAGGGATACACTTCTGGTCTGGAGCATAGTGTCCCCATGTTGATGATGATCAGGTCCAGTATGTTTTCCCCTCTTGTGGGAGTGGTAACAAGTTGTTCCATAGCATTTGAGTTTATAAATTCTAGGAACCTTTGGGCTAGGGTGTTGGAGCTAGAGTAATGCTCCCAGTCTATGTTTGGGTAGTTGAAGTCGCCCAATATAATGGTGTTTGGAGAGACCTTCATATTTTCCAGTATTCTCAGGAAGGCCAAGTGGGGTTCCTGTGTTTGGGAGGGTGGTCTGTAGCAGGCTATAAACTGGAAGGCAGTTTTACCCACAGTTAGTTGCACATGGATAGTCTCTGATTCTTCGTGCTGTGCCACCAACCTGGAGGTGTGGGTATCTTTGACGAATATTGATACTCCCCCTCCTTTTGTGGTTCGGTCCAAGTTTTGGGGCCGAAAAGCATGGTATGAAGTATAACCTGGTAGTGCTGGGGTGCTCTCCGGAGCCTTGAACCAGGTTTCTGTTACTGCACAGATATCGATGTTCTCCATGCTAAGGAGAGTTTCGAGTGCATGCATCTTGAGGTTTAGACTTCTGGCGTTGAGTAGCATTACTCCATTTTAAGAAGTGCCTCGAGTGAGTGCATTTTGTGTTTTAGACTTCTAGCACTGAGTAGCATTACCCGCAGATTTTGCTTGCTTGTACCTGTTACTGTGGTGAATTTGTCATTTGAACCTTTCCTAAAAAAGGCACTATAGGGGTGGCAAGAGCCTTAGCCAGTATCCGTAATCCCAAGGGCTACAGTTGCAGGCCATCTCTGGCAAAGCATCGTGGTTTGTCAATCATGTCATCCCAGGCAGACAGATACTGGATCCCATAAGAATGACACCAGAAGCTTAGCCAATTGTTGAAGTCAATCATTTTGTTCTTTTATTGTGGTATCATTCTGGGTGATGGCAGGATGCTACTCAAGGCTAGGGTCATACCTGCCTGGGCTACAAGATTGGACAGCTCCTCCATGTGTCTTTTCATGTAGTCCAGGGAGGTACATCTCAGGTCATTCACACCAACATGGACAATGATAGAGTCATATTTGTACTTGTTGTGGAGTGACCTGAGTCCGTGCATTATGTGGCAGATCCTGGCACCCTACAGGCAGCTGACAGTAACTTTCTCCTTGTTTAGCCTGGTGAGTGGAACATCAGTGTGCCTGACTATAGAGTCACCTATGACTAGAGTGTTGCATACGTTGTTATGCCTTATGGGCTGTGGTTGAGTTGCATACTATGTGTCATTTGGGTTGTGTTGGGTTGGGGATATTGCTTGAGTTTCTGCTTTGGAGGTCCCTGTTGCTTGGGCAGATTTTTGTTGAGAGCATCCACAAAAGTAGGTGTGTGTCTTGTGTTTCTATATGTGTGTTTTGGTGGTGGAAGTTTTGAGGGACTATGTGATGAGTGTTGTGTGGTGCAAGTGTTTACCTTCTCCTCTTAACTGTCTAGTCCAGTCTTGGTTGAAGAGAGCTTTGTTTCCAGTTTGGCTATATAAATGATCTCTCACAGGTTGTAGTGTTGGGTGGTAGGAGGAGAGGGTTGTCTGTGTACATGAGGCAGTTGCTGCATTGCCCCAAGATGCCCAGATTCATCAGGTAGACAGGAGAAAACACCAGGAGCTGACCCTTAGACATGTCTGGATAGGTGCTTATTTATTATCTACTAAAAACTGTTTTCCAATAGACAAGTGAGGAAAGTTGAGTGCTGTAGTAATTTGTAGCTTATTTAGTGCTTACAATGAGTTCTGAACAAGTGCTGAGCTCAAATAAACAGATCTGAGTGCTGAAACTAGAAAACTGGCTAGTTCTAAGAAACAAAATTAAGCTAGAATGCTTCCTTCCAACATAGAAAGGATCGGGGGCTCAGAAGCTTGTAAACAGTCCTGGATACAGCAAATCTGTATCTGGAGTAGACGACTTACAGGAAAGGCAAGAAACAAGCTCAGAATTTTTTTTTTTGTAAAGTGGAAAGGAGGAGCAGAAGCTAACTGGGTTGGCCTTCTCAAATGTTCCCTGGATTAGGTAGAATGAGGTAATGACACTAGACTGGGAGGAGTGTCCCAGATCAAATTTACAGTAGGGGTGGGCAACTGCAAAGCCACCAAAGAGTTTACATATTGCTGATAACAATGTTGCATTTCAGGGTAATGGAACATATCAAAGCATGAAATGAGAAAGATAACCAAATGGATATGAACCTCTGTCTTTTTCATCACCATTTCTTAATGTGTAAATGAGTATTATCCAGGCCTGCCAAAGACTCATTCAGAAGACAATGCCAGTAAAAAACATATTGCAGGGGAATGGAAGACATGATATAAAGAAAAGATGAAACTCAGCTTAGTGGATGCGAACCCATACATTTGTCACTCGTATTCCTTTGACCAGGGTATTAGCAAGGTATGCCACAGAAACACTCATAGGAAAGGTATCAGAAAAACACATTGCTGGGTAAAGGAATACAGTGACAGACTAACAAGCGAGTACTGCAAAATAACATACCTCTCTCAGGGGGATTAGAACCCTGTACACAGTGTGCTCACAATGAACACATCATTTCAGAACTGCAATGAACCATGGAAGCCATTACATGAAAATTATTAACTTTAGTTTATTTCATAATTGCTTGGTGATGCGCATGAATGCTCAGCTAGTTTGTCCAATGAATGGCAATATTGTTAATGCATGACAAGGACTGTTCTTAATTTTAACATAGCATGAGAATTATCATCTCCTTATGGTTATAAATTGGCATTAAAATTGCTCCCTTCCAACTGTCTTGCAACACAAGACCACAGTAATATGACTTTTTATAAGTCCTTTGTGGGTGTGTGTGCGTGTGTGTGTGTGTTTGTGTGTGTGTGTGTGTGTGTGTGTGTGTGTGTGTGTGTGTGTGTGTGTGTGTGTGTGTGTGTGCGTGTGTGCATGTGTGCGTGTGTGTGTGTGTGTATGTGTGTGTGTGTGTGTGTGACTGTGTGTGTGTGTGTGTGTGTGTGTGTGTGTGCCATCTCAAGTGTAGGTCTAATGGCCACTGAATGACTACTTATGAAATAATTTACATGGACCATTTAGTGGTGAACTGACAGTACTGGTCTGATTAATATACTCTCCCATGACAGTAGAAGGTTTTTTTTGGGGGGGGTTTGAGGAAGTGAACCTACAGCCACCATAATTATCCCAGTGTATGTAAACGGTATGCCTCATCTACCTACACAGAAGGAAGCATGCAGAAGCAGTTCTACTAATATTTACAGTCATACTACTTTCCTTAGACTATGCCAGTACTAACAGAAGAGGTACTGATGTACAAAAGTTATCCAAACATAGTTTTACTGGCTATCTCTGATATTATGCAAACAGAGACAACTTTTATGAAGGCATGCATGCTTAGCCCAGTACTCTCTTAGGTGTGGTAACCTGCTATTGTATCTCTCTGTTCCTTTCAGTCTCTGCAGGAGCTAGAGACATTAAAAGGGCATAATGGGTTGTTGGATAGTGGCATGCATTGGTAGGTTATTTGTTTAGCTAAAGGATTGCAAACATGCAGTACTTAGGTGGTAAATGAGCACTAACTACAGACTCCCATCTGCCAGTGATGTCAGGCTTATGTCACTGTAATGATGATAGCAGTGTTACTCAATGAGTCAATGATGTCAGGTTTATGTCACTGTAATGATGATGGCAGTGTTACTCAAAGAGTCAGTGATGTCAGACTTATGTCACTGTAATGATGATGGCACTGTTACTTAATGATGCCAGTGATGTCAGGCTTATGTCACTGTAATGATGATGGCACTGTTACTGAATGAGTCAGTGATGTCAGGATTATGTCACTGTAATGATGACGGCACTGTTACTTAATGATGCCAGTGATGTCAGGCTTACGTCACTGTAAAGATGATGGAACTGTTACTCAATGATTCCAGTGATGTCAGGCTTATGTCACTGTAATGATGATGGCACTGTTACTCAATGATGCCAGTGATTTCAGGTTTATGCCACTGTAAAGATGATGGAACTGTTACTCAATGATTCCAGTGATGTCAGGCTTATGTCACTGTAATGATGATGGCACTGTTACTCAGTGAGTAGGATGACAGTAACACAAGTGATGTCAAGCTTATGTCACTGTAATGATGATGGCACTGTTACACAATGATGCCAGTGATGTCAGGTTTATGTCACTGTAATGATGATGGAACTGTTACTCAATTATTCCAATAATGTCAGGCTTATGTCACTGTAATGATGATGGCACTGTTACTCAATGATGCCAGTGATGTCAGGCTTATGTCACTGTAATGATGATTGCACTGTTCCTGAATGAGTCTGTGATGTCAGGCTAATGTCACTGTAATGATGATGGCACTGTTACTCAATGATGTCAGTGATGTCAGGCTTATGTCACTGTAATGATGATGACACTGTTACTGAATGAGTCAGTGATGTCAGGCTTATGTCACTGTAATGATGATGGCACAGTTACTGAATGAGGCAGTGATGTCAGGTTTAGGTCACTGTAATGATGATGGCACTGTTAATGATGCCAGTGATGTCGGGCTTATGTCACTATAATGATGATGGCACTGTTACTCAATGAGTAGGATGATGGCAACACAAGTGACGTCAGGCTTATGTCTCTTTAATGATGATGGCACTGTTACTCAGTGAGTAGGATGACTGTAACACAAGTGATGTCAGGCTTATGTCACTGTAATGATGACAGAACTGTTACTCAATGATTCCAGTGATGTCAGGCTTATGTCACTGTAATGATGATGACACTGTTACTCAATGATACCAGTGATGTCAGGCTTATGTCACTGTAATGATGATGGCACTGTTACTCAGTGAGTAGGATGACAGTAACACAAGTGATGTCAGGCGTATGTCACTGTAATGATGATGACACTGTTACTCAATGATGCCAGTGATGTCAGGTTTATGTCACTGTAATGATGATGGAACTGTTACTCAATTATTCCAATGATGTCAGGCTTATGTCACTGTAATGATGATGGCATTGTTACTCAATGATACCAGTGACGTCAGGCTTATGTCACTGTAATGATGATGGCACTGTTACTCAATGAGTCAGTGATGTCAGGCTTATGTCACTGTAATGATGATGGCACTGTTACTCAATGATGCCAGTGATGTCAGGCTTATGTCACTGTAATCATGATGGCAATGTTACTCAATGAGTCAATGATGTCAGGCTTATGTTTATCTATTTTTATTTTATTTTACATTTGTTGACCGGGATAGTCCGACTGGATGCATGTCCATTTTCAGTGGAGGCCCGGGGAGAAAAGTTCCAAGGGTAAGCAGATAAAGCATTACATAATACCAGCATTACATATTACAAACAGACTATTTACAGAGATTACATAAGTAAGCAAGTTAAACAAGTTCCACAGGTTACAGTTAATCCTGAGCACAAGTCAGGATTAAATTAAATTACACAGTAAACTGGTTAACAGATTTTTACACATTCTAGAGGGAGTTAGCCAGGCTTGATACATTGACATATCTAGCTAAGTGACAAATGTTGTTTGAGTCTAGTTTTAAATTGACGTAAGGTGGAAAGTAAGGTAATATCAGCTGGAAGAGAGTTCCAGGATCTACTTACAGAGTTTGCAAAGAGAGAATCACCGGCTGTGTTATTAATTTTGCTAGTCTGAATTATTAGTTTTTTAGAGGATTGAAGCGGTCTAGGATTGTTATAGGGGGTGATAATATTTTTAAGTGCAGGAGTATTGTCCGGATTATAGAGGATTTTATAGGCCATAATCAGTTGGTTATACTGGATTAGGCTGGGTAGTTCAAGCCACCAAAGCTGATTTAGATTGATGTAATGATGTGTCCTAAAAGGCAGCCAAGTGGCAAACCTGGCAATGTGGTTGTAGCAAACTGAGAGTTTGTTAAGGACAGTCTTGTTTAAATTTGAGAGTAGAGGGGATGCATACAGAAGGTGAGAGCGAGATATGGCAATTTTAGCTGGAGGGATTAGGAAGGCTTTTATTCTGTAAAGTGACCCTAGTTTTTTTATTGATGGTTTTGATAGTTTGGTTAACATGTTGGTCAAATTTTAGATTAATGTCTATGATGACACCTAATAGTTTTGTAAATGGGTCAGGGGAGATTATGATGCCATCATTTGATTTTATGGTAAAGGTGAAAGCGGTAGACCTTCGTGTTGGTGAAAATAAAAGCATTTTAGTTTTTTGGGGATTTAGGATCAGACGATGTTCAGAAAGCCAGTTTTCTATTGTATTAAAGGTGGTCTGGGTAGCTGACCATAACTCTACTGGAGATGTGGCTGAGCAAATCAGAGTAGAGTCATCAGCATATTGGATACAGCTGACTTTTGGGATGACAGTATAAAGGTCATTAATGAAGATGGGCAACAGCAAGGGCCTTATAGAGCCTTGTGGTACTCCAAGGGTGTTAGGTAGAATGTTAGAGAGTTTGTTCTGCCAGAGGACAGCCTGCTGTCAACCATTCAGGTAGGATTGAAACCATTGGAGAGCTCCAGTATCTAGACAGAATGTTTGCAGGGTGTGGATTAAAAGTTGGTGATCAACCATATCGAATGCCTTGGAAAGATCCAAAAAGAGGGCTGAGGATATATAATTATTGTTGCGATTATGGTTTATGGTGTTGGTAAAGGCTAGGAGGGCTGACGTAGTGCTGTGATGAGGACAGAAGCCATGCTGAGTATCTGCCATATGAAGCCATGACGGAAGCCATGTCTTATGTCACTGTAATGATGATGGCAGTGTTACTCAAAGAGTCAGTGATGTCAGGCTTATATCACTGTAATGATGATGGCATTGTTACTCAATGAGTCAGTGATGTCAGGCTTATGTCACTGTAATGATGATGGCACAGTTACTCAATGATTCTAGTGATGTCAGGCTTATGTCACTGTAATGATGATGGCATTGTTACTCAATGAGTAGGATGACAGTAACACAAGTGATGTCAGGCTTATGTCACTGTAATGATGATGGCACTGTTACTCAATGATGCCAGTGATGTCAGGTTTATGTCACTGTAATGCTGATGTAACTGTTATTCAATTATTCCAGTGATGTCAGGCTTATGTCACTGTAATGATGATGGCACTGTTACTCAATGAGTCAGTGATGTCAGGCTAATGTCATTGTAATGATAATGGCACTGTTACTGAATGAGTTAGTGATGTCAGGCTTATGTCACTGTAATGATGATGGCACAGTTACTCAATGATGCTAGTGATGTCAGGCTTATGTCACTGTAATGATGATGGCACTGTTACTCAATGATGCCAGTGATGTCAGGCTTATGTCACTGTAATGATAATGGCACTGTTACTGAATGAGTTAGTGATGTCAGGCTTACGTCACTGTAATGATGATGGCACAGTTACTCAATGATGCTAGTGATGTCAGGCTTATGTCACTGAAATGATGATGACACTGCTACTGAATGAGTCAGTGATGTCAGGCTTATGTCACTGTAATGATGATGGAACTGTTACTCAATTATTCCAGTGATGTCAGGCTTATGTCACTGTAATGATGATGGCATTGTTACTCAATCAGTCAGTGATGTCAGGCTTATGTCACTGTAATGATGATGGCATTGTTACTCAATGATTCCAGGGATGTCAGTCTTATGTCACTGTAATGATGATGGCACTGTTACTGAATGATTCCAGTGATGTCAGGCTTATGTCACTGTAATGATGATGGCACTGTTACTCAGTGAGTAGGATGACAGTAACACAAGTGATGTCAGGCTTATGTCACTGTAATGATGATGGCCCAGTTACTCAATGATGCTAGTGATGTCAGGCTTATGTCACTGTAATGATGATGGCACTGTTACTCAATGAGTAGGATGACAGTAACACAAGTGATGTCAGACTTATGTCACTGTAATGATGATGGCACTGTTACTCAATGATGCCAGTGATGTCAGGTTTATGTCACTGTAATGATGATGGAACTGTTACTCAATTATTCCAGTGATGTCAGGCTTATGTCACTGTAATGATGATGGCATTGTTACTCAATCAGTCAGTGATGTCAGGCTTATGTCACTGTAATGATGATGGCATTGTTACTCAATGATTCCAGGGATGTCAGTCTTATGTCACTGTAATGATGATGGCACTGTTACTCAATGAGTCAATGATGTCAGGCTTATGTCACTGTAATGATGATGGCAGAGTTACTCAAAGAGTCAGTGATGTGAGGCTTATGTCACTGCAATGATGATTGCACTGTTACTCAATGATGCCAGGGATGTCAGGCTTATGTCACTGTAATGATGATGGCACTCTTACTTAATGATGCCACTGATGTCAGGCTTATGTCACTGTAATGATGATGGCACTGTTACTGAATGAGTTAGTGATGTCAGGCTTATGTCACTGTAATGATGATGGCACAGTTACTGAACGATGCCAGTGATGTGAGGCTTATGTCACTGTAATGATGATGGCACTGTTACTCAATGAGTAGGATGATGGTAACACAAGTGATGTCAGACTTAAGTCTCAATGTAATGATGATGGCACTGTTACTCAATGATGCCAGTGATGTCAGGTTTATGTCATTGTAATGATGATGGAACTGTTACTCAATTATTCCAATGATGTCAGGCTTATGTCACTGTAATGATGATGGCACTGTTACTCAATGATGCCAGTGACGTCAGGCTTATGTCACTGTAAGGATGATGCCACTGTTATTCAATGAGTCAGTGATGGCAGGCTTATGTCACTGTAATGATGATAGCAATGTTACTCAATGAGTCAGTGATGTCAGGCTTATGTCACTGTAATGATGATGGCACTGTTACTCAATGATGCCAGTGACGTCAGGCTTATGTCACTGTAAGGATGATGGCACTGTTATTCAATGAGTCAGTGATGTCAGGCTTATGTCACTGTAATGATGATAGCACTGTTACTCAATGAGTCAGTGATGTCAGGCTTATGTCACTGTAATGATGATAGCACTGTTACTCAATGAGTCAGTGATGTCAGGTTTATGTCATTGTAATGATGATGGAACTGTTACTCAATTATTCCAATGATGTCAGGCTTATGTCACTGTAATGATGATGGCACTGTTACTCAATGATGCCAGTGACGTCAGGCTTATGTCACTGTAAGGATGATGGCACTGTTATTCAATGAGTCAGTGATGTCAGGCTTATGTCACTTTAATGATGATGGCACTGTTACTCAATGATGCCAATGATGTCAGGCTTATGTCACTGTAATGATGATGGCACTGTTACTCAATGATGCCAGTGATGTCAGGTTTATTTCACTGTAATGATGATGGAACTGTTACTCAATGATTCCAGTGATGTCAGGCTTATGTCACTGTAAGGATGATGGCACAGTTACTCAATGAGTCAGTGATGTCAGGCTTATGTCACTGTAATGATGATGGCACAGTTACTCAATGAGTCAGTGATGTCAGGCTTATGTCACTGTAAGGATGATGGCACTGTTATTCAATGAGTCAGTGATGTCAGGCTTATGTCACTGTAATGATGATAGCACTGCTACTCAATGAGTCAGTGATGTCAGGCTTATGTCACTGTAATGATGATGGAACTGTTACTCAATGAGTAGGATTATGGTAACACAAGTAATGTCAGGCTTATGTCACTTTAATGATGATGGCACTGTTACTCAATGATGCCAATGATGTCAGGCTTATTTCACTGTAATGATGATGGCACTGTTACTCAATGAGTAGGATGATGGTAACACAAGTGACATCAGACTTATGTCTCACTGTAATGATGATGGCACTGTTACTCAATGATGCCAGTGATGTCAGGTTTATGTCACTGTAACGATGATGGAACTGTTACTCAATGATTCCAGTGATGTCAGGCTTATGTCACTGTAATGATGATGGCACTGTTACTCAGTGAGTAGGATGACAGTAACACAAGTGATGTCAGGCTTATGTCACTGTAATGATGATGGCACTGTTACTCAATGATGCTAGTGATGGCAGGCTTATGTCACTGTAATGATGATGGCACTGTTACTCAATGATGCCAGTGATGTCAGGTTTATTTCACTGTAATGATGATGGAACTGTTACTCAATGATTCCAGTGATGTCAGGCTTATGTCACTGTAAGGATGATGGTACAGTTACTCAATGAGTCAGTGATGTCAGGCTTATTTCACTGTAATGATGATGGCACTGTTACTCAATGATGCCAGTGATGGCAGGTTTATTTCTCTGTAATGATGATGGAACTGTTACTCAATGATTCCAGTGATGTCAGGCTTATGTCACTGTAAGGATGATGGCACTGTTACTCAATGATACCAGTGATGTCAGGCTTATGTCACTGTAATGATAATGGCACTGTTACTCAATGAGTCAGTGATGTCAGGCTTATGTCACTGTAATGATGATGGCACTGTTACTCAATGATGCCAGTGATGTCAGGCTTATGTCACTGTAAGGATGATGGTAATGTTATTCAATGAGTCAGTGATGTCAGGCTTATGTCACTGTAATGATGATAGCACTGTTACTCAATGAGTCAGTGATGTCAGGCTTATGTCACTGTAATGATGATGGAACTGTTACTCAATGAGTAGGATTATGGTAACACAAGTAATGTCAGGCTTATGTCACTTTAATGATGATGGCACTCTTACTCAATGATGCCAATGATGTCAGGCTTATGTCACTGTAATGATGATGGCACTGTTACTCAGTGAGTAGGATGACAGTAACACAAGTGATAGCCATGGCCAAACTATTCCAGGCATCAGCTTTAGACGGTAACCCAGTAAAACCTTATTGCAGGAACTTCCAGCTGTAATGCTTTTGGAGGATGTCCAGAAATACCTTAAACTCCTCCTCACATCTATTCTCTGAAAAGTGCACTTCTCTCAACTTCTCCAGCCATGATTGCCTCATCTTCAGAGGTGTTAAGAAAAATTGCTTGGAAGTGATAGCTAAGTGTCTCAGTTTCTGCAGAATAATGGTTACCAATGGGCAACTCATTTGCATGATGTAATAAAATAATAAAATAGAGGTACTGAGTTATTATGCTTCCAATGGCATTCAAGCATGTAAAACATGGCAGCCGACCATCCCTTTGTTTGCTGTGGAGAATATGTGCTCAAAAGTCCCCCCATCTTCCAATGGTTAATTATTGGGTGGTAAGTCTCTCCACCTAGCATAACTGGCTTCCTGCACATGTGAGGTGCTGCCTGCAGGTGCTCAGGCATGTTTTAGGCATAATTACCATAATCATTGCACAAAGAACTCTGTATGATATAAGCTTGAAGAACAGCACAGATCCTCATTGCACTAGGGAACATAACAACAGCAACAGTGAATGGGGTAGGTTAAGTTAAGCACTTTCATTCCTTTAATAAAAATGGTACTTCATCAGAACTCAATATGTACAAACGTAGTATATGATAAACTGAATCTCAGAAATTCAGTAGATGTATTTAAACCCAGTGAAAACTCATCAAATTGACTTCTGGTGGCTGTCCAAATAAAAAGCAAATAATCTGTGTATCTTTTGTAAAAACTGACAGGAAAATAATTCATTTTTGACTAAAAGCGATTATTCCCACCAGCAAAATACTATGTTGATTTTTTTGAATATTGGCCAGTTCGTTGGAAATTGTAACAATAAGCTTGAATGTAAAGTTATATGGCAAATCTATCTTGTAGCTGATCAGTTTCCTGGTTTAATGGCATTATTAGTATGCAATGTATTTTTAAAATATAACATTTATGATATATTTTATATTTTTTATTTTAGAGTATATTTAACAGGATTTACTTGTGTATTTAGTAATCTGTAATAAGTATGAATGTGTGTAGGTATGTCAGAGAAATCATGTGACTTGACAGTATTTAAATGACTTTATGTTTATACGTATTTAGTTCTAATGAAGTTCTTTTTTTATTAAAGAAACAAAAGCACGTAGCACACACACAGCATCCTTATTTTCATTTGGTGTCCATAGTTTCTTTCCTTCTTTCTTCTCGGTTTGTTGTTGGACATTGTCTTCAAGTGCTTTGTATTTTAGTCAACAGTGAATGTTGTTTGACTCTTGTGTTTGCTCAGAAATTGTTTTGCTAAATGAGGTATCTGTTTATATAACATAAGCGGCGCTTTGTACAGATTCATTTCATTTGTCCAAGGGTAGCTTCTTGTCTGCTGTTTAATGTGAGGCATACAAGTGGATGTCAGTGATTCGATATACATTGCCCAAAGTTCTTTTAAGGGGTGCATTGCAAGAGTAATGAACCTACTACCGTGCAGGTGTTTTACAGTAGGTTGTAGAACAGTACTCTGCCATATGCCATTGTAGTGCTGTGTACCTTACTCAAGTTTGATTAGCTTCTTCCTTTGTGACACTTATAACATTTATGTGCTTGTTAAATAGCATGTTTGATATTTTTTGGGAGGGGGGATTGTGCGCAACAAACATACATGCCTGACATTTTTGTAAACTTGTTTGTGAGTACATAGTCAGGTCAAACTAAAACATATATTGTGCTAGAATCTGTAAAACCCATGTAAGACTATAGCTGTCAATTGCTCTTTTTTCCAGACCACCAGAGCTCTGCCTAAGGATATCATTTGCATATCTATAGGAAAACAAATATTGCATCTGAAATTGCTTCCACGTCCAGCCACAACACAAGTTTATGGCTGCTGAAAATGAGGTGGCCCTCTATCTTCATGGTAAGTCTCTTTGCATTCCATTCCATTGGCCACTTCCTGCGTAGCCATGTCTGGTGTAAACTTTTAATAATGTTAATGCTATGGATGGACAGGATCATAATTACAATACAGTCCACTGCAGGTCGTATGATATGATCCATGCTGCCTCCCACAGAGCAGAGTACCTGTCATGAAAATAGAGGGCAATGGGTAGTGGGCTTTATACAGAGACAAGAGAAGTCCCTGGCCTCACTCAATGGGTAGTGGGCTATATACAGAGACAAGGGAAGTCCCTGGCCTCACTCAATGGATAGTGGGCTATACACAGAGACAAGAGAAGTTTCTGGCCTCTCTCAATGGGTAGTGGGCTATATACAAAGACAAGGGAAGTCCCTGGCCTCGCTCAATGGGTGGTAGGCTATATACAGAGACAAGGGAAGTCCCTGGCCTCACTCAATGGGTAGTGGGCTATATACAGAGACAAGGGACGTCCCTGGCCTCACTCAATGGATAGTGGGCTATACACAGAGACAAGAGAAGTTTCTGGCCTCCCTCAATGGGTAGTGGGCTATATACAAAGACAAGGGAAGTCCCTGGCCTCGCTCAATGGGTGGTACACTATATACAGAGACAAGGGAAGTCCCTGGCCTCACTCAGTTGGTAGTGGGCTATATACAGGGACAAGGGAAGTCCCTAGCCTCACTCAATGGGCAGTGGGCTATACACAGAGACAAGGGAAGTCCCTGACTTCATTAAGTGGATAGTGGGCTATATACAAAGACAAGGCAAGTTCCTGGCCTCACTTAAAAGAGGGAGACCTTCCAGAGAGTTGCAGAGTGCAGAGCTGGATAAGCCCCAGAAACTTTCAGCTAATGATACCCCAAGAATGTTGTCCCAGTATCAATATCTACCGCCCATTCTTATCTGTTCACCACATTACAGTTTGTAATAGCAGTCTCACTTCTGGCATACAGAAACATCTGGCATTCATGTTCAGTATTTAGCTGCACAAGATATGGACAGGGTATTACCAATATCATATATTTATAATTGTAAGGACATTAGTTGCATATGTGTAGTTGTGGTAGTGGGTCCCATTTATACTGGATATTTCTTTTTTTGTTTTGTTTTAGTATATTCAGAGATGATTCATTATCTGGCACCAGCATGGTGGAACTGCCCCATCTAATGTCCAAGGATCTCTAGGCACTGGTAATGATTGCTGGAATGAACTGGCACAGTCAGAGGATGCAGAGTGCATTCAACACTGGGGGCATGATCATCCCCCATCCCCTTCACAGAGTATGGAAACAATCTATATGTCTGTATATACCCAGGACACACTACCATATGAGACTGGATGGGTTGATGGGAACACAAAACCTCAGAGAAGTGTGGTAGTATCCAGCAAAGAGATATTTCTAAATTTACTCATAGCAGTCATGAGCAGGTGGGTACCACAAGCATGGTGGGGGGTTGGTAATGCTACTCACCTGAAGTATGCCTACTACCCTCCCCCTGATGTTAGCATGCTATTTTCTGCCACCTATCTTATGTGTGGGCCATCAGGGAGGCACAGACTAGTCACACCAGAGCCATGGCAGAGCTAATGAGGGTGAGCCAGGCTAACCATTATGATCTATGGGAGTCTATGACCAGTAAGTGTAATTCATTGGATAGACTGAATCATACATTAAACTGTGCAGTGTCTTCTTGGGTCATCTGTCAGGGGCAAAGTGTCATCCTCACACCTGGTCATCTGCTACATTCACAAATGTTTTCCAACCTGGCCATATACAAACAAGATACTGCTCCTACAGCACTATTACTTTCACAGCAACAGCAAATGTGGATGTGATTTACTCAGGAGAGGGCATCGCAGTGGTCACATTAATGCTGGCAAATCCTTCAGCCGATGTCAGTTACAGTCAGGCCAGCATCTAGCCTTAGCCATGGTACAGCCAGTACAACTCCAGGCAGAGACAACTACCACGGGCAGGGCCATGCATGGGATGGGAGCACAGGAAAATAATTTTCCTCGGTGGTGAAAGCCAGGGTACAGTTTGGCTAGGCTTATATAGGCCCTAGGGCCAATAGCCTAGTACCTACCTATGAACCTATGACAAGCTCACTGTCATGCAGCCCTAACCTGTCAGTAGCTCAGTGAACAGTGCTGCACCATGTGCTGAGGCTGTGTCCCTGTAGATGCACACACACACACACACACACACACACACACACACACACACACACACACACACACACACACGCACACACACACACACACACACACACACACACACACACACACACACACAAGCGCGCGCTCATGCGCACACATGCGCACACGTGCACACACACGCACACATACACACACACACAGACACACACACACACACACACATGCACACACACACACACGCACACACACACACACACACACACACACACACACACACACACACACACACACACACACACTCTGCCTCCAGCTCATTGAACACATTTTCCAACCCTGGTACTTCTACGTGTTAATCACCACCCAATCTATGGTCACACTACCTGCACACTTTTTCTGTTATTACATCTCAGCACTCACACTGACACTAACTCACTTGCCAGTGAAAGACATCACTCCTGTACTCCCTTGTCCACCTGTCTAAATGAGAATAGATGTAGCCAGCCCTTTGTGCATTGCTACTTGTGTTGTTTGTGTCTGATACACAGCACTGCCAGCCTATGCATGAGTAGATGTAGTCTGGTGTTTTTGTATGCATCACTTTTACCATTATGTATCTACTTAGGTCTTCTATACTTCTATTGTAAAGCTATGTGTATTCTGCTGCCCATTCGCTAGTGCCACTGCAACTTGCATCTGCAGCTGTTTGGCATAATTATCCCCTGCTGCTAGCTCAAACATTGATTCATCATCTGTCTCAGCAGCCACTGCTTGGACTATTCGTAACTGTGGACCCTGCAAAAGGACACCTTTCTGTAGTCAGATCTTAACTATAACATGGATGGTGCAGTGGTGCAGCGGTAGCATTGTTGCCTCACAGCTAAAGGTTTTCTGGTTCGATTCTCAGCTGGGGTGCCTTCTGTGTGGAGTCTGCATGTCCTCCCTGTGTTCATGTGGGTTTCCTCCTGTTGCTCCGATTTCTTCCAACATTACAAAGACATTCATCTGGAGCTTTTCTCCCCGGGCCTTCACTGAAAACAGGCTTCATTCCAAGTCGGACTTTCCCGGTTAACAAATGATAAATAAATAAATAAAAATAACATGGTGTAACATAGCACACACAGTCAGTAGTTTGGCAAACATGGTGAGGTCATCATAAAGGGCACCACTGGATATATCCAGTCAGTATTTTGGTGAGGTCATCATAAAGGGCACCACTGGATGTATCCAGACAGTGGAAGCATGAGCTGAACAGTATTCATGATCAGTATGATTACATGCATTTCTCATTCGTATCATGAGCCAGTGCTCCACAACATATAGGCATCACCTAGAAGATACCTCTTTGGAAAGTTACCCACCACCAACCTCTAGTAAACAGCACATGTGTGCCATATGTGGGAAAAACAAAACCTGCCCGGATGGCCTGCACACACATTATAGATGATACAGTGTGCATTACAGACCATCTGGTAGTTAATGGTGTGTGACCTGCACACACATTACAGATGATACCGTGTGCATTAGAGACCACCTGGTAGTTAATGGTGTGTGACCTGCACACACATTACAGATGATACCATGTGCATTACAGATCATCTGGTAGTTAATGGTGTAGGACCTGCACACACATTATAGATGATACCATGTGCATTACAGACCACCTGGTAGTTAATGGTGGTGACAAGCACACACATTATAGATGATAAGCTGTGCATTATAGACCACCAGGTAGTTACTGGCTTGTGACCTGCACACACATTAGTTAATTTCCTGTGCATTACAGACCATCAGGTAGTTAATGGTGTGTGACCTGCACACACATTATACATGATACCGTGTGCATTACAGACCATCTGGTAGTTAATGGTGTGTGACCTGCACACACATTATAGATGATATCCTGTGCATTACAGACCATCTGGTAGTTAATGGCATGTGACCTGCACACACATTATAGATGATACCGTGTGCATTACAGACCATCAGGTAGTTAATGGTGTGTGACCTGCACACACATTATAGATAATACCCTGTGCATTACAGACCATCTGGTATTTAATGGTGTGAGACCTGCACACACATTATAGATGCTACCGTGTGCATTACAGACCACCTAGTAGTTAATGGTATGTGATCTGTACACACATTATTGATGATACCGTGTGCATTACAGACCATCTGGTAGTTAATGGTGTGTGACCTGCACACACATTATAGATGATACCGTGTGCATTACAGACCATCTGGTAGTTAATGGTGTCTGACCTGCACACACATTATAGATGAAACCCTGTGCATTACAGACCATCTGGTAGTTAATGGTGTGTGACCTGTACACACATTAGAGATGATACTGTGTGCATTACAGACCATCTGGTAGTTACTGGACTGATAGCCTTTGCTGTTCACTTTCCTTCTCAGTTCAGTAGGTGAGGCCTTTATTTCAATATGTGTACAGTCTAATGGCCCAAGTACCTCAAATGGGCTATAGCATAGACATCCTTCATGGTATTGGCTCTTTACTCTAAGGTACTTGGAAACCACATATGTATGCTCTCCTGCACGCTGAAGCATGGCATTAAGAATCTGATTGAGCATTCATAAGACAAATGCATGAGATACCACCACTGTGTTCTAGTTGGTTGCCGAAAGGTCACTGTATCTAATATGTATATATATATATATATATATATATATATATATATATATATATATATATATATATATATATATATGTATCTATATATGTATGTATATATATATATATATATATATATATATATATATATATATATATATATATATATATATATATATATATATCTATATATATATATATATATATATATATATATATATATACATATATATATATATATATATATATATATATATAGCCAGATATAACTTTGTATTCCCAACATGACTCCCATGGGAATGGAGACTGGGCTGACAAATATCTACAGTGTTACCTGGCGTCCATGTCTACAACCTAGTGCCCTAGTGTCATTGTTATTGAGGGCAAGAAATTATAAATGCATTCAGATGATCTGGCATCTCCAGAGTCGATGTTATTCACCATCATCTACAGTGGCTGTTATAAGAGCATCTTGCAGAAACAAGTATAGAATAACTGTATTAATCACTAACATCATGGACTACTGTAATCTGTGTGATCACAAGCACATGGCCATGTACAGATCAAAACTGTGCAGCATCTCTGAGTGACGTTTAAATGTGCCTGAATTACTCCAACATGTTGTTTTAGACTTATTATCATATGCATGACATCATGATGAAGTAATTTGCATATAACAAAGCTAACCATGTTATATCAGCTGGGTGTGCCTTGTTGCTTGGTTTTCTGAATGTCACATACCATGCTTGTCACCACTCATCATGCAAATTCACTTACTCTGATGTGGCAATGTTTTCTGAATCTGGTCTTATGTCATCAGCTTCACCTTTGAATGATCAAGACATGTTTGCTTTTTCATCAAGATTAAATGATTTATATACATATATGCATCTATCTATATCTATAGCTATATCTATGTCTAAGATACACACACACACACACACACACATATATATATATATATATATATATATATATATATATATATATATATAAAATATATAAACAAAAAATGTAAGCAGATCCCTGCAGCATTTTACATATGACTACTCAACACAACTCTATTGTAACATAACAGTAATGGCAGTGTGAAACTTACGAAAGCAGCGTACGATATTCTAACACAGTGACCTCATTGCAAGATAGAAATCAGTGTATCACGAAAGTGACCTGTTGCAGTCAGATAGTATGCCTTCAGTCCAATACTCCTTCCACAATTGTAGGACTGTCCTTGAGTCAAGGGACAAATGCATCCAATGACTGGAAGTGAGCAGTTAAGATTTTTGATGCTTCTGCTACATGCAGCATGACATAATAATAATAATAATAATAATATTTTTTGGTATAGTAAATAACATTGAAAACATTTCAAACTGTTTAACTTCCACCAGATTTCCACTTTAAAGGTTATGTTTATTAAGGAGTTGTTTCTCATTTTGTATCTGGAATATCTGACACATTTAAGTAAAATAAGATTAGCCCTGTGTTGTACGAATAGTTGGTATAAAAAATAACAATTCTACAATGTTACACACCCTATAGAGCAGTATAAATATATGAATATTGTCTGGAATAATGGAAAAAGTGGAATTTGTTGAACAAGAGGGGTCAGTGTACATCTTTAGATTTGTAGTTTTAGTCATGTTGAGTAACACATCTGCAGTTAATGTTTTTTTTTTAATATTACCTTTTATGTGTATGTGTGTATGTATTTTACAACCTTGAGTTCGACCGTATTTGTACATATTTTATTTTGGCATAATTTATTCAATTTTAATTTTATCAAACTTTTTTAAATATTTCTTATTTCTATTTCTTTACATGGTTTTCATTAAAAATTACCAGATGTAACTGGCATGAAACTATAGAGGACTGTGTCTCCAAGGATGGTACAAGGGAGCATAAAAGAAGCAGTTTATTTGCTTCTCTGCAGTAATTTGAGGAAGAGTATCAATCAGAATATTGGTCATGAGCTGTGTACATGTAGACAGCGTGCTCCTTGCTTGGAGCAAGCATCAGCACAATACTGACCACAGCTGACTATGCTGAGTCCAGAGGTATCTGAACTTGTTGGGCTGTTTGTTTGTTATTTGTTTACCTGGAGAGGTGAACTGGGATAGTATCATATTTTCTGCAGTGGCCTAGGATGAAAAATTCCACATTGACATAATGTGGTTGCAGTTAAATAAAATTATTACAAAACCTAAT
Source organism: Protopterus annectens (assembly GCF_019279795.1). Lineage (NCBI taxonomy): Eukaryota > Metazoa > Chordata > Ceratodontiformes > Protopteridae > Protopterus > Protopterus annectens. The sequence goes on from NC_056745.1 coordinate 1,506,209,804, forward strand.
ACAGAAAAAAAAAACATATTAAGTAAGTAAAAACTAAAATTCAGTTCATACAGTATGAACCTATACATTCATAGTGCAAATATTTGGACGGACATAGCAAACTGAAAAAGAACATTGTCGATAGTTAATGTATTTACAAGTTGCAGTTCAGAGAGGTGACATTAAACACACTGAGTGCACTATTTGGAACAGAGATGACTAGATTATACGGCTTAGGGGTCATTATATTTGTCCTTTATCTAAGAAATCGATTCAGTATGTTTGGACAGAAAGAATTAGTAAAATGTATGGAGACGGTGGAAAGAGGGAGGGAGCAGTTTATCCTGGGACAGTGCAGACGCAGAGCCAGTTCTTATTTTGGTAGTCTTTTAGTGGTTCAAATGTTATACTGCCCACAAGGAATGTCTTAAAGTATGGCTGCAGTCTTAATCGACAGACTGAGCAGTGAGATAAAAGTAGTAGAAAAATACAGATTTCAATTTGTCAATGTTTACTTCAGTCCAGGGATCCACTCATGGGTAATATGGGTAATAAAAGCTTCTGTTTCTTTTTATCATTGCCTTAAACATTTCAAAAATACCTACCCATCTCTTTTTTAAATTGATTTGGATGCTTTAATTGTCTAACACTGATTGAAAGTCTATGTCTTTACCTAGCTATCCCACTATAGTGTTATGGAGCTCTAGTTGCATTTTGATTTGATTTCTTGTGCCATCTTATTCATGTTCTACAAATGCTATACCTAATGTCGCTCTCATGTATTCAGTCATAAACCAAGATCAGGAGGAGCTACTCCCTTGAAGACAAGTGCTCACTTATATAACTAAATAAGAAATGCAGAGGTCTAATAAAGTCCAATATGGCCATTTACAAGACCAGGATAGCCTTGCAGGCTAAAGACAATTGCAACACCTTTTTTCAGCTACATTGGGTACCTTAAAGGTAATATACAAGAAAGTGCTGAACTGGTGGAGAACAGTACCACCTTCGACAATCATGGTGACAAAGAAATTCTACTGGCTGATAAATTCAGCTTAAATCTCACCCCACACTGCCACCAGCACCACTAGGTGAAATAACCTCCAACATACTATCCCCAACTGTTAGCAGGGACCAGGTGCTAGCAGCACTTGCTAAAGCCAAGAACACCACTTCAGTGGGTCTGAACAACATCTATAGCTGCCTCCTGAACATTCTAAAACATGACCTATCAGGACCACTTGAGGCACCTCAACTACAGTCTTGAAACAGGCTATGTTACAGTGAATGAAAGTCAGCAACAGTCATTCCCCACATCAAGGGTGGGCCATGAATGGACCAAGGGAACTACAGACTAATCAATTTAGTGTAATATGCAAAGCCATGGAATGAATTATCATGGAAATGATAAACAAGGATACTGGCAACCAACAGGCACTGGACCCATCCCAGTATGGCTTTGTTAAGCAAAGGTCATGGCTACTTAAACTGGTAGACCTCTTTGAAAGGGACAGTAAGGGAATAGACAAGGTTAAAATAGTGCATATCTTGACCTAGCCAAGGCATTTAATACAATACCCCACTGAGGCATTGTTTACAAGTTCTCTGGTCTATAAATATCTGCATAACTTTCTGGATTGCCATCTGGCTAACAACAGGCTCTAAGAAGTCAGGACTGGTGAGACTACCTCCACCAATATCCAAATACATTAAATTTATTGAAGGCAATTGGGCCTTTTTACAGTGAAACTTGAAGGAAAAACTAGGTGTTCACCCAAGGTAGTGATTAGTAAGGTGCCAAACTTGAAACACATTTTAGAAAAGTACCCTGTCAAATGTAAAAGAGTTGGCAAAGTCAACTTTATGAAAGCATGTGCTAACTGTAAATCTTGTAGATTTGTTAATGATGGGCCTTATGTAATTGAAGACCATTATGGGAGGACTTTTGCTTGTCCTGGTAGGTGTACATGTGATGTCAATGGGTGATATATTTGGCCACATGCACCACATTTTCAACATTTTATGTTGGTAAGACTGATAGGAATTTACAGGACCAGATCAGGGAACATATGCATGATATTAAGAAATACAGATCAATAAAAGAAAAATTCAGGCACAGTGTGGTGTTTGTGAACTTTAAGAAGTTTTTATTTTTTGCAATTGATAAGGTTCAATATTTGAAAAAGCATGGAGATGCAGATAATCTCTTGGAAAATAAAGAACTTGTTTGGGACTGAGACTCAGTGCAGAAACCCTTCCTGTGGTTGAACAATTCCATCTCCATTGTGAGTGTTCTGAAGAAAAAGGCTACACCCTATAAGTTGATTTTTATGATGTTCACTATATTCATTGTACTATTCATTTCTAAGCTTTATATTTTTCTTTTGTGTCATGTATTGAATATGATAGGATTTATTACATGTATTGTGTCAAGAGGTATTGTGTTAAATGTGTTTTAATTAATTTTTATTGATGTTTTATTTAACTGGCGTATCACATGAATCACTGATTGGTGGGACTTGTGCATAAATTGCATTGGGTTTTTTAATGATTTTACTCAGGTAAAGGTCTGTTTCTGCTTCAATAAAAGTGTTTAGTCACTGTAATAAAGCTGTGTTTACTACTCAAGGTGGACTTTACTTGTTCATAAAATGCAGACAGCACACAATGCCAAATCAAACAGAATCTCAAATTAAAATGCATCAGAATTGAAAAAAAATATATAAAGAATTTCAGTATGGGATAATACCCTCTGAACCTCTAGATTGGGGGGGGGGGGTAAACCATTCATTAAGTATACAAACTCCATGGTTGTACAACCACAAAGGAACAAACTCCTACATGAGCAAAAGCAGTATCAGTTAACAGAAAATAATTCACAGCAGCATCTCACTCATATTTAATGAAGCAACTGAGAAGCATACCACACTACACAACTCAACTAAACACTCTCCTATACAATCACTAGAAAGTAATATCCACTCAATAAGACAAGCAATTGACCAAAGCCCAGTCAATATTCTACTCAGTCAACATTCTACATAGGCGATTATTTCCTTACAACAAAAGAACTGTTGACATACATCCAGTTAAGATTCTGCACTGCACACACACTCATCCACACCCACACCCAGACTCACAAGCACACACACAGACACTCACGCACACAAATTATTACCATTTCCTTGATCACACATTTTATTTGACAATTTTTTTTAGTCTCCTTATCGGTTGTGTTGTTGAAGGGTGAATCTTCAAATTGTTTTGTATTTAATAAAAGATTTGTAGTAGTTGATTGTAATGAAGAAACTTTTTTTATAAAAAACTTTTTGCAATTGAGGTTTGGTATATGTGTGCATGTCTTTGTGGGTTAAGAATAATGTTAATGTTATGTTAGAGGTTAGATGTGTATTTTGATTGTATAGTGGTGTATGTGAAGTGTGCACTTGTGTGTGTGTGTGTGTGTGTGTTTGTGTGTGTGTGTGTGTGTGTGTGTGTGTGTGTGTGTGTGTGTGTGTGTGTGTGTGTGTCTTGTGTATTCATGCTGTTAGGGAAAGTGAGTATAGTACTCTAATGTTTAAGGTAGGGGGCAGAGGCAAGGTGAGGGTTAGCACTTATGAATAAGGTGGTGCGAGGGGGGGGTTAATACCATGATAATTAATCAAATACTGCAGGTACTAGACATACAGTCTGCACAGAATCACAGTATTCAAATTAATTCAGATATTAAACCACTATTTTGGCATTAATGACATGTCTCCCTACTCAGTGTACATCAGATTAATCTTTATTGCCTTACATCTACCTGGACCTATATGCATACATCTGTCCATCTTTCAGCACAGATGTAAAATGGGATGCTAGCCATTACCCCAGTATATCATATATGATTGAACAAAAGGAGGTTATTAATAAATCGCACTCTGTGTGTTTAAGTGCCACATCCATTTTCATACAGTTCATGTCAGGAGATGTCAAATGCACAAGTTTCTACTGTCTTACAAGCATCCTTCTGCTGTCTTTCTGCAAATTTGTGGTACAAATGGTGACACAACAGGATCTGTGCAACAATGTTATGGTGATAAAACAATGGGATTGGAGTGCTGGGGAGTCATGCAGCCTGCTGATTCCACTTCTGTGTGCACGTGTATACATTTTAAACAGGGCTGGAGTGCTGGGGAGTCACGCACCCTGCTGGTTCCACTTCTGCGTGCACTTGTATACATTTTAAACAGGGCAGGAGTGCTGGGGAGTCATGCAACCTGCTGGTTACAGTTCTGTGTACATGTGTATGCATTTTAAACAGGGCTGGAGTGCTGGGGAGTCATGCAGCCTGCTGGTTCCACTTCTGTGTGTACGTGTATACATTTAAAACAGGGCTGGAGTGCTGGGGAGTCATGCAACCTACTGGTTACAGTTCTGTGCGCACGTGTAGACTTTTTAAATATGTATATATATATATATATATATATATATATGTTAGTTAAAAAATGGCAAGACACCTTGGCAGAGCAACAGTCACTATTCCTGTTTCAGTTTTTTACTTACAGTTAGTGGAAAGCGAATTGGAATAAACGCCTCAGATAATTGATGGTAACCGTCCAAATTGATAGCCACAGTTATTATTAAAGACAAGATTATATCGCTGTGGTCCTTTCAAAAGTGCATTTTGGACAGCTGTTTCCATTTTTAATGAGGTGAAGACCTAACTTCAACACATAATAGCCTGCGTTGTTTAATTCTGGAACAATTTTCTGTTTGGTGAGGTGAAAACCGACCTGTTAACTCAAAAATTTACTGGGATCTAAACAGCCGGTGTGTTTCGCTGACTATTTTACAATAAACTGTTTGCTGAAGGCATGAAACTCTAACAGCTGCTATCTTAACAGACAGTTATTGTCCAACACAAACTTGTTTTTGGCTATAAAACTGAAACAGGAATAGTGACTGTTGCTCTGCCAAGGTGTCTTGCCATTTTTTAACTAACAAACCTTACCGTTATTGTCGAGACACTAAATATAGCAGCTATTTTTTACCTGATATATATATATATATATGTTTGCTGCAAACCTAATTATGGGTAAACAATGTAGCATAGGGGAGGTGCAACAGGTGCTCCAATGTGTCATCTTCTTTTAGATAATGGCCACTCTGCTGCCACCATTTTTATGAGCCTGTCTAGTCTTAAGGTGTTATATTCCTCTGGTAAGATTTCTTCCTTTTTATTTCTTGTTTAAGCCAATTTTCTAGGTCTATTAATATATCTAGCTCACCTCAATTTAATAATGTGACAATAAAACAAAGTAAACATAATAATAATTCACCCCAGGGATCACGTCAGTTGCCCTGCTAGACAGGGGTCCAGGAAAGTAAAAAATGTGGGAAGAAATAGCCAGGGAATTGTTATGGCTAGGCTTGTAGAGGCCCTAGGGCTGATAGCCTAGTAGCAACCTATGAACCTATGAACCTATGAACCCATGAACATAAGTACATATTAGATGCTAAGATTCATAAGACTGTTCTTTATGTAGGATAAACAGTGTATGGAGACTCCAAATGAATCACAGTGTCATTTTAAGAGGTATTATAAATGCATGAATTACATTAAATAAACAGTACTTTAATTAAACCATTTTTTAATCAAAACTGATTACATACTAAGGAGTGATGTTTTTTATGTCACAATCACCCAAACCTGTTACTATAGATACCAGTTTATGACATGAGGTTCTTGAAATGCTGACATCACAGATCCAAGTTAAATAAATTCTACAGTTTTACAAATTGTTCTATAAACTCTGCAGAAGATAATAGCAGATGCAGGACAAAGAAGAGTGGAGAAGACCCTATGAACTGACCTATAAATGCAACTGGAACTAAGGTAGTGTTTTTTTTGCTTTAATTATGTTAAACTTTAACTATGATTGTCTAAAGCTGCTCAATGAATTTTGAATATAGTTAGTGTTTGGTTTATGCAACCTAGTTTAGTTTTATTCTAAGGTAGTAATTAAGCCTCTCAGTCACCTGCATTTTTCTGTCATAGCAAAGCAAGGGAAAAGCATTCTAGCTTACTTCTCTGACAATAGATTTAGGTATGGTTTGCTTGCCTGCTTCTGAAAACCTGTGTCATTGTGAACTGCAGTGGTATCAGGACATTATTAGGTTCAAACTGCTTTTCAAACACTTATTAAACTTCATTAGAAAGAGACAGTAATCAAGCATGATTGTCTGGCCCCGAGCAGAGAATTTTTCAGTTGTATGAACTTGGTTTGTAATCTAAACTGCTTTTCATTATGTCAGTGTCTGCTATCTATTTATCAAGCTAGTGATAACATCTGAGGCAGAACTCCTTGCTGTGTTAAACATATTATATGCAAAAAATGAAATGTCATAATATAACAAAGGAAACGTGAGACATCAAACTGGGACTTAAAGAGAGTAACAAAGAAAAGGCAAGAACAGAGGGAGAGAGATCTGTGAGATGATCGGGTAATGAGGAATCTGTCTGGATAAACAACGTTTAATGTGGCAGAGAATGTGGGGTAAGCAAGAGAGTGGATAGATTTATGGCATGGGGAAAGCAGGAGAATGGGGTAGATTTATGGTATGAAGTACGTAAGCGAATGGGGTAAATTTTTGGTATGAAGTACGTAAGAAAATGGGGTAGATTTATGGTATGAAGTATGTAAGAGAATTGAGTCAATTTATGGTATGAAGTACGTAAGAGAATGGGGTAAATTTATGGTATGAAGTATGTAAGAGAATGGGGTAGATTTATGGTATGAAGTATGTAAGAGATTGGGGTAGATTTATGGTATAAAGTACGCAAGAGAATGGGGTAGATTTATGGCATGGAGTAAACAGGAAAATGGGGTAGATTTATGGCATGGAGTAAGCAGGGGAACAGGGTGGATTTATGGCATGAGGTAAGGGGGAGAATGGGGTAGATTTATAGCATAATACATGAGCTAGACATAACAATGGACTGAATATTCAGGTGAGAAAGGAGAGAGTAGGACAGAAGGCATTGTGGCAATAAAAGGACAGCATACCAGAGACAAGGGAAAAGATATAGGAGGATAAACACAGAGGAAATGAGGCCACAAGCAGACATCATAGGAACACAAGGCAAGAGATGGAAACCAGAGAGACAGCAAGAGACAGAGAAAGTGATGCAGACAAGAAAAGAACAAGCACGGGGAAGCAAAAGGGTAGAAGAACAAATACAAAGAGTAATAACAGAGTGATGAAGGAGAAATAGAGCCAGATGAGGCCACACATGAGCCAATACTGCAAAGAGAGGGGGACAGCACCGGGAAGACGTGGCGCACATCTGGTGTGTAAAAGAATGAGGTGTACCAATAAGTGATAAGGAGCACCGGCTGCACACTGTTTAATGTTGGTTCCCTTTGAGTTACCTTCAAAGTGGATAGAAGGTACATCAGACTAAGACTGCATGTGAAGAACAGTGTTTTAGGAGTTACATTAATCCCCCATGCTACTCTACAGCTTTAGAATGGAGATTAGGTCACCAGAAGAAGGACAGCAGGAGAACATGCATCTGGACGGCACAAGGATAAAGACCAAGATGAGAATGTAAGCAGCCCCATCCAAATGCGGGTGGACACATCAGAAATCAACTTAACATCAGCAATCAGTTTAACTTCATCTCTGAAGTACAGAATCCAAACAGTGTAGCAACCCCTTATGATACTGCTGTACAAAACAAGGATGAAGCAAGGATCATGAGAAGAAAGATTAAGTAAAGAAGCTTTTTGGAATGGGAAAAGGATAACAGTTAATTGTGTTTTCACTAGAAAAGTTTGCAGCATAAACATCACATTAAATGTTTCCTGAACAGAGCAATGCAGTAGTACCAGGCACCCATGTTCTGCTCTACATTGGTAGGACAATGCAGTAGTACCAGGCACCCATGTGCTGCTCTACAATGGTAGAACAGCACAGTAGTACCAGGCACCCATGTGCTGCTCTACAATGGTAGGATAGTGCAGTAGTACCAGGCATCCATGTGCTGCTCTACAATGGTAGAACAGCGCAGTAGTACCAGGCACCCATGTGCTGCTCTACAATGGTAGAACAGTGCAGTAGTACCAGGCACCCATGTGCTGCTCTACAATGGTAGGACAATGCAGTAGTACCAGGCACCCATGTGCTGCTCTACAATGGTAGGACAATGCAGTAGTACCAGACACCCATGTTCTGCTCTACATTGGTAGGACAATGCAGTAGTACCAGGCACCCATGTGCTGCTCTACAATGGTAGGACAATGCAGTAGTACCAGGCACCCATGTGCTGGTTTACAATGGAAGGACAATGCAGTAGTACCAGGCACCCATGTGCTGATCTACAATGGTAGGACAATGCAGTAGCACCAGGCACCCATGTGCTGCTCTACAATGGTAGGACTGCACAGTAGCACCAGGAAACCCATGTGATGTTCTACAATGGTAGGACAATGCAGTAGTACCAGGAACCCATGTGCTGCTCTACAATGGTAGGACAATGCAGTAGTACTAGGCACCCATGTGCTGCTCTGCAATGGTAGGACTGCACAGTAGTACCAGGCACCCATGTGATGCTCTACAATGGTAGGACAATGCAGTAGCACCAGGCACCCATGTGCTGCTCTACAATGGCAGGACAATGCAGTAGTACTAGGCACCCATGTGCTGCTCTGCAATGGTAGGACTGCACAGTAGTACCAGGCACCCATCTGCTGCTCTACAGTGTTAGGACAGTGCAGTAGTACCAGGCACCTATCTGCTGCTCTACAGTGGTAGGACAGTGCAATAGTACCAGGTACCCATCTGCTGCTCTACAGTGGTAGGACAGTGCAGTAGTACCAGGTACCCATCTGCTGCTCTACAGTGGTGAGATGGGACAAGGCAGAGGAGGAAAAGCTGGAAGAGATGAAAACATGCATCCAATGAGAGCAGAGTTGGCCTAGTGGTGTGCTGCTCTGTAGTTCAATGGCTGACAGCTATGCACACTGGTAAGTTGTTGTACTAATTTAGGTACCACAAATCTGGCCAAATGGAATTGTAGTTTAACATCTTATCTAAAGGACAGTGCTGTCACAGGTTTGATTCCGTGTTATGTCACCCTACAGCAGCATTTCAGAATGATAATGAGGACCACAAACATAGGGTTAGAACATGCATCTATGGCACAAAGATAAGGATCATAATCACCGGACAAGGAGGACCACCTACACTGGTGCAAGTGATTGTCCCACTCAAACTACCCACAACTTGATTACACAAGTCTATCACCCTTACAGATGGACAGCACATCATAGGAGCAGTTCTATCACTATACTGATCCTTAGCCAAAGGAGGGAACAAAAACAGGATGGGACCAGCATGATGATATGACTCTAGAATGAACAAGAATGACAAGAACCAGGTTGGAATGAGGACAGTCATCAGATGACATTAGGATGAGGTCCCCCAGAATGGGATTAGGAACATTAGTAATGTGCTGATAACTGTGCAGTCCCAATGTCCAACAACCCAATCTACAACATGGTTAGATAGGACACCATTTTAGCATTTCATAAGAAGGGCAGCACCACCTTACCTTTCAACCTCTAGACACAAGAAAAGCCGAAAATAGTGGAGGCATAAAGGGCCAAAATCACAGATGAAGTTTTAATATTGCTTTTATAATTAAAAAAAAGTTAATAGAGGAGTATATTTTGAATTAACGTGCATTTTCTGATGGATATGATGTTTGAAACTCAAATGTGTGTTGTTATTTAGTAATTTCCATCTTCAATAATTGAAAGAAAACCACAAATTTTATAAGGAACAGACCCAAAATATGAAGCAAAAATCTAGGCATTCTGAGATAATCTGGACAGTTGATTGGTATGAACCTTTGCAGACCAATACCCCTTATGCTGTGTTGGAATACTAGCATATGATAAGAATGAGGGTGAGAAACATCAGACTGGGGAGAGCATTCATATCTGGATGAAGAGATACTGTAAACCAGCAGCAGAGGAAGAAAACCAGCAGGTATCCCAAGCCATGTGTGTCCTTCACTTGAGACACCCCTTAAAGTGAACAGATGGAATTTCTTTCAATCTGCGTTTGTATTAATTATTTATTTCGTTGTTAACTAAGTAAATGGATGAGGCAGAAGACAGAAGAGCACCGACCTGTTAAGTTTATTGTTTAGAGTAAAAGATCGGGCAAATGGTCACTGAGGGTTCAAGAACTAGATTAAAGGATGACCCTCTAGTAAAGATGACTTTAGCTCAATGCAGCATCACAGCTGTGCATTCCTCTGAAATACTGGATGGTTCAAAGAGGAGTAGTAGGAAAAGATGAGGATGTGCATCCAAAGGGTAACAGGAAGAGAAAAGATGGCACGAGGAGCAGAAGGTAAACCCTGGTTAGTGAGTGTTCCCCATGAGCTACCATGCATGTGGACAGCTGGGGTTGTAAATGTAACCTGCTAGCTAAGAAACAGCACCTTAGTAGCACTAAACCCCTATTATTCTGCTATATTCTACTAAATGGGTAGAAAGATGAGGACACAATGGTGGCATCAGGATATCTATGCAGACAGTGCAAATAAAAAGACCACCAAAATGTCACAATGAATACCAACTGCACATTGCCAGGTGAATGCTACTACTTTTGCACCTACAGTGTGATTATATGATGCATCACCTTCACATCTTATCCAGTGGAGAGCTCCAGGGGCTGTATCTCATCCACTGGTTTGCTCTGCATGCCTAGTCTGGAATAAAAAGAAGAAATGGAATGACGAGGCACATTTAGATGTTATGAGGATTGTCACATCAAGACACTATGTTAATGTTAATAAAATGCTATGAAAATGAGGGCCACCAAATAGGACAGTAACTGACCAGTAAGAATCTTTTCAAAATAAACTACATTCTTCATGGTCAGGGGGGAAATTTTTTAATAATTTTTCAGAAGGAACCAGTTGTCACATGGGAACTCACTTTAAAATATTGCCGAATTACATCTTTTCAGGAAAGATGACTGTCTTGTGCTTCTTTGTAGCATTGCGATGGAACAAGGATGGGAGTAACAGGATAACATAAGAATACACATCTGGATGGGCGAAGCATGTCAGTCTGCAGCTCGGGATGAGCAGCATCCAATAAACACTAGTAACCATTTGAGCCATCTGACCTGTTATAGATGTCTTAAACTGGAACACTGGTTTAAAAAAATGCTCCATGGACACATAGCGCCTGATATCATACTCAATGGCCAAAGGACAGAGCATACAGATGGGATGATGACATTCATCTGTATGGTATAAGGAGACAAAACATCTGGTT
>NC_056745.1:1506226127-1506238627 GCF_019279795.1 Protopterus annectens
TAAGCACCGCGGAAACATGACTTTTGGAAGACCTACCTTATGCATGATCAGAGTCCTCATCACTAAGGATGTGGACCACCACCCCAGGGTAAAAGCACCTTAATCACCCTAGAATAATGACTTTCAGCAGCGCGATCACATGAATGATCTGAGTCATTATCACTGAGGATGTGTACCACCACCTCAGACTAAAAGCACCTTAAGCACCCTGGAAGCATGACTGTCAGCAGACCTATATCATGCATGATCAGAGTCATCCTCACTGAGGATGTGGACTACCCTCTCAAGTTAAAAACACCAAAAGGACCCTGGAAGCAAGACTTTCAGCAGACAGATCAGAGGCATGTGGAATTCTCTAGTTACACACAGTAATAACAACATGATTAAGGATAAGGCATGTTTAATTCTCTTATTACACACAGTAATAACAGCATGATTAAGGATAAGGCATGAGGAATTCTCTCGTTACACACCATAATAATAACATGATTAAGGATAAGGATAAGGATGCTATAAAGATATTTATCTGGATCTAACAAGAGTAAAGAGCATAAGTGATGATCTGAGTCATCATCACTGAGGATGTGGACCACCACCTTGGCTTAAAAGCACCTTAAGCAGCTTGGAAGCATGACTTTCAGCAGTCTTACTTCATGCATGATCAGAGACATCATCACTGAGGATGTGGGCCACCACCTCAGGTTAAAAGCATCAGAAGCACCCTGGAAGCATGACTTTCAGCAGACCTGATTAAAGATAAGGCATGTGGAATTCACTCATTACACATGGTAATAACAACATGATTAAGGATAAGGCATGTGGAATTCTCGTTACACACAGTAATAACATGATTAAGGATAAGGTATGTGGGATACTCTCATTACACACGGTAATAACAACATGATTAAGGATCTAACAAGGCTAAAGAGCATCAGGATTGCATAGGTGATGATCTGAGTCATCATCACTGAGGATGTGGACTACCCCCTCAAGTTTAAAACACCAGAAGGACCCTGGAAGCAAGACTTTCAGCAGACATACCTCATGCATGATCAGAGTCATCATCATTTAGGATATGGACCACCAACTCAAGGTAAAAGCACCTTAATCACCCTACAATCATGACTTTCAGCAGACTGACCTCATGCATGATCTGAGTCTTCATCACAGAGGATGTGGACCATCATCTCAGGTTAAAAGTGCCTTAATCAGCCTGTAAGCATGACTTTCAGCACACCTATTACATGCATGATCAGAGTCATCATCATTGAGGATGTGAACCAACACCTTGAGTTAAAAACACCTTAAGCAGCCTGGAAGCATAATTTTCAGCAGACAGATCTCATGCATGATCTGAGTCTCATCACTGAGGATGTGGACCACCACCTCAGATTAAAAGCATCAGAAGCACGCTGGAAGCATGACTTTCAGCAGACCTACCTCATGCATGATCAGAGTTATCATCACTGAGGATGTGGACCACCACCTCGGGTTGAAAGCACCTTAAGCAGCTTGGAAGCATGACTTTCAGCAGACTTACTTCATGCATGATCAGAGACATCATCACTGGGGATGTGGGCCACCACCTCAGGTTAAAAGCATCAGAACCACCCTGGAAGCATGAGTTTCAGCTGACCTGATTAAGGATAAGGCATGTGGAATTCTCTCATTACACACAGTAATAACATGATTAAGGATAAGGTATGTGGAATACTCTCATTACACATGGTAATAGCAACATGATTAAGGATAAGGCATGTGGAATTTTCTCATTACACAGAGTAATAACATGATTAAGGATAAGGCATGTGGAATCCTCTCGTTACACACGGTAATAACAACATGATTAAGGATAAGGCATGCGGAATTCTCTCGTTACACACAGTAATAACATGATTAAGGATAAGGCATGTGGAATTCTCATGTTACACACTTTAATAACAACATGATAAAGGATAAGGCATGTGGAATTCTCTCATTACACATGGTAATAACAACATGATTAAGGATAAGGCATGTGGAATTCTCTCGTTACACACAGTAATAACATGATTAAGGATAAGGTATGTGGAATACTCTCATTACACACGGTAATAACAGCATGATTAAGGATAAGGCATGTGGAATTTTCTCGTTACACACAGTAATAACATGATTAAGGATAAGGCATGTGGAATTCTCTTGTTACACACGGTAATAGAAACATGATTAAGGATAAGGCATGTGGAATTATCTCGTTACACACAGTAATAACATGATTAAGGATAAGGCATGTGGAATTCTCATTACACATGGTAATAACAACATGATTACGGATAAGGCATGTGGAATTCACTCGTTACACACAGTAATAACAACATGATTAAGGATAAGGCATGTGGAATTCTCTCATTACACACAGTAATAACAACATGATTAAGGATAAGGCATGTGGAATTCTCTTGTTACACACAGTAATAATAACATGATTAAGGATAAGGATAAGGATGCTATAAAGATATTTATCTGAATCTAACAAGGCTAAAGAGCATCAGGATTACATAGGGATCTCTACTGATCCATTCACTGATGTATAACCAATATTTTCAAATCAGACATCAATTTAACATTGTATCTGAAGAACAACATTAGAGCAGTGCACTCTACATGAAACCACTACTTAGAATATGGACAGGATAAGGATTAAGGACAACTAGGTCAGGATAAGGCTGCCCATCCATCCAGATATCATGTGAATGAACAACAACAGGATGGTATGATGGTTGTTAAAAACAGTATAAGAAAGAGGAGGACCACCAGTAAGATGAGGTGAACCCCACCCTGAAGGTATGTCTTTCAGTATGTCTATTGCTAACATGGTCAGATCGGATATAATTTTACCATGTTTTCAGATCATCATTATCTGTAGGAATTTCTACACATTATGCTGCAGTTATACCTCTTGGGTGGGACAAGGATGCATCTCTGGGACAGGATGTAGATGTGAAATGGGATGGAATGAAGAAAGAGAAAAATGATAAGAAGGAGCTGCAGGTTCACATAAGGAAGTATTTGTTCCACTTGGGATTTACACAGGCTGGTCAGTCTGGACTTTTGACAACCAGAAGTAAGGTAGGTGGACCTAAAGTCACATACAGGTAGGTATGTTGCAGTCTTGAGATATGCACACTTTGGTGAAATTAGACAGCAGTATAACATGTTAGCAAAGGGACTGTATCTCAGGAAAGCAGCATGAATCAGGATGTGAATAAGGTCTGCCCATAGAAAGTTTGAAAAGAAGAAGGAATGGATGATGGAATGACTCCAGATTGCATAAAAGATATGAACCAGCTGTGATGACAGCCAGCTAGACACAGGTGTTTTATACCTGATCTAGACACAACAGAGTAGCATGGGATCACAGTTTAAAATCATCTCCACAAAAAGGGCACAGATCATATGCTTCTTTATACTGCAAGGAGGAAAGGAAGGGGAAACTTAGCAACACCAGGGGTAAGTAGATTACCTACCACTGCACAGATATTTAACACCTTTGTAGAGCAGCATTTGCCATGCTGGTCAGCAGCAGAAGAATGTGGGAGTTATGAAGATCTTTCAGATGAGCTGAAGATGTACATCTGGAATGGAACAGAATGAGGGACAGGAGATACACACTGAGGTTTTCAATCTTAGCCGCAAAGAGTGGCAGCAGATAGGATCTCACTTTATCAATTTGACAGAACTCAACATCTGGGTAGACCATCACCGTACTGATGCCTTTTTAGGGCAAAAGATACCCTCAGAGTGCCATATGTGACCTTGCATTAAGGGCATCCAGGGGACATGCTTTCTGACTGCAGATCTTCATTGCACCTCTTTCGTATACTCACTTTGCATCAGTTGAATGGGATAGGGAATGAAGAACAAAAGATTTCAGTATGAGTGAAACTGTAAAGGGAAAACAGGAGGACCCCTTGCATAACATGAGAAGCACACAGTGAGCACCAGTGTATTCCAACAGACCTATCACAAATATAAATTACAGCTCTGGTTTACATACAGGACCTCAGGAGTGAAAGTCCCCACATTATACACCATAGTAACTGGATGATGAAGGATGAGGAGTGTGAAGATGACGTAAAGACATTTATCTGAATGAGACACAAATAAGACAGGAATAAAGAGTGTCTGCACTGGACAAGGATCTCCATACATTCATTCACTGAGATAATGGTAAGATTTCCTAATCAGACATTAAATTAATGTTATATTTGAAGAGCAGTGTTAATGGATTGCTGCAAGTCCCATTGAGCTAATATGTAGCACAGGGAATGGACAAGCAAAAGGAGAGACAGGATTGGTTAAGGCTTACATGTAGATGGTAACAATATATCCATGATGAGATGATAACATGTTATGGACTGTATGAAGATAAGCTCCTCCATGGAGAGATGAATATCTGCTGTACACATTTGTTAGGACAGAGCTACCTGCAATGTGGTACAAGAGATCTCACTTTAACACCTTATCTAAAGAAAAAAGTAAACACCATCACAATAGTACAACACCACATTTGTGGTTCTCTAAAGCACTAGAATCAGAAATGAATGAGCAAATCCATGATGGAAAAGTAAAGACTTTCTACATGTTGTAGAGTGTGTGTGGGTTAGGTAACCTGAGATACCAGAAATTTGGCCCAAGGGATCCTTTGTCTTATATATTATTTGAAAGGAAGTCTGTAGGTATCCCAGCACCCACCTGCTGCTATTAATAAGAATGAGGGAATAGGTTTACAAGCTGTGCCATGTCAAGATGCAGATGCATATCCAGTCTGGCAACAGAGAAGGAATGAGATACACACCTCTGTATTTTACCTGAGCTGTCTGCACTGGCATTAGATTGGACCTCAGTGTATATCTTTTCTAAAAGAAATCACATTCTGGAGTGCAGCAGTGTGGTTTTGTTTATCTACAGCACCATCTTTGCACATTTGTTCATCCTAATTATCACACTAATGGTCATGTTAGACACCAGTATGACATCATATGTTGGAGACTTTATCAGAGGTAGGCAGTATCTACCCATTTGCTGCTGCACAGAGTAGGCTGGAAGAAGGGTGAGAAGCACCATGAACTCATGATGTGCATGTTGGGATGAGTGAAGTATGTGAAGCAACAGGAGTAAGATGAAGAGCTTGAGTTACAGCACAAGTATCTGTTCCAGCTTAGATTCCACAACTGTGGTCTGGGCGGTGGACCCAGTTTAAAATTACACCACAGAATTAGGGAAGTCAAATAGCCACCTGAAGAACAAAAGGAAAGATGACAACAATGAGTATAAAAGTAAGACTTGTGTCTGGATGATCATAAGGGCCAAAAGGTTGTGATAAGAAGCATTTGCTACACATTGACGAGTTTCACCTAAATTTTTACCACCACTGTCTGAATGGAGCTCACTTAATTTTGTCATTATTGTAAAATACCTCAGTAGAACAACATCCTCTAATTCTACCTGGGATGACACAAGGATGAGGACCAGAAGGATGACAGATCTGTCACCAGCTGGACACTGGTAAGTATGTAGGGAAGTAAGACGTCAACCTGAATTTTAATGTAGAAGGTTATCTGCAGGGCAGCACATCAAAAGAGTAGCACTTTTATGATAGCCTGTACAGCAACAAGATGGGGCATGGAAGAGAAGCAAAAGGCTTGGATCAGGCTATCTGTCCAGATGATCTGAGGTAAGGACAATCAGGATGGACCACACAGCACCACATTCACAGTGTTAATTGTATCTTTACCTGAACTACCATGATGTGATTAGATGGGACCTCACCAGTGAAGATCACCAAACATATGATGCTCTACAGACGTGGGATGTAGTAAGAATGACAGGAACAAGAATGGCAAGGCTTAACGGAATGCAAAGAGGATGGAAAGCACTGGGATGGCAGGAGGTGTCTCCATAAGGACTATGAGTATGACGACTACCAATAAAGGAGCACCAGTAGCACCCTAGATGTGTACCTTCTAGCAGAACTATCCCCAGAATCTTCAGAGTAGATATCATTTTACATTTTTCCTTCTGAGTACCATAATCTCTGTATGGCACCCATTATGCTGATGTGCACCTCCTGGATCAGACACGGATCAGAACCAGCAGAATGGGTTGAAGATGTGACCTCTTGGATGGGACAATGATCAGAACTAGCAGAATGAGATGAAGATATGACCTCCTGGATCAGACAAGGTTCAGAACCAGGAGAATGGGATGAAGATGTGATCTCTTGGATGGGACATGGATCAGAACCAGCAGAATGGGATGAAGATGTGACCTCCTGGATGGGAGAAAGATCCGAACCAGCAGAACGGGATGAAGATGTGACCTCTTGAATGGGACAAAGACCAGAACCAGGAGAACTGGATGAAGATGTGACCTCTTAGATGGGACATAGATCAGAACCAGCAGAATGTGATGAAGATATGACCTCCTGGATGGGAAAAGGATAAGAACCAGCAGAATGGGATGAAGATGTGACCTCTTGGATGGGACAAGATCAGAACCAGGAGAATTGGATGAAGATATGTCCTCTTGGATGGGACATGGATCAGAACCAGGAGAATTGGATGAAGATGTGACCTCTTGGATGGGACATAGATCAGAACCAGCAGAATGTGATGAAGATGTGACCTCCTGGATGGGACAAGGATCAGAACCAGCAGAATGGGATGAAGATGTGACCTCTTGGATGGGACAAGGATCAGAACCAGGAGAATTGGATGAAGATGTCACCTCTTGGATGGGACATGGATCAAAACCAGCAGAATGTGATGAAGATGTGACCTGGGAAGGAATGAGGAGGAGAACAGGAAGACACGGAGATGGAGCAGCAGGTTCACAGATGTAAGTATATGTTCGACTTGATATTTTCTTGGACTAATAAAACGGGGCATAAATCTGGCAAATCTGTGCAGATGAAGAGCAGAAGTGATAGAGCGGTGGAGTAACAGCTGCATGCAGGAAGGTATGTGATTCGAATGAGATACCCTCAGTATGATGACGTTAGAGATCAGTTTAACCTGCTGCTAGAAAGTTCACATGTCAGGAGTGCAGCATTGTGCCAAGGCTACAGCACAGAGCCAGGAAAGCTGTAGGTTAGGAAGTAGCATAGGTTCATAGGTTCATAGGTTCATAGGTTGGTACTAGGCTATCGGCCCTAGGGCCTATACAAGTTTAGTCATAACAATTCCCAGGCTATTTCTTCCCACACTATTTACTTCCCTGGACCTCTGAAATGAATAAGCTATACACAATAAATGTTTTGAAAAGAGCCAGATTTGGATAAAGTATGACAGACTGCACAGAAACAAGGAAGACAAAGATGTGATATGCACCATCCATACCTCTCAACCCCTAGGAATAAAAAATCTGGACAAAGCCATATAAAATGGGCGGACAAAGGTCCAAAAATAGGAACAATTTTTAAATATTGCTCTTACAAACTTAGAAAGTTGATAAAGTGACACATATTGCATTAGCAGGAAGTTTCTGAAAAGTATGAAGTCTGAAACTCAAATTTCTGTTATTATTTTCTGATTTTAATCTTCAGTGACTTGCCAGAAAACTAAAATTTTGTGACCGGACCAAAAACATGAGGCAAAAATCTGGGCATTCTGCAAAAATGTGGACAGTTGAGAGGTATGGTGCCACCATCTACACACTGTTGTGTTATGTTTGTACTATGTTCAATTTGTTTTTTATAGATCTTAACTTAAAACCATAAAGACGAGATAGTAATGAACTTCGAGAGGGAAAAGCCATGAACACCAGTAGCCTGAGAAGCACAAGGAATGTACTAGTCTAACCATCCAGATGCTATGAGGATGATATTAAATCCATATTCCCAGTGGTAAGTGTAATGTTTAGCTGAACTATCCTGATGTAATTAGATGGGACCACAAAAAACAAATCCAAAAATAGACACGCTAACTCATTTATTAATGCAAACACAAGCAAAGCTTTCGGGTTAACACTAATGAAGGGAAGAACCCGAAAGGTTTGCTTTTGTTTGCAATAATAAATGAGTTGGCATGATTTGTTTTTTGTGATAACGTTAGTTATATTCCGACTTAGTTAACTGCAGTGTTTCTTCTCTGGTGTAATTAAATGGGACCTCAGCAGTGCAGAGTATTCATTATGTTGACCTACAGACATCAGGTGCAGCAGGAATATGGGGCACAAAACTGGCACAGCTGATGTGAAGGCAACGAGGATTAATGGTGCACTGACGACATGATGTCTATCAACAAAGAGTACAGGAATAAGGACCAGTAGTTGGAAGCAGCCCAGAAGTATGTCTTTCAGCATCTATATCTCCAGTATAGTCAAACTGGAGATCACGTGACCATCTTTTCTGAATTTCAGTATCTCAGGAATATAGTATGTAGTATGATGCAATACATCTATAGAACTAGACAAGGATGAGGTACTTCAAAAGGAGATACACCAAGGCTGGTTACAGAGAAGGTGCTACAGGTTCTCACAGATGAGTATGTGTTTCACCTGTGACTTTTCTAGACTGGTGATATATCTCGGGAGTGGAGTGCATACAAACAGATGAAGCAAGGCTAGAAGAACAATAACCACATGCAGGTAAGTATGTGCCCCACATGAGATACCTTCAGTATGGTGACCTTGGACATCAAATTAATCTGCTACTACACGGGTCACATCTCAGGACTACAGCATCATGCCTTAGATACACTACAGAGCCAGGAAGGCAGAAGGATGATAAGAACAAGGAAAGAATAACCTCTGTACCCAGAGGGATGGAAAAGAACCTGTGTGGATTCATTTAATACCTCCAGACTGCACAAAGACAAGGACAGCTAACATGTGATGAGCAGCATTTACATACTGGTGCTTTACACTTTTGTGACACATACTGTGGTCATATGAGATAGCAATTACAAAACCATATCCAATCAAAAGAGTAGCAACTTAGGAGAAGAACATCAGCTATTACACCTATTTTCAGCCCAGGGATGAATGGAAGTGAGAAATCTGGTCAGCACCAGGATTATATAACTTATGTGCCAATGCAATTTTAGGAGAGCAAATATGGAGTGCAAATGCAGGTCTACAGCAGACGGATGAGGTAATTATGATGAACATCAAGATGAGATGAAAATGTATTACCGGAATGGACAGTGATGACGATCACCAAACCATAATGAGGTGTTCAAACTTATCCACAATATATGACATCAGATGGGAACCTTCTTTATCCCAGTATCTGAAGACAGTATCTCATCAGACCAATAGCCATTCACTCTCCTTGTTCAAAAATCTTGGAAAAATTCATACATATTCAGATTCTAAACTTTCCACTTCACAACCAAATCCTTTCTTCCACACAACACAGATTTAGCCCAGGCCATAGCACCACAACTGCCATCATAGCTTTTATGGACGCAATTAATAGAGCCCAAGACACTGGTAAAATTGTCCCCTCTCTCTTCCTAGACCTCTCAAAAGCATTTGACCCTGTCTCTCACCGTCTACTTCTAAGCCAACTCTCTAAGACTGGCCTATCCCCCTCCTCTTTCAAATGGGACTCTACCAGAGTCCTCCAAGTCTCCATACTGAGACCCCTTCTATTCAGCATTTCCATCAATAGTTTTCATTCTTCACTAGATAAAGGATCACTTACTCGATATGCAGACAACTTGACTATTATATGCTCCACCAATTCCTTATCTGAGTTATAACATATAACTCAATTGACCTTTACCTCTCCTGAGACCTATATGTCTAATAATCACCTGTCCCTTAACCCAAACAAAACCAAGCTTATGCTGTTCACCCCTAAGAAGACAACCCCTTAAAAAAAGCCCAATTTGCTATACTTTCTCAAAGTAACAACAAATGAGGTTCTTACCCATACAAAACTATTAGGGATAATTATAGATGAACACGAAATTTGACTTACACATACATTATAGTATCAGAAAAACTCACCAAAAGCTAGGCATTCTCTATAGGCATAAGCACTTCCTTAGTCCCTCCATTGAACGAACGCACACTTCCATGTTCCTACTACCCTCACTCAT
This sequence comes from Protopterus annectens, assembly GCF_019279795.1. Classification (NCBI taxonomy): domain Eukaryota; kingdom Metazoa; phylum Chordata; order Ceratodontiformes; family Protopteridae; genus Protopterus; species Protopterus annectens. The sequence continues at coordinate 1,506,236,219 of NC_056745.1, forward strand.
CTATGGTGTTCCTCTACTTAATAATCTCCAGTCCTCTCTAAAAGCTAAACTTGAGACATGATATAACAAAATCACCAAATTCACCACTAACACCAAACAGTCTACCCATCACTGTACTGCTCTTCACTCTTTGGACTGGTTAGAACTACCTCACTACCTCATCTACCCACAACTAACAACTGCACACAAAATATTTAAACCATCAGAGTGTTGTCTTAGCTTGATATTTAGTTACTACCATCCAAGGAGGCCTGTCAGGTCAGAGACTCAGCACCTTGTGCTGGTGCAGAAGCTGAACCCACTAGCCAGCCAGCTTCTGTACTCTTATACGTAACCAAAAATTGGAATGCCCTATAAATAACCATTCGAAGTACTCAAAACCCTGCCTGTTTTAAAACTTCTCTAAGAGACTACCTTTCTTCTATTTGGAATTGCACCTGCACCTTCTCTCCATCTCTCAATACCCAAATGCCTCTGCTTAATGTGTATATTAATGTTTAATATGAACTATGTATCAATACCAGGTGATAGTCTTGCTACACAACTGCCAAAAACATCTATGAAATGTCAGTCTATTTAGCTTTGTTTTCCTTTACTTGTGACAATTTATCTTACCAGTAATTCAATCTATTGTTAAATATGTTACCTCTGTTGTATATATGAAATATACTCATTTTATATGTATACATCTGTACGTTTATGTTATTTGTAGAGCTTCTATCCGCAAGCATCCACCAAAAATGGGCTCATAATGGCCCAGTGGACTTGCCTGGTAAACAACTGCAAATAAATAAAATAATTCAATGTAGCAAAAGACTAAAGACCAGTCATATGCTTCTCTGCAGAACTAGGATGAGATAAGGGATGAAGAATAGAAGCATGAGACAGTAACGCACATCTGCTAGGATAAAAGCAGGATGACCGCTAGCATGAGATGTGTGACACCAAGTAAGTGCCAGCACTTGTGTTTTCCAGCAGATCTATCACAGATATCACTAACTAGGGCTTTTGTAGTCAGTACGCCACCTCAGGAGTGCAGTATGTCAGCCTGTGCTCAGTAGTAACAGGATGGTCAAGGATGAGGGAGGTAAGGATGGGATAATGACATTCACCTGGATGGCACAAGCCAATGAACATAAGGATTGCTTATGGGCAGCTGCTTCTCAATCTGCTGACATAATTACCAATAATTTCAGATGAGAAATCAGCTTAACATCTTATCTGAAAAGCAGCATCATAGAAGTGTAGTTATACCATAATTAAAAAAAATATTTAGAACAGGGAAGGAACAAGGATGTGGAAAACTGGGATGGGATAAGGCTGCACATTCAGATGGTATGAAAATATGCAGGTTCAGACGAGGATACTCCAACCAGGATGCAAGGATCACTGGCTATACCAGCTATGTTTTACAACAGAGCTACTTGTAATGTGGTCAGGTGGGACCATACTGTAGCACCTTAAAGAAAATGTGCAGAATGACAGAAGTAGAGCCAAAGCCTTATGACTGTTGAAAGCACAGGTCCAACCCTATGCTTCTCTGTAGTGCAAGCTTTGGGAAAGGATGAGTGGTGGGAAAATGATCTCCATCTGTTTGTTATTAAATGTCTGGATAACCTGAGATACCAGCAACTGGGTCTAATGAGATCATACTTTTATACTTTACCTTAAAAGGTGACTTTGACGACTGCCTGTCATCCATTTTGCTCTAAATAAAAATATTGGGAAGGAAAACGGCACCATAATAACTTGAAAATGCACATCTAGATGCACATCTGTTTGTTTTATCTGAGCTATCTGCACTGACATTTGATGAGACCTCGCTTTACATATATTCTGAAGGATGTCACCTTATGGTCCTCAAAAGCACTATTATGGGATAGAATGAGAAGTACCAGACTGAACATTGGGGTGTAACTAACACTCAGGGGAATCAGTATTATTGGTAAGTTTAGTTTAAAAAGTGGGCAAATAGTAGCAAACTAACCAATGTGATACAATCTTAGCAAAAGCAATGATGTGCACTCATTTACAACATTTTGCATTTGAAGAATATACAGCATGCTGCAAATATTACATTTAGTCGATTCTCCTTCTAGGTAAGTAGGACAACTATGACTGTGGCATGTCTGCCTTTGGGTGAGAGGAAGTCTGAAATTTATACTTGGCATGTAATAGAAGTGTCCTAATCCTGGAGCTTGTTATTATAACGTGGTGTTGGAAATTTGGAGATTAATCTATCCAAATGCCTAAATATTTAAAATGCGGTGTGGTTTCTGTTTGATCTTTCTGATTGTGAGGAATTCCATGGTCTCAAGTAACTGAGGCAAGTTTTTGTCCAAATCCAAAGACTAACTTTAGTTTTCTTGGTGTTGAGAACGAGCTTGTTTGATGACAGCTAGTTATGCA
>NC_056745.1:1506243627-1506333627 GCF_019279795.1 Protopterus annectens
CAAGATGGGTGGCCAAATGGCTCATGGACAGAAGCCACAAGTTAAGAGTTGCTGACTCCAGATCCAACTCCAAACCAGTGACAAGTGGAGTACCCCAGGGTTCAGTCTTGGGACCCATCCTGTTTGATATATACTTCTCTGAAGTGCAAGCGAACACCAAGGGTCTATGGTTAACCAATTTTGCAGATGACTGCAAACTGGGTGCCATTATCAATTCCCCTGCCAACGGAGACATCTTGCAAAAGGGCCTCACTGAGACTGACACCTGGTGTCAAAATCATGGCCTCAAACTAAATGTCAAAAAATGTATTGTTATCAACTTTGGCAAAAACACAATACCCATGAATTACCAAATAGAGGGAAGTACACAACATAGAAAGTGTGATAAGAGACCTTGGGATGCAAGTGTATAGCAACCTCTCCCTTGATAACCACATTGCCACAGTGGTCAGAAAATCTTTCTACATGGCCCACTTAATCACAAAAGGGTTCGCTTCTAGAAGTAAGGAAGTCATCGTTCCCCTCTGCTCATCACTTATCAGACCCCTCATTGAATACAATGCCTCATTTGAGATGTACCTCACAAGACACCTACAACAGCTTGAGAGGCCCCAAAAGTACCTCACCAAGAGGATCGCTGGCCTCAAACAATTGCCCTATGCCGATCAGCTCAAGAAACTCAAACTCTACTCGGTCGCATACCACTTACTCTGAGGAGACCTCTGTCTGACATACAAAGCTATGTCAAACCCGGAATTGTTGGACATGCTCCACTTGAAGAAATCCAAATCTCCCCGAGCTACACGCTCTAGGGACCTAAACCTCACCACAACAATAAATAGGACATGCTAGAGGGATAGATTTGTGTCTCAGAGACTTCCCATGCTCTGGAACAAAATTTCCATCCAAGTCAAGCAGAGCTCGTCATTAGCATTATTCAAGAGAAACCTTGGTAAGTGGATGGGTGATAAAGTTCACCCCTGGGATTATGTCTGGGGCACTGCTTGATAGAGGGGCAAGAATGTAACAATACATGGGTGGCGAAAGCCAATACACTGTTGGCTAGGCTTGCCATGGACCTCAGGCCGATAGCCTAGTACCTACCTATGAACCTAGGAACCTATGATAATGATTGAACAATGTTAGGTAAAAAACTTTCAAAATATCTGCAATCATTTCAACATGAAAATTATTGTAAACAATGTTAAGTAAGAAAAGCTTCACATGTAGTGCAGCATTTTATCAGCTGATGCTCGACTTGGTTAAAATTGGGAGATTATAACTTATCATAAGAATTTATTAAATGGATTAACTATAAAGCTTTTAACAGGTTTACATCACATACTTATGCTAATTGAGCTAACTAGTCATGAAAAAAAAACAACCCTAATACATGAAACTGTGTAAGTATGTGAATGAATGTATAACAAAAGATTATGTGATCTGCGTGATATGAACCAAGGTTAAATTCAGATATCAGTGTTGTGAAATTATTCAATGCTCTCCCATCAATGGGATAGTGTGAAACATTTTTGAGTTAAGAAGTTTACAGGCTCTGTTATATTTAGATGAGCAATTTTATAAAATGTCTAATGACATGTTGCCAAAAATTACACAACTGATTGTGATGCAAAATTATACCAGTATAAAAGCTGTTGGATAAATCGTTATGTGGCATTTGAGATGGAACTCAGATACTAGTGAAACGTCTGCTATCAAAGTAGCAAAATAATAGAGACAATAAGTAGGACTACTGATTTACAATTAAGATCTGCTTTCAGTATATTGGTCTCAATTTATTTTGCAATAGTGTCTTTTTTAGGCAAGGTCTCAAAAACAACTTTACTGACATGAAACTAACCTATCAGAACAAATTAAGGGTCATATTGCTAAATGCTAGAAGCATGAACCAAAAACTGCACACCCTGGAAGCACTTCTATCACTAGAAGATGTCTGTGCAGTCAGAGAAACCTGGTTCAAGACCTCAGGAATGCCCCAGCCTTGCAAGGCTACAATACCTTCCACACCTTTAGACTGCAAAAGGAACATGTGAAAACCAAATGAGGTGGTGTTTCAATCTATATTAGAGATAAATTCACCTCCTGTCTACTTAGACTGGACACACCTTTAGACTGCAAAAGGAACATGTAAAAAACAAATGAGGTGGTGTTTCAATCTATATTAGAGATAAATTCACCTCCTGTCTACTTAGACTGGACAACTCCATGGAGTTACTCCAGGTCCAGGTTATGGTGGGTGGCCCATGTAGCCTACTTGACCAAACTGCAGGCAATCCAAATTTTGCTGAACACACTAGTTATGGGGGATTTCAATTATTCCACCATCAACTGGAAAACCTATGCTAGCCCTAACTCACTAGCAAAAAAGTTCCTTGACTTTATTAATTCAAATGCCCTGGAACAAATTGTCCATATCCTAACAAGGGGAACAATAATTCTGGATGAGGTCCTCAACAACATGTCAAACAGATGTACTGCCGCAACTGTCGGACCCTCATTAGTTAAAAATGACCATAAATCAGTCACCTTTAAGTTGGCACTAATACCAGATCTCACAAAGGGTGAAATCAGACTAAAAAACTTCACCAAGGCAAACTATACCCTCCTAGGTGAAGGTATAAATGCATTCCAAGCCCCACAAAAAGCTGGAAGTGGTAACTACACTGAAGCTTGCACTAAAGCCCTGTACAATCACTTGCATAGGTGTATAAACTTGATTGTACCAGAAAGAATCAAAGCCAGAGCCCCAAGTAAAAACAAGCTGCCACGGTAGACATCCAGCATCAACAACCTTTATGATAAACACAAAAAGTTGCTGTCCAAAAAAACAAAGGGAAGGCCCCAAGCATGGAAAAGCACCATCCTCAGCCTCAAGCAGGCAGATAAGACAACTTGTCAAATCCTTCAAGGTCTCCTTTGAGAGAAACTTATCAAGTACAGCCAAGGATAATCATAAAGCCTTTTGCAACTATGTACATAAGTTAAAGGGTAGGACCTAAGAATGTACAGAACTAGTGGCCAATGGTGTTACAAACACTGACCCCATTGAGATAGCAATCCTTCTAGAGGATAGGTTTGGTGAAAATTTCACTTATCTCCTCTTAACTTACAACAAATGTTTTCCCAAACTCCCCACCATACATATCTGAAGAGCAAGTCATCAAGGCCTTGTCCAAGGCAACAGCCTCTATGGGACCAGACAACATCCCAGGCTGCCTTCTAAATAGGATAAAACATGAACTAACATCACCCCTAAGTATCCTTTTCAATCATAGCCTAACCACAGGATTTTTTCCTGTGGAATGGAGAATAGCAACAGTTATTCCTCTTCACAAAGGTGGCCTACTAACAGACCCAGGGAATTACAGACAAGCCTGACCAGCCTCATCTGTAAGGCCATGTAACATATCATTATGGACCTCATAGATAAAGATATAGATGAATTCCAAACCCTGGATCCTACTCACTTTGGCTTTATGAAGGGCAGATCCTGCCTTTTAAATCTGGTGGATTTCTTTGAAACTGTGACCAATACCATTGATGAGGGCAAATCTGTGCGCATGGTATGCCTTGACCTGGCAAAGGCATTTGACACAATTCCACATTCAGGCATTACAGATAAACTTAGCAAACTGAATGTAAACACCTTAGTTGTAAGATGGGTTGCCAAATGGCTCACAGACCAGACACACACTATCAAAGTGGGTGACTCCACATCAACCAGCAGACCTGTCACTAGTGGGCTGCCACAAGGGTCAGTGCTTGGCCCCCTGTTATTTGGTATATACTTCTCAGAAGTTCAGGTCAAAACTAAGAGGTTGTGGCTGACCAAGTTTACAGACGACTACAAACTAGGTGCAATCACTGAATCCCCGTTTAATGTCAGTATACTCCAGGAGGGTCTTACGCAAAGCAGTTACTGGTGTATAAGTCACAGTCTCAAACCGAATGCAAAGAAATGCATCATCATTCTTTTCAGCACAAACAATGTCCTCTCACACTATCAAATCAACAATAATACCCTAAGTACCCTTGAAGTGGTAAGGCACCTGGGATCACAAGTTGACTGACCTTAACCTTGACCACCATGTGTCTACAGTAGTAAGGAAAGCTTTCAACATAACACACTTGATTAATAAAGGCATCACCTCAAGAGCAATAGAAGTTATAACCTCCCTGTACTTGGCACTTATCTGGCCCATAATTGAGTATAAAGCCCCATTTAGCATGTACCATACTAAGCACCTGGAGCAATCAGAGAGACCTCAGAGGTTTCTAACAAAGAAGATCAAGGGGCTACAGCATATGCCTTACACAGACCGACTAAAGTCCCTGACACTATACTCCATATCATACAGACTCCTTAGGGGAGACATACCTGTCCTAGAGAGTAATCAAAGACCCAAACTAGTGAACTTGCTGCATATCCATAAATGAAACAGGAGTAGGGCTACCCATTTCAGGGACTTAAATTTGGCTTGTGACATAAATAGGACATGGTAGAGGGACAGATTTATATCCCAGTGACTGCCACATCTTTGGAATAGTCTACGGATTCATGTGAAGAAGAGCACTTCTATGACACTGTTCAAGAGGAACGTGGGCGAGTGGATGGGGCACCATAAATTCTTACTGGAGATAGAGTTCACAACCCTCCTGGACATGGCAGTCATTACTAAATACAACCTTGGTAATTGACTAGCATTTTGTATGGTATTATATTGGGATGAAATGGCTAGGCTTAAAATGACCTCCGGATCGATAGCCAAGTAATCTCCTATAATCCTATGGATCAAATGTCTTCAGGATTGATCACAGAATCTTTCAGACAACTGTTTTAAACAACCAATATATTTGTGAAATATGTACTTCTTTTTAAAGAAGTAAGATAAACTTGTTTGTTTTATAATAAACTGAGTATAATATAGCTCCTTAAATGGGATATCTGTACTGTCTGTTTCTAAATATTTTTCCATAATGTGAGTTCTTGTCATCATGTGTGTCATAAGCTGATCATAATGATGAGAACAAAATGCCCATTTCCGAATATATCCGAATATCTTACAAGATGGCAATATTTACATATAGATTCCGAATATATCCGAATATCTTACAAGATGGCAAGATTTACATATAGATTCTGAATATATCCGAATATCTTACAAGATGGCAAGATTTACATATAGATTCTGAATATATCCGAATATCTTACAAGATGGCAAGATTTACATATAGATTTATATGACATTATATTTCATCTAATAGATACAAAAGCTTGATTTATCTACACTGATAGACACGAATGAACATTTATATTTATAAACCTTCCAGATTATGTTAATCATTGTTAAATTTCTTGCAAGGGGAGAATGTATGTAATTCAAGTAGGCTGTTAACATGAAGTCATTTTTCGTGCCTAAGGTCATAAACCAATTTATTTCTCAACAAAGGCAATTTTGTTAAAGTAATCATGTTTTCATACAAGTATATTTGGTTTACATTTTTTTTTATTTGCAATAATAGATACTTGTCATCCAAGCCTAGTGATTTTTATTAATTTGTGTAATAATTACACTAACACGATAAAGACTGTATGAGCTTTTAATGCAAATAGATTGCCTGTCCCCAAACAAATAGTTAATGTATTACAGTTATATAAGGAGGTCAACTTATTTCATGTATGTGTCCATGCTGGTGACAAACCTACCGCATTTATGTCATATGTAAAAGATATTAGCATCATGCTTAGTCTACACAATAAGAAATAAACTTCAAAATAAATTAAAATATATGGTATGCTGAAAATAAATTTGTTTCGGAAACTAGAAAACCTACTTTTTTTCTGTCTTCTCTTGCTATTGCTGATAAAAGAGGCTTCATTTGACAGTGCATTACATTACGGAAAGCTTTGAACCCTCCTGCACTAAGACCAAGAGGAATTTTTTTGTAGTTTTTGTTCCTCATTTATAAGAAATAAGCTGCCAATGAAAATAAATATAACTTGCACAGTGTACTTTTATTTAGAATGCAGTCTTAAGGGTTGCATTCAATTTGACTTTGTTCCTTTCAGACATACAGTTCTAATGACAGGATTTTCTAATTCAAGGTGAACAAATAGAACAACAAGATGTACTAAAAGACAAATTTCTTTAATTTCCTGATGAAGTGAAACTCAACTGTACAAACACACGTCATTTACTAATGTGGCCACTTGATGTTGCAATACCAGTTTTATTTGCTTTTCTTTCAGTAGCCTCTGTGTGTTGTACCTTTCAGATTTCATTTAGGAGAAGTTCTTTTGCCAATCTAGATAGTGAATTCTTAGCTCTAATAGCCCTGAGTTCATGGTTTCAGTGCAGTCTCCTGGTGAACTCGCTTCTATAATGTTGTGTCTTTCGGCTTTTCCCAGTTAGGGGTCGCCACAGCGGAACTCCGGTCCGCTAATGATTGGTAGTTGATTTTTTATGTGCCGAGTTACCAGCCCTAATGCACAACCTTCAATGAAGGTATGCCCATTCACGCATGTCTCCACGCAGAAGACGCTCTAGCTGAGAGTCGAACCGGTCAGCGTCTTACTGTGAGATGACAACGCTACCGCAGCACCACCACCGCGTCCTGTATTTGGAATTCTGTGGTCCTGGCATTGATGTCATCTGTCCTTCCTTCTTGAAATATACTCCTGGCCTTCTAACTTCCTTGTGCTTTGCAGTGGTCATCTATCATTCTTAGGATACAAATTTAGTTAAATGAAACTCTTTCAATATCCCTTGTCTGTCAATGGATTATGTATTTTTCTGTAGCCAAGGAATCTCAATTCACATGTTTTTTAACTCCATATGCCATTTTGTATTCTTTAGAAGCACTGCTAGTGAGGCATTTTTTCTCTTATTTTTCTCTTCAGATCCTGCTGCTTTTATTTTGCCCTGCAGTATATTAAAAAGGTTGTCATACAATCGTGCAGTACATGTTTTTTTTTTCCACTTAGGCTAATCATGTTAACCTATTGGCATCATGGATGAGTTTGACTCCCACACTTTTGTTACAGCAGACCCAAGAAAGGATATCTACAAGATAATCTTAACTTATATAAAGAACCTTGAAAATACTACCCAGGACTGCACCATACATATCTCCAATGGCATCACCCAGTCAAACCCTTGGTATATTGCTAAAATATTTGCTGATAAATTGAGCTGCAACTTCTCCTCCCTGCCATCTGCAAAATTTCCAGTACAACACATGCAGTCTATGTCTCTCCATTAGTCAACTCATAACAGATTCTAAAGGTGCCTTTCAGGATAAAAAGCACAAGCTGTATTAGTCCAAATAAAGCACCAACCTATTTTTTGGTCAGTAGGAAACATCCCCCATCAGACCTACTCCTTAAACTATTCAACCTCAGTTTCTTCTCTGCATATGTTCCAGATACCTGGAGAATAGTTGTATTAATTGTTCTCCACAACAGAGGCTCCTGGTAACTCTAGGGCTATCATTTGCAAAGTGATTAAACATATAATAATAAGCCTCATAAAAAAGAGACACAGGGACCCCACAGTCCCTGGACTTTAAGCAAGTTAGTTAGATAAAATGTAGATATACCTACTAAACCTGTCTATCTGAAACAGCAGGGGAAAGTAACACCATGTGCACAGCTCTCATCAATTATGATAAGGCTTTTGATACTCCACTCCACTCTAGAATCATTAAAAAATGATCAAATGCTCTTATATAAATTGATGTCTACTTTACAAGGGAAAAACTGATTCTAAAACATGTAAACTTGTAACAAATATTAAATTCAAAAATTTGTTCCATTTGTCAACATTTGGATGGAATATGGTCTTCATAGCCTTAGTGAAATCAAAGTTATTGTACTCATATTGTTACTGTTAACTATTGCTTAATGTATGCTACGCATAATTATTTACAAATTGTTGAATTTTCTGCTTTCATTACGCTATACATCTCTTTGAAAATTGTATTGATAAATCTTGTTTATTGTTTTGTATAAGTTCATGTGGAACTTTTTTCTCCAGGCCATTGCTGAAAAGGGATCCTGCCTGCTTGGATCATTCTGGTAAATAAATGTAAATAAATAAATGCACATACCTAAGTAATAAATGTATTCCTCTTTAGGAACTTTTTTCTTTACCCATTTCATAATCATCAATAATTTATATCTCACTCCTGTAAAAATGGCCTCTTAAAGTCCAAATTATTCAGCAGTCTATAATGCCTGTTTGTCAGATACGGCAGACATTTTACATATTACTAGAAGCTTCAGACCACGCGATACCAAGACTTAGACTGGTCCCGGCAGTTTAGTATTCTTCATATTCCATGTGTAAATTTAAACGGTATAGATGTAAGAGTTTAAATAATGTTATTATACTTAGTTATATTTTGATTCTTAAAAATTGGATTGATTTGAAATTAATAGCTAGGGAAGTTTTTAAATCCATCCATCCATCCTCAAGCTCTTTTTCCCATTTTACACATGGGGTCGGGGTGTCACTTCAACAGTGACAATCATCTCGAGACAAGGTTTACACCATTGGGTTGGCTACCCTGCCATGGTAGTTCATTTATACTACACACTCTCACCTACAGACAATTTAGAGTGTTCAATCCACTTACTGCATGTCTTTGGAATGTGGGAGGAAACCAGAACACCCAGAAGAAACCCACCTAACCACGGGGAGGACATGCAGACTCTGCACAGAAGGCACCCCAGAAGAGATTCAAACTGGAGAACCTCTTACTGTGAGTTGACAATGCTAACTGCTGCACCACTGTGGCAACCCATCTCTTGCTGTAAAGCGACAATGCTAACCACTGCTCCTAAATGGCCACCCATCATATAAGGCCTTAAAATATGTCCAAGCATGTACATTTTTGTTTCTGGACCATAAAAGTCTTGTTTTGTTAAATGCAAAGAAAACAATTTATAGGTAAAACAATATTTTAGAGGTAATTAATTAAATATTTTATCTCTAGATGTATTTTCATATTTTCAATTTCATAAAGGCAATACAAAGAATAGTGGTTGTGGATCTATTATATAAGTTTAATCATTACATAATAATTTTTTTCATTGTTAAAACATACACAAGGATAATTTTTACTTTTTTTTTCATTTTTTAATATCTGGACAGAGAAAAAAGGTACATGAGCATTTCATTATATAATATAATTTTCTCTTGTAGACTCTGTTTTTTATATGGCTATATTTTTCAAGGTGTTGTGTGTTTATCTGTTATTGTTTATATGACTCAAAAAGTATCCAATGCAGGATTCTGTACATAACTGTTATTCTGAATTGTTGTTACTTATAATATTTTATGTATTACCCATTGCCATGTTAAACAAAGTAGCATTTTGGAAAAAAAACATCAAACTCAATATAAATCCTTATGTAATCCACTGGTTTGCTGTATGGTTCAACATCAGATCCTTCAAAAAGACTGACCAGTGGTATACCACTAGGGATCTGTTTTACAACCACTCATGTTTAGCATTTACTTCTCTGATGTCAAATCTAACATTAAAGGTCTCTGGTTGAACAAACTGACAGATATACGCAAGCTGGGCACCATCATAAATTTCACTGAATATATTTTATTCTAGAAGAGGGACTAACTAAGTCATGATATCAGTATTGTGGTCTAAAGATAAATGCCAAAATATGTAATAATTTGCTATTTGGGAATCAGTAAGTCTCACACACCTACCAAATAACACCTCTTTTAAAATTAAAGATCTAGGCACCTTTGTGGATAATAAACTATCATTTCACCATCACATATCCCCTGCTGTCAGGGATAACTTGTACCTCACCCAGTTCATTACTAATGTTATCTTATTTCAGTCAAAAGAGGTTCTCATTGCCCTCTAATCATTATTAGGCCCGGTGGTAGTGCTGTGGTAGCGTTGTTGCCTCACAGTAAGATGCTGTTCGGTTCGATTCTCGGCTAGAGCGTCTTCTGCATGGAGACATGCATGAATGGGCGTACCTTCGTTGAAGGCTGTGTGTCAGGGCTGGTAACTCGACATGTAAAAATCAACTACCAATTATTAGCGGACCGGAGTTCTGCTGTGGCAACCCCTAACCGGGAAAAGTCGAAAGACACAACAACAACAATGCAACCTTCTACAGACAGTGGACTCATCGCAGTTTGGCTTTGTTAATTGAAGGTTTTGCCTAATCAACCTGGTAGACATCTTTGAGAGGGTCCCTAAGTCTATGGATGAGGGGAAATTGTACATACCACCTACTTTGACCTGGCCAAACTATTCGATACCAAACCTCATGCAGGTATTGTCAACAAACTCTTGTTATTAGCCATAAATCCCTATATAACTTATGGGATTGCTGACTGGCTCACCGACAGTACCAAAAAAAGTCAGGATTGATGAGGTCCCCTCCACCAGGAAGTGGACACCAGTCCGGCATACCTTTCAACTGTAGAGATTTTTGCAGAATGTCCTGATTTCTGCCTCAAATTTTAGGTCTGTTTTCATAAAAATTTGTTTTTCTGGCAGATTAGTGGCAAATCATTAAAGACTGAAGTTAGAATCTAATGATAGACATTTGAGTTTCAGACTTCATACCATTCAGAAAATTCATGCTAATGCAAAACCTGTTATTCTATCAACTTTCTAAGTTTGTAAGAGCAAAATGTAAAAAATGTCCCTATTTTTGGGCCTTTGTCCCACTTTTATTAATAGCTTTGTCCAGATTTCTTGCTCTAGGAGGTTGAGAGATACATCAGTGGAGTAGCCCAGTATTGGGCCTGCTCCTGTTTAGCATTTATTTCTGAGAAGTAAAGGATAATGTCAAAGACCTCTGGCATACTAAGTCTGTAGATGACTGTAAATATGGAGCTAACTTAGATTATCCCCATGACAGCAACATCATACAAGAGGGTTTAACACAAACAAATGACTGGTGCCAAAGCTTTGGACTGAAACTCAAAGTGAAGAAATGTATTACAGTGCATTTTAGAAAATTGTCCACCCAGGCTAATTATTCCATTGATAAAACACCCCTAAGAGTTGACCCTGTAATTGGGGATCTGGGAACATACGTAGACAGCCTTTGGCCACCACATAACCAAGATAAGAAAATCAATCTATGTCAACCAGTTCATAAGCAAGAGTTTGGCATGCAAGTCCAAGAAAGTTATAGTGCTACTCTACTCAGATACATTATTGTGTACAATGCCAGCTTTGGTATGCACATAACAAGACACTTGCAACAGTTGGAATGTCCTCAGAGGTTCCTCAGCAGGAGAATGCAGGCTATGAATACCCTGACCTACACAGATAACCTTAATGTCTTGTCTCTGTTGTCAGCACCAGAAACACTAGCTACAAGGACCTAAACCTTGCCTATAACATAAAAAGAACATGCTAGAGAAACCAATATGTGTCTCAAAGAATCTCTGCTTATGGAATAAGCTCCCATCTATGTGAAGCAGACTTCATCACTGACCCTACTGAAAAGAAACCTTGATCATTGACTGGGAAATTGCAAATTCACTTCTGCTCTGGCCCTCAGTCAATAGTAATTAAATTAATCCTAACATGACCCCCCCCTATAACCCTTAGCTACCTCTTTACTAAAATACCCCGGCATATAGGTGTCCAAAGAACTTTGGGACAGAACTGAGTTGGGTTGCACTGCTCAGCTTGAAAAGACCCTGCCGGTCGTTACCCTAGTATAAATCTGTGAACCTATGAACCTATATATAAGTCCTTGAAATCATTTTATATTAATCATCCATAGTTGTTAATGGATCCATGGTAGAATTAAAAATGAGAAGTGGGACCATGAGATCCGTTCCTTAACAATTGATGTAGTGGACTTGTTTTCATCTATACCAGATAATACTGAATTAAAGATGTTTAATGGAGTTCTAATAAGTTGTACATTTCTCTTTACAGAGGAGGTTAGATTAATCATTGAATTTATGTTAATCATTATTAATAATAATATTATATTTTTGTAGGTGAATTTTATAAACAACTTAAGGTTTTAACAATGGAGCATATTTTGCCCCTATTGAAGTCAATTTGGTTATAGTAGCATGGAAGCAGAAATGTATACTTTCTTCCAGATTTTTAAGTTGTTGGAAAAACTATGTGAGGTTTAGTTGTATATATTTATAATCTGGAATGATTCTCAGTCTAAAGTTCTGGATTTTGTAGAATATATTAACAATTAAAATGTACAATTGCAGCGGTATCACTGTAGCCTCACAGTAATAGGTTCTCCAGTTCGATTCTCAACTGGAGTACCTTCTGTGCAGAGTCTGGCTGTCTTCCTTGCATTTGTGTGGGTTTTCTCTGGGTGCTCTGGTTTCCTCCCACATTACAACGACATGCATCTGGAGCATTTCTGCCAGCGCTTCCACTGAAAATTGGCTTCGTTCCAAGTCAACTTTCCCGGTTAACAAATGTTAAATAAATAAAATAAAATAAATATTTCAGGATATATGAATTATTTAGATGCTACAAATGCTAAAATCCAAAATGCTTTCCTTTTGAATATCCTGTATGTATAGAACACCTATTTTTGCTAATACATATTTACATTTTAACAACAGTCATCCTTTAAATTATAAAAAGGGTCTGGTTAATGAATAGTTAGTTAGGGCTGCTAATATGATATCAGAGAAACGCCTGTTTATTGTTCAGAGAGACAAACTGATAATTATCTTCTTTGAGCATTGCTGTCCCACAGGCTTTTTCTATAAAAATAAGGGATGAAGTCACTAATGAGTTGGGTTCTAAATATTCCGCGTTGTTAGAAAGGGGGTTTGTTAGAAGGGATTCTTTGACTCAAATCAATTCATATGAAAGAGCTATAGTTCTTCAGTAAAAAACAGATTCCAATGTTATAAAGCAAATTATAAATAGAAACTAGAATATTTTACAAATTAATTCAAGAATGTATAGTTTATTAGCTGGTATTCCTCTGAAAGTGCATAGAAAAGGATGAAATATAAACTAAGAATTAGGAAGAGCAAACATGAATGCCGTTGTTAAACATAAAAAGTATGATGAGCTGTGGCAGCTGTAAACAGCATTGTTATCTCTGGGAAGGAGGAATATTTACATCAACTTTGTGAAAAAAACAACGTTTTGTTGCAGAATGATAATTGTGGTACTAACTTATCTAAGGGGATAGCAAAAGCCAACACATTCTGGCTAGGCTTATAAATGCCTTCGGGCAGATAGCCTAGTAATTACCTATGAACCTATGAACCTATAGGTATAGTGTGCATAACCATATGTGGATATTATTATTATTTGTTATATTATGTAGGTAATAGCAAAATAACTTGGTAGGAATGCATCTATGAACATAATTGTGACATTGTTAAAAAAAGTGCTAATAATGCATTGTTTGGACACACTATCGTTTGCTCTAGTTGTACTAGTTTTAATCTTGGTACCTTACAGAAAATTCCTCTTGATAGAAGAGGGAGTCATTGGGTAGCCAAGACAAAATATCAGGATTTTTATAGCACTTTAGATTAAATGCTGCTACACTACCAGCTTTGAATGATTTTATATCAATTAATTATGTTTTAAAACTTTGCTTAGTGAAATTATAAATGTGGTATATATATTATACATCTTACATATTATAGTATTATAATAATTTAATTATGTCAATTTTCAATCAGCTTGAGTTTCAAACAGATTACTTGTGTATGTTTTCTTTTATTTCTTTATTCTTTGGATGTTGATTGGCGTATGCGCCACCAGATTAATCTTCCGGGGATATTTACATCAATCTATTGTTACGCATTCCTTTAATTCTGAAGACATCCATTAAATACAATTACTAGATGAAAGTGTTCAGCCATTAAAAGTTTGCTGTTTATTATTTGGCCTGAGCAGTACTATGTGTTGGAATTTGCTATCATGCAGAAGATTTTGTGTTTTTGTTTTAATCAATCAAAATTCTAAATCGATTCCCTTACCTAACCCTAACTCTAACCTAGAAACACTCTCTTAGGTTCATAGGTGTTTACTAGGCTAACAACCACAAGAGCCTTTTTAAGCCTAGGCATGTATCCCAAATCTCTGACAAGTTCTGATACCCTTGATAAGTGTAAGCAGGGTCTTTGAAACATTTACAAGCAGGGGCCTGAGAGATGAACCATTTATAGGATGCCTGTGCCCATTAGAGACGTAGATGCCAAACCAGGGATGAATTTCTTGTTCCCCATCAAGGCATCCAAACTGCACTTAGGTTCATAGGTTCATAGGTAGGTACTAGGCTATTGGCCCTAAAGCCTATATAAGCCTAACCAAAAAGGTACCCTGGCTTTCGCCACCCAAGAAAATGATTTTCCTATGCCCCTGTCAAACAGAGCCACAGAAGTGATCCCCAGGGTGAATTTCTGATTTCCCATCCAATATAGGTTCATACTGAAGTAGGTTAGGGAGGAACTCTGCTTCACATGAATGGGGAGCTTGTTCCATAGACGGAGTAGTCTTTGGGATACTACCTGTCTCTCCAGCAAGTCCTATTTATATCACAGACAAGGTTTAAGTCTTTAGAACAGGTAATTCTGGTGCTCTTACAGACACAAAACCTGAAATAATGTGATCTTTTACATTTTCACAACCACCACATTTTCAGTCAAACATTCATATTCCTGTACATTCGGGCTTATTTTATTTATTTATTTTTATTTTACATTTGTTGACCGGGATAGTCCGACTGGATGCATGTCTATTTTCAGCGGAGGCCCGGGGAGAAAAGCTCCAAGGGTAAGCAGATACAGCATTACATAATACCAGCATTACATATTACAAACAGACTATTTACAGAGATTACATAAGTAAACAAGTTAAACAAGTTCCACAGGTTACAGTTAGTCCTGAGCACAAATCAGGATTAAATTAAATTACACAGTAAACTGGTTAACAGATTTTTACACATTCGAGTTAGCCAGGCTTGATACATTGACATAGCCAGTTAAGAGACAAATGTTGTTTGAGTCTAGTTTTAAATTGACCTAAGGTGGAAAGTAAGGTAATATCAGCTGGAAGAGAGTTCCAGGATCTACTTACAGAGTTTGCAAAGAGAGAATCACCGGCTGTGTTATTAATTTTGCTAGTCTGAATTAGTAGTTTGTTAGAGGATCGAAGCAGTCTAGGATTGTTATAGGGGGTGATAATATTTTTAAGTGCAGGAGTATTGTTCGGATTATAGAGGATTTTATAGGCCATAATCAGTTGGTTATACTGGATTAGGCTAGGTAGTTCAAGCCAACCAAGCTGATTTAGATTGATGCAATGATGTGTCCTAAAAGGCAGCCCAGTGGCAAACCTGGCAATGGGGTTGTAGCAAATTGAGAGTTTGTTAAGGACAGTCTTGTTCAAATTCGAGAGTAGAGGGGATGCATACAGAAGGGTTGAAAGAAGGTGAGAGCGAGCTATGGCAATTTTAGCTGGAGGGGTTAGGAAGGCTTTTATTCTGTAAAGTGACCCTAGTTTTTTATTGATGGTTTTGATAGTTTGGTTAGCATGTAGGTCAAATTTGAGATTATTGTCTATGATGACACCTAATAGTTTTGTAGATGGGTCAGGGGAGATTATTGTGCCATCATTTGATTTTATGGTACAGGTGAAAGCGGTAGACCTACGTGTTGGTGAAAATAACAGCATTTTAGTTTTTTTGGGATTTAGGATCAGATGATGTTCAGAAAGCCAGTTTTCTATTGTATTAAAGGTGGTCTGGGTAGCTGACCATAACTCTACTGGAGATGTGGCTGAGCAAATCAGAGTAGAGTCATCAGCATATTGGATACAGCTGACTTTTGGGATGACAGTATAAAGGTCGTTAATGAAAATGGAGAACAGCAAGGGCCCTAGTATAGAGCCTTGTGGTACTCCGAGGGTGTTAGGTAGAAGGTTAGAGAGTTTGTTCTGCCAGAGGACAGCCTGCTGTCAACCATTCAGGTAGGATTGAAACCATTGGAGGGCTCCAGTATCTACACAGAATTTTGCAGGGTGTGGATTAAAAGTTGGTGATCAACCGTATCGAATGCCTTGGAAAGATCCAAAAAGAGGGCTGAGGATATATAATTATTGTTGCGATTATGGTTTATGGTGTTAGTAAAGGCTAGGAGGGCTGAAGTAGTGCTGTGATGAGGATGGAAGCCATGCTGAGTGTCTGCCATAAGGCGATTTTGGATTAGGTGGTGCATGAGTTGTCTATGAATACATTTTTCCATAATCTTTGCAAGTGGAGAGAGTATAGCTATTGGCCTATAATTGGAGAATTTAGTAGAGCTGCCTCCTTTGTGAAGTGGGATTACATAGGATATTTTCCAGATGGTGGGAATTTTAGCTTCTACTATGGTTCGATTGATTAGTATTGAGACGGGGTAAGCAATAGCATCAGTTGATTTTTGCAGGTACTCGGCAGGGAGTTGATCAGCAGAAAGTGTAGTGGGTTTTAATTTTTTGAACAAGGTACGGATAAGTGAAGTGGTGACTGGTTGGAAGCTGAACGCAAGTAGGTTTCTAGGGGTGCTACTTTCAGGACCAGGGGAGCTAGGAGGTAGTTGGCTAGCTAGGGCTTGAATTGTCTCAGTAAAGAATTGGTTAAAACTATCAGAAACATCTTCAGGGGTTTTATCAATAGTAGCAGCAGGGATTGGGGTCGAAGTTTGTCCAGGATGTTGTAGATTATTTAAACCTGCCCAAAACTTCTGAGGGTTATTTTGATTTACTGTCTGTAAATTACAGTAGTATTGTTTTTTGTCTTGTAAAAATTGATTTTTTGGTTTTGTTCCTGGATTTCCTGTATTTAATGTGATCTTGAGGGTCTTTAGAAGAACGCCATAAAGCCCATGCTTTGTTTCTAAGGGTAATTTTGAGTTTAGACTCTATAGAAAGCCATGGTGCAGTTTTTGCCTTGGTTCTCTTTGAACGAACAGGTGCATGCAAATCAAGGATCTCAAGGAATTTGTTGTTAAAGTATGCTACTGCTTCCTCTAAGGGAAGGTGTTTTAGAATAGACCAATTACATGAGTTTAGTTCTTGTTGGAATTTGGCAGGGTCAATGTTTTTATTGTTTCTAACCTTTCTGAGTAAGGGTTGTTGGGAATTAATGGTTTTGTGCTTAATTACATATGTGAGAAGGTGATCGCTTAGGTCATTAAGGAGGGTACCAGAGGTGTACAGTTGGGGGTGACTGTTTATGAGTACCCAGTCAAGTATACTTTCTTTTTGGTTGGGTTTTCCTATCCTGGTAGGGGTGGATATGATTTGTGTAAATGCATGCAGGTTAATATGGGTGGTTGGGGATTCTAAGGAACAGGTGGCCCAGTCTATGTTAAAGTCTCCAAGTAGTAGGGTTTCTTGGGGGTAGTGACATGATAACCAGTGCAGGATATCTTCAAATGTAGATATATTGTTACCTGGGGGAATGTACATACAGATGATATTAATGCATTTATTTTTGTTAAGTTGCAATTTGGCGGCAAGAATCTCAGAGTTATTAATCTGAGGAGGTTGTATTAAATCTATGGTGACATTCAACTCAGATTTATAGAGTACAGCTACCCCACCCCCCCCTTCCTCGAAGCACGATCCAGCCTGTGTATGTTGTACTCAGGTGGTAACACTTCATTGTCTTTAGTGTTAGGTTTTAACCAGGTTTCAGATAAACAGAGAATCTCAGGGGAGTGGACATCCAGAAGTGCATGCAATTCATGTACCTTGTTATTAATGCTTCTAATATTGAGATGACAGACTAGGAGAGAGTTAGTTGGCCTATTAATTGTAGGTTTGTAGCTTAGATTGCAAGTAGAGGGGGTATGTGTATCTGAAGTGAGTGGGGCAGGGTTGGGGTGAATATCACCACCAAGTATTAGGTTGAGTCTATACTTGGTGATGAACTTCAGGAATTTATTAGTTTGTGGTAGTGTTTGGATCTAGAGCTAATGTGCCTGGGGTTGAGATGTTGATAGACTGAACAAGATGTTGGATAGGATCTGGAACTGTAAGTATGATTGAAGGTGGGAGGATTTACAGCTGGGGTGATAGTATGGCCTTTTGGGACCTGAAATCCTGTAAGAAACTGGTTTTCATACAAGGTAAGGAGGTATGGTATGAACAAGAGGGGTAGTAAAGAGGAGTATATCATTATCTGTGATTCAGCTAGTGAGTGAAAGAACTGTTTTACCTGGTGATGCAACACCAGAAGATAGAGCGGTGAGGTAAAGGTACTGGAAGGGGGGATGGGAGAATGCCAGATGAAAGCTAATAGGTGCTATTAAATGTAGGTAGTAGAATAGGGGTGGGTGGAATTATCCCAGATGAAAGCAGATAGGATCTAGAAAGTGGGGGAGTGGTTATAGTACTATAAATTTAGAGGTACTGGGGCGGAGGAATTGGGGGCAGGGAGGGAGTGAAGAGAGCCCGTAGCGTGGCTTAACGAAGGGCTATTGCAGTTTACAAGGTTTCCTAAGGTGTCCTAAAGCTATAAGGTAAGTATTACAGCTCTTAATGTAAGAGTCAATTTACTTCAGTTACGGGGAAGGAGGCAACCACTCAAGTAGAAACAAAGAGCCCTATGGCTGACCAATATGGTGACCTGCTTAATTACAAAGCACTGTAAGTGAAAGCTTAACAAATGCTTTTTGTGTGTAACCTACTCTGTTTAAATGTTGAGAGAAACTGATTGCAGTCCTGTAGACACCGTTTTGTAGGGAACTGTAGAGTTCAATCTGTTTAAATGTTGAGAGAAACTGATTGCAGTCCTGTAGACACCGTTTTGTAGGGAACTGTAGAGTTCAATCTGTTTAAATGTTGAGAGAAACTGATTGCAGTCCTGTAGACACCGTTTTGTAGGGAACTGTAGAGTTCAATCTGTTTAAATGTTGAGAGAAACTGATTGCAGTCCTGTAGACACCGTTTTGTAGGGAACTGTAGAGTTCAATCTGTTTAAATGTTGAGAGATACTGATTGCAGTCCTGTAGACACCGTTTTGTAGGGAACTGTAGAGTTCAATCTGTTTAAATGTTGAGAGAAACTGATTGCAGTCCTGTAGACACCATTTTGTAGGGAACTGTAGAGTTCAATCTGTTTAAATGTTGAGAGAAACTGACACTACATAAATCTCACATTCAATCAAATTGCATTTACACTAAAATGCATTCACTCATTTGTGCAGTCACACTTTTTCCAATCTTATTGACTTGTTGAACAAATGTATTTTTACTCAAAACTCACATATTACATAAACAGACATATACTATGTGTGTGTGCATTTGTGCATGAAACCTCCTGATTTTCATCAGACCAGACATCGCTTTGTATACAAATCTGCTGCAGAAGTACCTAGCATTTTATTGTTGCTACCTCCTTATAAATGTGTCAGTATGACAACTCTTCTTCTACAGTACTTCAACTCAGAAATGCATGACAGCACAACAAAAAACTTTCAGTGAGCAATCTTGCCCATCGTACATCTTCCGCAAAGGACTCTGAATGACTCTACCTGGAAGACCACCTAAAAATTACTTCTATTCTTAGTCCTTAAACATTTCAAGATACAACTAAATCAAGTATCATATCACAGAAGTGAGAAAAAAAAGGTTTGCTTCTTAATAAATAAATAAAGAGGTAAGATGTTTTGACAAATAGGTACTGGAACAATATCAAAATATGAATGTATCCCATCTACAAAAAAAGGCTTTATACATTACTTCAAGTGGATATGGATATCTTGACAACAGATGGCTTCTTTAAATCACACTTCAGTGATGCTATGCTTATAATATCTGATAACAATAATGCTGTCAATCATACCAATGCCATAAGATTTTGTTATAAAATTATGATGAAAAAAGTAGTTAAAAACTACTGGGCTAGAAACTACATCCTCTGCTATAGCTAATAACATGCTGCCTTTCTTTTTAAAGAAGTAGCAGGGCAAGTGATCCACCAGCTGCTAAAATAAACCAAAGTGTTACTGGGATATTGGTCCTGACTAAATGGATAGACTCTCTTGTCATTCTATGCAACAATGGAGATGACCTGGCGTTTGCACTGTCTTTCAACTCAATCAGTTTGTGGACTTTATGGAACACACTGTACTTTGCCCATGTAATTACAATTTTATATATCTCCGGGTTAAAAACTTAATTTATTGTAGGTCATAAGCACTTTCACAACTAGTGCTGCTTCATCAGATAACAAGCACATTGAACCAGAACTAGCATTTAAGTGAAAAGTGAAACAGTATTGAATCACATGACCACAACATTTAAAGAGATACAGCTAAAAAATATATGTTATTCAAACGGCATATAAAAACATATACATATATATATATATATATATATATATATATATATATATATATGTGTGTGTCTACTTCAGTAGACCGACAGTACACAAGAACGACATTCACAATACCGAGACTGGAAGACTGACAATAGAAATAACCGACAGTTCGAAATCCCGAGGCTGAAAACACCGACATGTGAAACGAGCACAACTGTGTAAGTATGCGGTAGTGACGGATGTTAGGGTGCAGGTAAGGTAAGTGTGTGATAGTGACAGACCTTAGGATTAGGGTGCAGGTAAGGTAAGTGTGCAATAGTGACGGACCTTAGGGTTAAGGTGCTAGCAAGGTAAGTGTGCGATAGTGACGGACCTCAGGGTTAGGGTGCGGGTAAGGTAAGTGTGCGATAGTGACGGACCTTAGGGTTAGGGTTTGGGTTAAGTTTAGTGCACAGATAGTTGTGTATGTAAGGTTTAGTGTAGGTTTGTAAGGTTTTTGGTGTGCTTGTGTTGTGTGTGTGTTGTGAGTTGGTGTTATGTTGTTCGGTAATGTGGACTGTCAGTTTTGTTTGGTGTTGGTGTTTTGGTGCTGGCGTTTTGACTGTTGGGTTTGTGGTGTGTTGGTGTAGTGTAGGGGATCCATATATATATATATATATATATATATATATATATATATATATATATATATATATATATATATATATATATATATGTATATACATACATACATATATATATATATATATATATATATAAAACGTCCTATAAGCAAGTAAAAGCACTACTATAGCTAAAAGGAAACAAACATATAAGTGGAGATGCAAAGACAAATACTCTCATCTGGCTAATGGTCTTGACTTCAGTTTAGGTTTAATGTGTACAAACTCATTAAAACCATGCCCAAACTGTCCCCTCATCAGCCTGATATTCCACTTAGCTTCCATACAATAAGTTAAGTTTTTAACCTGGAGAGTCATGGCTTCCTCGGGTCCATCAGTGTTCTTGGATTATTTGCTTTTATTTTTGTTGGACTCTGCTGCACTGGGAAGTTGGTGGTAGTTTTTCTTTGACAATTTTATATATGCTCCCATGGCAAACTGACAGATTGATATCCTGATTTGAAGAAAGAATGTAGCACAGAGACAGGCATTTAATTTCACACAAAGTGCAACAATGAATATGACAACCACATTACATCTGCCTTGTATTTAACTTTAACAAAAGTATTTGAAACAGTCAACTATATCATGTTCCATAAATGTACACACACTCACCCACACACACACACACACACACACACACACACACACACACACACACACACACACACACACACACGCGCGCGCGCGCGCGCACACACACGGATAGATAAACATAACTGCATACGTGTGTCTATGTGTGTAAGCACTGCAGATGGATAAATGGCATTCTTATTGAATGCATTCTGTGATAGTTAAATTCATCAAACAGGAAACCATTGTTTTGTGAGATTGCCTGAATACCAGAGATTATGGAATGTAATCTCCAGTTGGAGTTGCAGGGGTCTTGCTGCCCTGCAAAAAATATTTATTTTGAATTTTTGCTGTTTTTAGTGGGTTTGCCTTTTGTCAAGTTTTCTTTTTTGTGAGTTTGCTCAGGAAGTGTTGCATTTGGTAGTATTTGGGGATAATATTTGACTGCTACTAGAGTCCCATAGTGGTCATTGATAGCAATCCTGTTGTTCTCTGTGCATTTCTATAAAACATCAACTCATTTTCTAAACTAAAGGCCTTCCCATGCACTGCCGATACAACATTAATTTCCAATGCCAACAATATCTGACATACACCTTTTCTAACCTAGAAAATAGCTATAGACATTAAGCTAAGTATTACATTCTCATCAACATGGGAATAAGAGAAGAGTACTAACACCCTCTGCCCATGTTTGGCTGCGAAAAATATTCTTCAATTAGAAGTTATGACACTGTATTAAAAATGGACAAATTTCTTTACTAACTTCTTCCTCCATGTTGATATACATGCAATAATAATAGAATCCATATCAACATTCATTAAATATCAAAAATGGTTGTGCTTTCAGTATATTAGAGCTAGTTTAACAAACCTGTACTAACATCTCTCCTCGGCTTATGATGCATTTCCTGTGTTTAAATGCAGATTCTTATTCAATACAAAACCCCACCCCTTGCACCCTCTGAATCCAGGGTATCCTCAGTCACTAGCTTCATCTCATTCAAATGCTCTTCTGTACCTCCTCAGCATTTCTTCTCCACCTCTCTTTTCTTCCCTTTTGCCCAAACTGGTGGCTGTTTCATTTCCCTTACTGTCTATCTCTGCTTCAACCACCTCTTATATGTCCTAAAGTTGTTGCTCTGTACCATCATGTCTAGCAAAAGTATTTCCCCTTTCTAATAGTAAATAGGTACAGATTTATAAAAACAAAAAAAATCAATACTAATAATGCCATCAAGGATCCACAAATGGTTAAAACCATAAAATGTATTTAAAATTGAGCTCTTTTGTCCCTCTAGGAGACTTCATCAGAATAAAATCATTAATTAATTCATTCAGTTTCTACCAGCTTTCCTCTACTGTCCTCCTTTTCTAAACCTCCTGCCTTTTATTAATCAAGGATGTGATGATGCTGCTAATCTTTTCTGGTTATATCAAGACAAATATCTTTGCACTAAGTTAATAAGTGAGATGGGTTGGGAACCCCCAGGGTCTGACCTATCCTCACCTCCCCTTTAGGCACTATTTTTGTTCTGGTAAATAAGGTTAGTAAAAGCGCTTTTCTTTCTCCACCATTATACGTACTCTCCTCAGTACTGAGCTACAAAGATGTCACCAACTTTTTTTGTTAAATTCCATGGGAAAATGATCCGTCCTAGGTGCCTTCCATCTTTTTAACCATAGGCAAACATTCTTTGTCACTTCACTTACGTATGCCTCTATATGTCACACCTGCCATCATCCTCTAACATTGGACTGCTCCAGCCATATCCAGCCTTACTCCGCCTACTTCACTCAGACTATCAAATCTAGCAGAGCAATGCACTTTGCTAAAATGAAAAAGATTTTGTTACCAGAGACTAGTTTTTCAAGACAAATATAAGTATTGTGACATGTAATATGTAGTCTATAGAATTTGTTGCTCTTTGCACACAGAGCTATAAAATGGTCAGACTATATTTAAAATTAAAATCAGAGTTTTGAAAAATTTTGGGTTAATTTAAAGACCTGCATAACGCTGTGCTTAATTTCTTTCTGCAGACAAAGTAGCACAACAAATTTTAATTAAGTTATTTTAGACAAATCAGCTTTTAAATTATTAGCAAAAGGAAAAATTATCAAGAAAACAGGTTTTATTTGGTTTCAAGACTGAAAACATTAATGCCTAATGTTATGAATAATGAAGATGATTTATCTTTGATTAAACAGAAATAGAAGGCAATGCAGTGAATGAGATGCCGTTGGATACATTTAGTACTGGCTGATAAATATTGTGTATTGCAGATGAACATAGAATAGATGTTGCTGCATTTAGACACTTCTATTTATTTGCTAAAAGTTTTACAAGGTAAAAGTTTTGCAAAGGGTCAACACACTTACTTAGGTTAAAGAAGAAGTGCCTGAGTTTGCATTTTTACAGGCATTAAAATTTTATATAAAGCTCTATAGCTGTAGGCCTGTTTTTGGAAATATTGAACTCTGAACTTAACATGCTAATGAAAAGTTAGCAGATTCCCTCATTTTAATGTACTTGTATATAAACATAATTTCCTGCCAAACCAAAGCATTGTTCAGATATAGGCAAGTCAGCCAAGACATGAATAAACTGTGTAGGTCTAAAATAAATGTCTACTTAGAAGAAGTAATAATAAGACAAAACAAAGCCTTGAATGAATGAATATATTTCCTTTAGTTTGAGTCTTCTGTATAAACATAGAAACACACACACACACACACACACACACACACACACACACACACTCACACACACACACACACACACACACACACACACACACACACACACAAACACACACACACACACACACACACATACACACACACACACACAAATACACATAGAAATCTTTGAAATAGCAAAGCTGCTAAACTGCTCAAATATTATTTTTAGCTCATATAATGCAATGACGTTAATAACTTAATCAAAAAAAAAAAAAACAAAAGCAGGGGAAGTACGCTTGCTACTTTACAATAATTTTTAATGTGCTTGTAGCTCATCGTAATGTCCTACAACATCAATAAGTGTAAAAGGCCCTATTCATAGATATCCTACTACACTGCTCAGTGAATTGGGCACCAAGGACTTGTATACAATGCCCTTTGTGGTTCGTCAAAGAATGGTACATAATAGAGTGAGATCACCCAAGGGGTCATAAATGAACCTTCTCCACCTTTTTACTAGCCATCTATCATCTAAGCAAATGAGGACACGTTCAGTCCTATGCTGTTCTCGAGGGCAGCACCTATTCATTTCCAGCTTGACTGTGTGTTGTTAAGCTATGGGAGAAAAATGGCAGCTTACACAAATATGCTACACTTTCCATCACAACAATACCCTGCCCCTTCTAGTACGTTGGTACAAATACCATGTTAAACAACACACCAGTATCCAAAAAATAGCCCTCTGTCTGTGATGTACGCAGTTAAAGTCCTTAGCTCCAATGGAGTCACCCATAGTTCAGTCAAAGCTGCTACACAGCAATTCCTTGTCCTACTCCCAGACTATGACATTGGTAACATCTGATATATGGGTTTGTGGACAGTATTAGATACCCTCAGTACCATAACAAGATAATACCTCAATGCAGCCACATAACTGATGACAGTGATTCACTCATAAATCACAGTCACTCTAGCCAGTGATGTACAGTGTTAGTAAGAACTGCAGCTATATATCATAAACCATGCTTTACCAAGCAGCGGGTATAAGTAACTAACTGCTAATACATATCTAAAGGTGGTGTAACTGCCTGTTAAAACCTGTTGCACTGCATGCATCTACAGCTGGTGTAACTACCTGTTAATACCTGCTGTAGTGCAGGTATCTCCAGCTGATGTAACCACCTGTTAATATCTGTTGCACTGAAGGTATCTCCAGCTGGTGTAACTACCTGTTAATACATGTTGCACTGCATTTATCTCCAGCTGGTGGAACTACCTGTTAATACCTGTTGCAATCCAGGTAACTACAGTTGGTGTGAGTAAATACCTGTTAATACATGTTGCACTGCATGTATCTCTGCCTGGTATAACTAGCTGTTAATACCTGTTGCACTGCATGTATCTCCAGCTAGTATTAAGTAATGACCCATTAATACATGCTGTTCTGCAGGTATCTCCAGCTGGTGTAAATACCTGTTAGTACATTTTGTCCTGCAGGTATTTACAGCTGGTGTAACTACCAGTTAATACATGCAATGCTGCAGGTATCTCCAGCTGGTGTAAGTAACTACCAGTTAATAACTGCTGTACTGCAGGTACTTCCAACTGGCGTAACTACCTGTAAATACCTGTTGCATTGCAGGTATATCCAGCTGGTGTAACTTGCTGTTAACACACATTGTACTAAAGGTATCTCCAGCTGGTTTAACTACCTGTTAATAGAGGCTGTACTGCAGGTATCTCCAGCTGGTTTAACTACCTGTTAACACACGCTGTACTGCAGATATCTCCAGCTGGTGTAACTATCTGTTAATACCTGTTGCACTGCAAGTATCTCCAGATGGTGTAACAATCTGTTAATAGTTGTTGCAGTGCAGGTATCTCCAGCTGGTGTAACCACGTGTTAATACCTGTTGCACTGCAGGTATCTGCAGCTGGTGTAACAACCTGTTAATACAGGTTGTACTGCAGGTATCTCAAGCTGATGTAACTACCTGATAATACATGCTGTACTGCAGGTATCTCCAGCTAGTGTAACTACCTGTTAATACCTGTTGAACTGCATGCATCTCCAGCTGGTAAAACTACCTGTTAATACCTGCTGCAGTGCAGGTATCTCCAGCTGATGTAACTACCTGTTAATACCTGTTGCACTGCAAGTATCTCCAGCTAGTGTAACTACCTGTTAATACCTGCTGCAATCCAGGTATCTACAGCTGGTGTAAGTAACTACCTGTTAATACACATTGCACTGCAGGTATCTCCATCTGGCGTAACTACCTGTTAATACCTGTTGCACTGCATGTATCTCCAGCTGGTGTAACTAGCTGTTAATACCTGTTGCACTGCATGTATCTTCAGCTGATGTGTAGTAACTACCCATTAATACATGCTGTTCTGCAGGAATCTCCAGCACATGTAACTACCTGTTAATACATGTTGTACTGCAGGTATGACCAGATGGTGTAAGTAACTAGCTGTTAATACATGTTGTACTGAAGGTATCTCCAGGTTGAGAGAGTACCTCTTAACACCTGTTGCTTATCAGGTATCTCCAGCTGGAGCACATACCTGTTAATACAGGTTGTACTGCAGGTATCTTCAGCTGGGGTAACTACCTGTTAATACATGCTGTACTGCAGGGATCTCCAGCTGGTGTACCTACCTGTAAATACCTGCTCACTGCAGGTATCTCCAGCTGGTGTACGTACCTGCTACTACCTGTTGTAGTGCAGTATCTCCAGCTGATATAACTACCTGTTAATACATGCTGTACTGCAGGATATTCAGCAGGTGTAACTACTTGTTAATACCTATTTCACTGCATGTACCTCCACCTGGTGTAACTATCTGTTAACACATGTGGCAGTGCAGGTATCACCAGCTGAAGTATCTCCAGCTGGTGTAAATACCTGTCAATACCTGTTGCACTGCAGGTATCTCCAGCTTGTGTAACTACCTGTTAATACAGTTTGTACTGCAGGTATATCCAGCTTGTGTAACTGCCTGTTATTACATGCTGTACTGCCTGTATCTCCAGCTTGTGTAACTACCTGTTAATACATGTTGCACTGCATTTATCTCTAGCTGGTGGAACTACCTGTTAATACCTGTTGCAACCAGGTATCTACAGCTGGTGTAAGTAACTATCTGTTAATACATATTGCACTGCAGGTATCTCCATCTTGTATAACAACCTGTTAATACCTGTTGCACTGCATGTATCTTCAGCTGGTGTAACTAGCTGTTAATACCTGTTGCAGTGCAGGTATCTCCAGCTGGTGTAACTACCTGTTAATATAGGTTGTACTGCAGATATCTCCAGCTGGTTAACTACCTGTTAATACCTGTTGCAGTGCAGGTATCTTCAGCTGATGTAAATACCTTTTAATACCTGTTGCACTGCAGGTATCTCCAGCTGGTGTAACTACCTGTTAATACCTGTTGCAATCCAGGTATCTACAGCTGGTGCAAGTAACTACCTGTTAATACCTGTTGCACTGCATGTATCTCCAGCTGGTGTAACTAGCTGTTAATACCTGTTGCACTGCATTTATCTACAGAAGATGTTAAGTAACTACCCATTAATACATACTGTTCTGCAGGTATCTCCAGCTGGTGTAACTACCTGTTAACACATGTTGTACTGAAGGTATCTCCAGGTTGAGAGAGTGCCTCTTAACACCTGCTGCTTATCAGGTATATCCAGCTGGTGCACGCACCTGTTAATACAGGTTGTACTGCAGATTACTCCAGCTGGGGTAACTACCTGTTAATACATGCTGTACTGCAGGGATCTCCAGCTGGTGTAACTACCTGCAAATACCTGCTCACTGCAGGTATCTCCAGCTGGTGTAAGTACCTGCTACTACCTGTTGTAGTGCAGTATCTCCAGCTGATATAACTACCTGTTAATACATGCTGTACTGCAGGATATTCAGCAGGTGTAATTACATGTTAATACCTGTTTCACTGCATGTATCTCCACCTGGTCTAACTATCTGTTAATACCTGTGGCAGTGCAGGTATCTCCAGCTGGTGTAACCACCTGTTAATAACTGTTGCACTGCATGTATCTCCAGCTGGTGTAAATATCTGTCAATACCTGTTGCACTGCTGGTATCTCCAGCTGGTGTAACTAACTGTTAATACAGGTTGTACTGCAGGTATCTCCAGCTGTTTTAACTACCTTTAAATACATTCTGTATGGCAGATTGATGAAGCTGGTGTAACTACTTGTTAATACCTGTTGCACTGCAGGTATCTCCAGCTTGTGTAACTATCTGTTAATACCTGTTGTAGTGCAGTATCTCTGGATGGTATAACTACCTGTTAATACCTGTTGTAATCCACGTATCTCCAGCTGGTGTAACTACATGTTAATACAGTTTGTACTGCAGGTATATCCAGCTTGTCTAACTGCCAGTTATTACATGCTGTACTGCATGTATCTCCAGCGGTGTAACTACCTGTTAATACATGTTGCACTGCATTTATCTCCAGCTGGTGGAACTACGTGTTAATACCTGCTGCAATCCAGGTGTCTATAGCTGGTGTAAGTAACTACCTGTTAATACATATTGCACTGCAGTTATCTCCATCTTGTCTAACTACCTGTTAATACCTGTTGCACTGCATGTATCTTCAGCTGGTGTAACTAGCTGTTAATACCTGTTGCAGTGCAGGTATCTCCAGCTGGTGTAACAACATGTTAATACCTGTTGCACTGCAGGTATCTCCAGCTGGTGTAACTACCTGTTAATATAGGTTGTACTGCAGATATCTCCAGCTGGTTAACTACCTGTTAATACCTGTTGCAGTGCAGGTATCTTCAGCTGATGTAAATACCTTTTAATACCTGTTGCACTGCAGGTATCTCCAGCTGGTGTAACTACCTGTTAATACCTGTTGCAATCCAGGTATCTACAGCTGGTGCAAGTAACTACCTGTTAATACCTGTTGCACTGCATGTATCTCCAGCTGGTGTAACTAGCTGTTAATACCTGTTGCACTGCATTTATCTACAGAAGATGTTAAGTAACTACCCATTAATACATACTGTTCTGCAGGTATCTCCAGCTGGTGTAACTACCTGTTAACACATGTTGTACTGAAGGTATCTCCAGGTTGAGAGAGTGCCTCTTAACACCTGCTGCTTATCAGGTATATCCAGCTGGTGCACGTACCTGTTAATACAGGTTGTACTGCAGATTACTCCAGCTGGGGTAACTACCTGTTAATACATGCTGTACTGCAGGGATCTCCAGCTGGTGTAACTACCTGCAAATACCTGCTCACTGCAGGTATCTCCAGCTGGTGTAAGTACCTGCTACTACCTGTTGTAGTGCAGTATCTCCAGCTGATATAACTACCTGTTAATACATGCTGTACTGCAGGATATTCAGCAGGTGTAATTACATGTTAATACCTGTTTCACTGCATGTATCTCCACCTGGTCTAACTATCTGTTAATACCTGTGGCAGTGCAGGTATCTCCAGCTGGTGTAACCACCTGTTAATAACTGTTGCACTGCATGTATCTCCAGCTGGTGTAAATATCTGTCAATACCTGTTGCACTGCTGGTATCTCCAGCTGGTGTAACTAACTGTTAATACAGGTTGTACTGCAGGTATCTCCAGCTGTTTTAACTACCTTTAAATACATTCTGTATGGCAGATTGATGAAGCTGGTGTAACTACTTGTTAATACCTGTTGCACTGCAGGTATCTCCAGCTTGTGTAACTATCTGTTAATACCTGTTGTAGTGCAGTATCTCTGGATGGTATAACTACCTGTTAATACCTGTTGTAATCCACGTATCTCCAGCTGGTGTAACTACCTGTTAATACAGTTTGTACTGCAGGTATATCCAGCTTGTCTAACTGCCAGTTTTTACATGCTGTACTGCATGTATCTCCAGCGGTGTAACTACCTGTTAATACATGTTGCACTGCATTTATCTCCAGCTGGTGGAACTACGTGTTAATACCTGCTGCAATCCAGGTGTCTATAGCTGGTGTAAGTAACTACCTGTTAATACATATTGCACTGCAGTTATCTCCATCTTGTCTAACTACCTGTTAATACCTGTTGCACTGCATGTATCTTCAGCTGGTGTACCTACTTGTTAATATAGGTTGTACTGCAGATATCTCCAGCTGGTTAACTACTTGTTAATACCTGTTGCAGTGCAGGTATCTCCAGCTGATGTAACTACCTTTTAATACCTGTTGCACTGCAGGTATCTCCAGCTGGTGTAACTAACTGTTAATACTTGTTGCAATCCAGGTATCTCCAGATGGTGTAAGTAACTACCTGTTAATACATGCTGTACTGCAGGAATGTCCAGCTGGTGTAACTACCTGTTAATACCTGTTGCACTGCAGGTATATCCAGCTGGTGTAACTACCTGTTAACACATGTTGTACTGAAGGTATCTCCAGGTTGAGAGAGTACCTCTTAACACCTGTTGTTTATCAGGTATCTCCAGCTGGTGCACATACCTGTTAATACAGTTTGTACTGCAGGTATCTCCATCTGGGGTAACTACCTGTTAATACATGCTGCACTGCAGGGATCTCCAGCTGGTGTAACTACCTGCAAATACCTGCTCATTGCAGGTATTTCCAGCTGGTGTAAGTACCTGCTACTACCTGTTATAGTGCAGTATCTCCAGCTGATATAACTACCTGTTAATACATGCGGTACTGGAGGAAATTCAGCAGGTGTAACTACCTGTTAATACCTGTTTCACTGCATGTATCTCCACCTGGTGTAACTATCTGTTAACACTTGTGGCAGTGCAAGTATCTCCAGCTGGTGTAACCACCTGTTAATAACTGTTGCACTGCAAGTATCTCCAGCTGGAGTAAATACCTGTCAATTCCTATTGCACTGCTGGTATCTCCAGCTGGTGTAACTAACTGTTAATACAGGTTGTACTGCAGGTATCTCCAGCTGTTTTAACTACCTTTGAATACATTATGTACGGCAGATTGATGAAGCTGGTGTAACTACCTGTTAATACCTGTTGCACTGCAGGTGTCTCCAGATTGTTTAACTACCTGTTAATACCTGTTGCAGTGCAGTATCTCCAGATGGTGTAACTACCTGTTAATACCTGTTGTAATCCATGTATCTCCAGCTGGTGTAACTACCTGTTAATACAGTTTGTACTGCACGTATATCCAGCTTGTGTAACTTCCTGATTTTACATGCTGTACTGCATGTATCTCCAGCTTTTGTAACTACCTGTTAATACATGTTGCACGGCATTTATCTTCATCTTGTGTAACTACCTGTTAATACCTGCTGCACTGCATGTATCTTCAGCTGGTGGAACTAGCTGTTAATACCTGTTGCAGTGCAGGTATCTCCAGCTGGTGTAACAACATGTTAATACCTGTTGCACTGCAGGTATCTCCAGCTGGTGTAACTACCTGTTAATATAGGTTGTACTGCAGATATCCCCAGCTGGTTAACTACCTGTTAATACCTGTTGCAGTGCAGGGATCTCCAGCTGATGTAACTACCTTTTAATACCTGTTGCACTGCAGGTATCTCCAGCTGGTGCAAGTAACTACCTGTTAATACCTGTTGCTCTGCATGTATCTCAACCTGGTGTAACAAGCTGTTAATACCTGTTGCACTGCATGTATCTCCAGCGGATGTTAAGTAACTACCCATTAATACATGCTGTTCTGCAGGTATCTCCAGCTGGTGTAACTACCTGTTAACACATGTACTGAAGGTATCTCCAGGTTGAGAGAGTACCTCTTAACACCTGCTGCTTATCAGGTATATCCAGCTGGTGCACATACCTGTTAATACAGGTTGTACTGCAGGTTTCTCCAGCTGGGGTAACTACCTGTTAATACATACTGTACTGCAGGGATCTCCAGCAGGTGTAACTACCTGCAAATACCTGCTCACTGCAGGTATCTACAGCTGGTGTAAGTACCTGCTACTACCTGTTGTAGTGCAGTATCTCCAGCTGATATAACTACCTGTTAATACATGCTGTACTGCAGGATATTCAGCAGGTGTAATAACCTGTTAATTCCTGTTTCACTGCATGTATCTCCACCTGGTGTAACTATCTGTTAATACCTGTGGCAGTGCAGGTATGTCCAGCTGGTGTAACTAACTGTTAATACAGGTTGTACTGCAGGTATTTCCAGCTGTTTTAACTACCTTTGAATACATTCTGTATGGCAGATTGATGAAGCTGGTGTAACTACTTGTTAATACCTGTTGCACTGCAGGTATCTCCAGCTTGTGTAACTACCTGTTAATACATTTTGCAGTGCAGTATCTCCAGATGGTGTAACTACCTGTTAATACCTGTTGTAATCCACGTATCTCCAGCTATTGTAACTACCTGTTAATACAGTTTGTACTGCAGGTATATCCAGCTTGTGTAACCGCCTGTTAATACATGTTGCACTGCATTTATCTCCAGCTGGTGGAACTACATGTTAATACCTGTTGCAATCCAGGTGTCTACAGCTGGTGTAAGTAACTACCTGTTAATACATATTGCACTGCAGGTATCTCCATCTTGTGTAACTACCTGTTAATACCTGTTGCACTGAATGTATCTTCAGCTGGTGTAACTAGCTGTTAATAGCTGTTGCAGTGCAGGTATCTCCAGCTGGTGTAACAATATGTTAATATCTGTCTGTTGCACTGCAGGTATCTCCAGCTGGTGTAACTAACTGTTAATACCTGTTGCAATCCAGCTATCTCCAGATGGTGTAAGTAACTACCTGTTAATACATGCTGTACTGCAGGTATTTCCAGCTGGTGTAACTACCTGTTAATACCTGTTGCACTGCAGGTATCTCCAGCTGGTGTGACTACCTGTTAACACATGTTGTACTGAAGGTATCTCCAGGTTAAGAGAGTACCTCTTAACACCTGTTGCGTATCAGGTATCTCCAGCTGGTGCATGTACCTGTTAATACAGGTTGTACTGCAGGTATCTCCAGCTGGTGTAACTACCTGCAAATACCTGCTCACTGCAGGTATCTCCAGCTGGTGTAAGTAACTGCTACTACCTGTTGTAGTGCAGTATCTCCAGCAGATATAACTACCTGTTAATACATGCTGTACTGCAGGATATTCAGCAGGTGTAATTACATGTTAATACCTGTTTCACTGCATGTATCTCCACCTGGTGTAACTATCTGTTAACACCTCTGGCAGTGCAGATATCTCCAGCTGGTGTAACCACCTGTTAATAACTGTTGCACTGCAAGTATCTCCAGCTGGTGTAAATACCTGTCAATACCTGTTGCACTGCTGGTATCTCCAGCTGTTGCAACTAACTGTTAATACAGGTTGTACTGCAGGTATCTCCAGCTGTTTTAACTACCTTTGAATACATTCTGTATGGCAGATTGAGGAAGCTGGTGTAACTACCTGTTAATACATGTTGCACTGCAGGTATCTCCAGCTTGTGTAACTACTTGTTAATACCTGTTGCACTGCAGGTATCTCCAGCTTGTGTAACTACCTGTTAATACATTTTGCAGTGCAGTATCTCCAGAAGGTGTAACTACCTGTTAATACCTGTTGTAATCCACGTATCTCCAGCTATTGTAACTACCTGTTAATACAGTTTGTACTGCAGGTATATCCAGCTTGTGTAACCGCCTGTTAATACATGTTGCACTGCATTTATCTCCAGCTGGTGTAAATACCTGTCAATACCTGTTGCACTGCTGGTATCTCCAGCTGTTGCAACTAACTGTTAATACAGGTTGTACTGCAGGTATCTCCAGCTGTTTTAACTACCTTTGAATACATTCTGTACGGCAGATTGAGGAAGCTGGTGTAACTACCTGTTAATACATGTTGCACTGCAGGTATCTACAGCTTGTGTAACTACCTGTTAATACCTGTTGCACTGCAGGTATCTCCAGCTTGTGTAACCGCCTGTTAATACATGTTGCACTGCATTTATCTCCAGCTGGTGGAACTACATGTTAATACCTGTTGCAATCCAGGTGTCTACAGCTGGTGTAAGTAACTACCTGTTAATACATATTGCACTGCAGGTATCTCCATCTTGTGTAACTACCTGTTAATACCTGTTGCACTGCATGTATCTTCAGCTGGTGTAACTAGCTGTTAATACCTGTTGCAGTGCAGGTATCTCCAGCTGGTGTAACGATATGTTAATATCTGTTGCACTGCATGTATCTCCAGCTGGTGTAACTACTGGTTAATATAGGTTGTACTGCAGATATCTCCAGTTGGTTAACTACCTGTTAATACCTGTTGCAGCGCAAGTATCTCCAGATGATGTAACTACCTTTTAATACCTGTTGCACTGCAGGTATCTCCAGCTGGTGTAACTAACTGTTAATACCTGTTGCAATCCAGCTATCTCCAGATGGTGTAAGTAACTACCTGTTAATACATGCTGTACTGCAGGTATTTCCAGCTGGTGTAACTACCTGTTAATGCCTGTTGCACTGCAGGTATCTCCAGCTGGTTTGACTACCTGTTAACACATGTTGTACTGAAGGTATCTCCAGGTTGAGAGAGTACCTCTTAACACCTGTTGCGTATCAGGTATCTCCAGCTGGTGCATGTACCTGTTAATACAGGTTGTACTGCAGGTATCTCCAGCTGGGGTAACTACCTGTTAATACATGCTGTACTGCAGGGATCTCCAGCTGGTGTAAGTACCTGCTACTACCTGTTGTAGTGCAGTATCTCCAGCAGAAATAACTACCTGGTAATACATGCTGTACTGCAGGATATTCAGCAGGTGTAACTACCTGTTAATACATATTTCACTGCATGTATCTCCACCTGGTGTAACTATCTGTTAACACCTGTGGCAGTGCAGATATCTCCAGCTGGTGTAACCACCTGTTAATAACTGTTGCACTGCAAGTATCTCCAGCTGGTGTAAATACCTGTCAATACCTGTTGCACTGCAGGTATCTCCAGCTTGTGTAACTACCTGTTAATACCTGTTGCAATGCAGTATCTCCAGATGGTGTAACTACCTGTTAATACCTGTTGTAATCCACATATTTCCAGCTTATGTAACTACCTGTTAATACAGTTTGTACTGCAGGTATATCCAGCTTGTGTGACTGCCTGTTAATACATGTTGCACTGCATTTATCTCCAGCTGGTGGAACTACCTGTTAATACCTGTTGCAATCCAGGTATCTACAGCTGGTGTAAGTAACTACCTGTTAATACATATTGCACTGCAGGTATCTCCATCTTGTGTAACTACCTGTTAATACCTGTTGCACTGCATGTATCTTCAGCTGGTGTAACTAGCTGTTAATACCTGTTGCAGTGCAGGTATCTCCAGCTGGTGTAACAGCAAGTTAATACCTGTTGCATTGCATGTATCTCCAGCTGGTGTAACTACTCGTTAATATAGGTTGTACTGCAGATATCTCCAGCTGGTTAACTACCTGTTAATACCTGTTAGTGCAGGTATCTCCAGCTGATGTAACTTCCTTTTAATACCTGTTGCACTGCAGGCATCTCCAGCTGGTGTAACTACCTGCTAATACCTGTTGCAATCCAGGTATCTACAGCTGGTGTAAGTAACTACCTGTTAATACCTGTTGCACTGCATGTATCTCGAGCTGGTGTAACTAGCTGTTAATACCTGCTGCACTGCATGTATCTCCAGCAGATGTTAAGTAACTACCTATTAATCCATGCTGTTCTGCATGTATCTCCAGCAGTGTAAATACCTGTTAATACATGTGGCACTGCATTTATCTCCAGCTGTTGGAACTACCTGTTATTACCTGTTGCAATCCAGGTATCTACAGCTGGTGTAAGTAACTACCTGTTAATACATATTGCACTGCAGGTATCTCCATCTTGTGTAACTACCTGTTAATACCTGTTGCACTGCATGTATCTTCAGCTGGTGTAACTAGCTGTTAATACGTGTTGCAGTGCATGTATCTCCAGCAGATGTTAAGTAACTACCCATTAATACATGCTGTTCTGCAGGTATCTCCAGTTGGTGTAACTACCTGTTAATACATTTTGTACTGCAGGTACCTCCAGCTTGTGTAACTACCTGTTAATACATGCTATACTGCAGGTATCTCCAGCTGGTGTAAGTAACTACCTGGTAATACATGCTGTACTGCAGCCATCTCCAGCTGGTGTAACTACCTGTTAGTACCTATTGCATTGCAGGTATATCCAGCTGGTGTAACTACCTGTTAACACATGTTGTACTGAAGGTATCTCCAGCTGGTGTAACTACCTGATAATACCTGTTGCACTGCAGGTATCTCCAGCTGGTGGAACTACCTTTCAATACACATTGTACATCAGGTATCTCCAGCTGGTTTAACTACATGTTAATACAAATTGTGCTGCAGGAATCTCCAGCTGGTGTAACTACCTGTTAATACCTGTTGCACTGCATGTATCTCCTGATGGTGTTACAATCTGTTAATGACTGTGGCAGTGCAAGTATCTCCAGCAGGTCTAACCACCTGTTAATACCAGTTGCACTGCAGATATCTACAGCTGGTGTAACTACCTGTTAAGACAGGTTGTACTGCAAGTATGTCAAGCTGGTGTAACTACCTGATAATACATGCTGTACTGCAGGTATCTCCAGCTGGTTTAACTACCTGTTAATTCTTGTTGCTTTGCATGTATCTCCAGCTGGTGTAAGCAACTACCTGTTAATACCTGTTGCACTTCATGTATCTCCAACTGGTGTAAGTAACTGCCTCTAAATATTTTCTGTACTGCAAATATCTCCAGCTGGTGTTACTACCTGTAAATACCTGTTGCACTGCATGTATCTCCACCTGGTATAACTATGTGTTAATACCTGTGGCAGTGCAGGTATCTCCAGCTGGTGTAACCACCTGCTATTAACTGTTGCACTGCTGGTATCTCCAGTTGGTGTAACAACCTGTCAATACCTGTTGCACTCTGGGTATCTCCAGCTGGTGTAACTAGCTGTTAATACAGGTTGTACTGCAAGTATCTCCAGCTGCTGTAACTACCTGTTAATACCTGTTGTACTGAAGGTATCTCCAGCTGATGTAACTACCTTATAATACCTGTTGCACTGCAGGTATCTCCAGCTGGTGTAACTACCTTTTAATACACGTTGTACATCAGGTATCTCCACCTGGTTTAACTACATGTTAATACATGCTGTACTGCAGAAATCTCCATCTGGAGTAACTACCTGTTAATACCTATTGCACTGCATGTATCTCCAGCTGCTGTAACTAGCTTTTAATACCTGTTGCACTGCATGTATCTCCAGCTGGTTTTAACGTAAATACCCACTAACACATGCAGTTCTGCATGTATCTACAGCTGGTGTAATTATCTGTTAATACAGTTTGTCCTGCAGGTATCTCCAGCTGGTGTTACTACCTGTTAATACATGCTATACTGCAGGTATCTCCAGCTGCTGTAAGTAACTACCGGTTAATACATGCTGTACTGCAGGTATCTACAGCTGGTGTAACTACCTGTTAATACCTGTTGCATTGCAGGTATATCCAGCTAGTATAACTACCTGTTAACACATGTTGTACTGAAGGCATCTCCAGCTGGTGTAACTACCTGATAATACCTGTTGCACTGCACGTATCTCCAGCTGTTGTAGCTACCTTTTAATACACATTGTACATCAGGTATCTCCACCTGGTTTAACTACATGTTAATACATGCTGTACTGCAGAAATCTCCAGCTGGTGTAAATACCTGTTAATACCTGTTGCACTGCAGGTATCTTCAGCTGGTGTAACTACCTGTTAATACATGTTGTATTGAAGGTATATCCAGCTGGTGTAACTACCTGTTAATACCTGTTGCACTGCAGGTATCTTCAGCTGGTGTAACTACCTTTTAATACAGATTGTACTGCAGGTATCTCCAGCTTCTTTAACTACCTTTTAATACATGCTGTACTGCAAGTATCTCCAGCTGGTGTAAATACCTATTAATACCTGTTGCACTGCATGTGTCTCCTGCTGGTGTAAGTAACTACCTCTTAATACTTGCTGTACAGCAGGTATCTCCAGCTGGTGTAACAACCTGTTAATACCTGTTGCACTGCATGTATCTCCTGCTGGTGTAACAATCTGTTAATAACTGTGGCAGTGCAAGTATCTCCAGCAGGTCTAACCACCTGTTAATACCAGTTGCACTGCAGGTATCTACAGCTGGTGTAACTACCTGTTAAGACAGGTTGTACTGCAGGTATCTCAAGCTGGTGTAACTACCTGCTAATACATGCTGTACTGAAGGTATCTCCAGCTGGTTTAACTACCTGCTCATTCTTGCTGTACTGCATGTATCTCCAGCTGGTGTAAGCAACTACCTGTTAATACCTGTTGAACTTCATGTATCTCCAACTGGTGTATGTAACTACCTCTAAATATTTGCTGTACTGCAGATATCTCCAGCTGGTGATACTACTTGTAAATACCTGTTGCACTGCATGTATCTCCACCTGGTGTAACTATGTGTTAATACCTGTGGCAGTGCAGGTATCTCCAGTTGGTGTAACCACCTGCTAATAACTGTTGCACTGCAGGTATCTCAAGCTGGTGTAACAACCTGTCAATACCTGTTGCACTCCGGGTATCTCCAGCATGTGTAACTAGCTGTTAATACAGATTGTATTGCAGGTATCCCCAGCTGCTGTAACTACCTGTTAACACCTGTTGCAATGGAGGTATCTCCAACTTGTGTAACTACCTGTTAATACCTGTTGCAGTGCAGTATCTCCAGATGGTGCAACTATCTGTTAATACCTGTTGCAATCCACGTATCTGCAGATGGGGTAACTACCTGTTAATACAGTTTGTACTGCAGGTATCTTCAGCTTGTCTAACTGCCTGTTAATACATGCTGTACTGCAGATATCTCCAGTGGTGTAAAAACCTGTTAATACAAGTTGCACTACATTTATCTCCAGCTGGTGGAACTACCTGTTAAGACATGTTACAATTCAGGTATATACAGCTGGTGTAAGTAACTACCTGTTAATACATGTTGCAGTGCAGGTATCTCCATCTGGTGTAACTGCCTGTTAATACCTGTTGCACTACATGTATCTCCAGCTGGTGTAACTAGCTTTTAATACCTGTTGCACTGCATGTATCTCCAGCTGGTTTTAACGTAAATACCCACTAACACATGTGGTTCTGCATATATCTCCAGCTGGTGTAACTACCTGTTAATACATTTTGTCCTGCAAGTATCTCCAGCTGATGTAACTACCTGTTAATACATGCTATACTGCAGGTATCTCCAGCTGCTGTAAGTAACTACTGGTTAATACATGCTGTACTGCAGGTATCTCCAGCTGGTGTAACTACCTGTTAATACCTGTTGCATTGCAGGTATATCCAGCTAGTATAACTACCTGTTAACACGTTGTACTGAAGGTATCTCCAGCTGGTGTAACAACCTGAAAATACCACTTACACTGCAAGTTTCTCCAGCAGGTGTAACTACCTGTTAATACAGGTTGTACTGCATGTATCTCCAGCTGGTTAAACTACCTGTTAATACAAGATGTACTGCAGGTATCTCCAGCTGGTTTAACTACATGTTATTACATGCTGTACTGCAGGTATCTCCAGCTGGTGTAACTACCTGTGAATACCTGTTGCACTGCATGT
The DNA here is from genome assembly GCF_019279795.1 of Protopterus annectens. Lineage (NCBI taxonomy): Eukaryota > Metazoa > Chordata > Ceratodontiformes > Protopteridae > Protopterus > Protopterus annectens. Next base: position 1,506,283,563 of record NC_056745.1, read on the forward strand.
ATCTCCAGCTGGTGTAACAATATGTTAATAGCTGTTGCAGTGCAGGTATCTCCAGCTGGTGTAACTACCTGTTAATACAGGTTGTACTTCAGATATCTCCAGCTGGTGTAGCTACCTGTTAATACATGTACTTCTTTGAATCAGTCTCCAGAGCCATGGACAAGGGTAAGGTGGTCCACACAGCCTATCTAGTCCTTGCCAAGGCCTTTGACACCACCCCCCACTCTGGAATCATAGATAAACTTACTAAGCTGGGTATTAATCTGTATGTCACCCAATGGGTTGATAACTGGCTTACTGATAGAACCCACACTGTAAAAGTAGCCAACTCCAAATCCAGCTCCAGACAAGTGACAAGTGGAGTACCTCAGGTTTCAGTCCTGGGACTGCTCTTGTTTGGCATCTACTTCTCTGAAGTACAGGCCAACACTAAGGGACTCTGGATAACAAAGTTTGCAGATGACTGCAAACTGGGAGCCATTATTGAATCCCCAAATTATGTGGATACTCTACAAAAGGGCCTTACAAAAACAGATGCTTGGTGCCAGAGCCATGGGCTCAAGCTCAATGCCAAGAAATGTATAGTTATCCCCTTTGGGAAAAAACATGTATCCATGAATTACCATATAGGTGGCAGTACACTAAACACCGAAAGTTTGATAAGAGACTTAGGGACACAGGTGGACAGTGGTCTCACCTTCGATAACCACATCGCCACAACAGTCAGGAAATCCTTCTATGTGGCACACCTCATCACTAAGGGCTTTTCATCCAGAAAAAAGGAGGTCATTGTCCCACTGTACTCATCCCTCATTAGACCCATTATAGAATACAATGCCCCTTTTGGTATGTACCTCTCAAGACATCTGCAACAACTGAAAAGGCCACAGAAATACCTCACTAAAAGAATCACAGGCCTAAAGCAGATGCCCTATGCTGACCACCTTAAAAAACTCCAGCTATACTCTGTCGCATATCGTCTACTCAGAGGCGATCTTTGCTTAACATACAAGGCCATGTCAAACCCAGAGCTGTTGGACATGCTACACTTAAAGAAATCCCAATCCCTCAGAGCCACACGCTTCAGGGATCTAAACCTTGTCATCACAATAAACAAAACATGCTGGAGGGATAGGTTCCTGACCCAGAGCCTCCCCAGACTCTGGAATAGATTGCCCATACATGTCAAGCAGAGTGCCTCTTTGGTCCTCTACAAAAGGAACCTTGATGATTGGATGGGAGAAAAGAAATTCACCCCGGGGATCACGTCAGTCACCCTGCTAGACAGGGGTGCAGGGAAGTAAATAGTGTGGGAAGAAATAGCCAGGGAATTGTTATGGCTAGGCTTGTATAGGGCCTAGGGCTGATAGCCTTGTACCAACCTATGAACCTATTAACCTATGTTGCAGTGCAGATATCTCCAGCTGATATAACTCCCTTTTAATTCCTGTGGCACTGCAGGTATCTCCAGCTGGTGTAACTACCTGTTAATTCCTGATGCAATCCAGGTAACTACAGCTGGTATAACTAGCTGTTAATACACGTTGCACTGCAGGTATCTCCAGCAGATATTACGTAACTACCCATTAATACATGCTGTTGTGCAGGTATCTCCAGCTGGTGTAACTACCTACTAATACATGCAATACTGCAGGTATCTCCAGCAGGTGTAAGTACTACCTATTAATACATGCTGTACTGCAGGTATCTCCAGCTGGTGTAACTACCTGTTAACACATGTTGTACTGAAGGTATCTCCAGCTGGTATAACTACATGTTAATACATGCCATACTGCAGAAATCTCCAACTGGTGTAACTACCTGTTAATACCTGTTGCACTGCAGGCATCTTCAGTTGGTGTAACTACCTGATAATACCTATTACTCTGCAGGTATCTCCAGCTGGTGTAACTACCTGTTAATACAGGTTGTACTGCAGGTATCTCCAGCTGGTTTAACTACCTGTTAATACATGCTGTACTGCAAGTATCTCCAGTTGGTGTAACTACCTGTTAATACCTGTTGCACTGCAGGTATCTTCAGTTGGTGTAACTACCTGTTAATACATGTTGCACTGAAGGTATCTCCAGCTGGTGTAACTACCTGATAATACATGCTGTACTGAAGGTATCTCCAGCTGGTGTAACAACCTGTTAATACTTGTTGCACTGCATGTATCTCCAGCTGGTGTAAGTAACTACCTCTTAATAGTTGCTGTACTGCAGATATCTCCAGCTGATGTAACTACCTGTTAATACCTGTTGCACTGTATGTATCTCCAGCTTGTGTAACTACCTGTTAATACCTGTTGCAGTGCAGGTATCTCCAGCTGGTGTTACTACCTGTTAATACCTGTTGCAATCCAGGTATCTACAGCTGGTGTAAGTAACTACCTATTAATACACATTGCAGTGCAGGTATCTCCATCTTGCGTAACTACCTGTTAATACCTGTTGCAATGCATGTATCTCCAACTAGTGTAACTAGCTGTTAATACCTGTTGCACTGTATGTATCTCCAGCAGATGCTAAATAACTACCCATTAATACATGCTGTTATGCAGGTAACTCCAGCTGGTGTAACTACCTGTTAATACATGTTGTACTGCAGGTATCTCCAGCTGGTGTAGCTTCCTGTTAATACATGCTATCCTGCAGGTATCTCCAGCTGGTGTAAGTATCTACCTATTAATATATGCTTTACTGCAGGTATCGCCAGCTGGTGTAACTACCTGTTAATAACTGTTGCACTGCAGGTATCTCCAGTTGATGTAACTACCTGTTACCACATGTTGTACTGAAGGTATCTCCAGGTTGATTGAGTACATCTTAACAACTTTTGCACATCAGGTATCTCCAGCTGGTGTAACTACCTGTTAATACAGGTTGTACTGCAGGTATATCCAGCTGGTTTAACTACATGTTAATACATGCTGTACTGCTGGTATTTCCAGCTGGTGTAACTACATGTAAATACCTGCTGCACTGCAGGTATCTCCAGCTGGTGTAACTACCTGTTACTACCTGTTGTAGTGCAGTACCTCCAGCTGGTATAACTACCTGTTAATACATGATGTACTGCAGGATATCCAGCAGGTGTTCCTACCTGTTAATACCTGTTGCACTGCATGTATCTCCACATAGTGTAACTATCTGTTTATATCTGTTGCACTGCAGGTATCTCCAGCTGGTGTAACTACCCATCAATGCATGTTGCACTGCAGGTATCTCCAGCTGGTGTAACTAACTGTTAATACAGGTTGTACTACAGGTATCTACAGCTGGTGTAAGTAACTACCTATTAATACACATTGCACTGCAGGTATCTCCATCTGGCATAACTACCTGTTAATACCTGTTGCACTGCATGTATCTCCAATTGATGTGACTAGCTGTTAATTCCCGTTGCACTGCATGTATCTCCAGCAGATGTTAAGTAACTACCCATTAATACATGCTGTTATGCAGGTAACTCCAGCTGGTGTAACTACCTGTTAATACATGTTGCACTGCAGGTATCTCCAGCTGGTGTAGCTTGCTGTTAGTACATGCTATCCTGCAGGTATCTCCAGCTGGTGTAAGTATCTACCTATTAATATATGCTTTACTGCAGGTATTGCCAGCTGGTGTAACTACCTGTTAATATCTGTTGCACTACAGGTATCTCCAGTTGATGTAACTACCTGTTAACACATGTTGTACTGAAGGTATCTCCAGGTAGCTTGAGTGCCTCTTAACACCTTTTGCATATCAGGTATCTCCAGCTGGTGTAACTACCTGTTAATACTGGTTGTACTGCAGGTATAACCAGCTGGTTTAACTACCTGTTAATACATGCTGTACTGCTGGTATTTCCAGCTGGTGTAACTACATGTAAATACCTGCTGCACTGCAGGTATCTCCGGCTGGTGTAACTACCTGTTACTACCTGTTGTTTTGCAGTATCTCCAGCTGGTATAACTACCTGTTAATACATTATGTACTGCAGGATATCCAGCAGGTGTTCTTACCTGTTAATACATGTTGCACTGCATGTATCTCCACCTGGTGTAAGTATCTGTTTATACCTGTTGCACTGCAGGTATCTCCAGCTGGTGTAACTACCCATCAATACATGTTGCACTGCAGGTATCTCCAGCTGGTGTAACTAACTGTAAATACAGGTTGTACTGCAGGTATCTCCAGCTTGTTTAACTGCCTGTTAATACATGCTGTACTGCAGATATCATCAGCTGCTGTAACTTCCTGTTAATTTATGTTGTAGTTAAGGTTTCTCAAGCTGGTGTAACTACATGTTAATACAGGTTGTACTGCAGTTATCTCCAGCTGGTATAACTACCTGTTAATACATGTTGTACTGCAGGTATCTCCAGCTGGTTTAACTACCTGTAAATACCTGCTGCACTGCAGGTATCTCCAGCTTGTGTAATTACCTGCTAATACCTGTTGCAGTGCAGTATGTCCCGATGTTGTAACTACCTGTTAATACCTATTGATATCCAGGTATCTCCAGCTGGTGTAACTACTTGTTAATACAGGTTTTACTACAGTTAACCCTGATAATACATGATGTACTGTAGGTATCTCTAGCTGGTGTAACTACCTGTTAGTACTTGTTGCACTTCAGTTGGTGTAACTACCTGTTAATACATGTTGCACTGAAGGTATCTCCAGCTGGAGTAACTACCTGTTAATACCTGTTGCACTGCAAGTATCTACAGCTAGTGTAACTACCTGTTAATACAGGTTGTACTGCAGGTATGTCCAGCTGCTGTAACAACCTGATAATACATGCTGTACTGCTGGTATCTCCAGCTGGTGTAACAACCTGTTAATACTTGTTGCACTGCATGTATCTCCAGCTGGTGTAAGTAACTACCTCTTAATAGTTGCTGTACTGCAGATATCTCCAGCTGATGTAACTACCTGTTAATACCTGTTGCAATGCAGGTATCTCCAGCTGGTGTTACTACCTGTTAACACATGTTGCAATCCAGGTATCTACAGCTGGTGTAAGTAACTACCTATTAATACACATTGCACTGGAGGTATCTCCATCTGGCATAACTACCTGTTAATACCTGTTGCACTGCATGTATCTCCAACTGGTGTGACTAGCTGTTAATACCCATTGCACTGCATGTATCTCCAGCAGATGTTAAGTAACTACCCATTAATACATGCTGTTATGCAGGTAACTCCAGCTGGTGTAACTACCTGTTAATACATGTTGTACTGCAGGTATCTCCAGCTTGTGTAGCTTCCTGTTAGTACATGCTATCCTGAAGGTATCTCCAGCTGGTGTAAGTTTCTACCTATTAATATATGCTTTACTGCAGGTATTGCCAGCTGGTGTAACTACCTGTTAATATCTGTTGCACTACAGGTATCTCCAGTTGATGTAACTACCTGTTAACACATGTTGTACTGAAGGTATCTCCTGGTAGCTTGAGTACCTCTTAACACCTTTTGCATATCAGGTATCTCCAGCTGGTGTAACTACCTGTTAATACTGGTTGTACTGCAGGTATAACCAGCTGGTTTAACTACCTGTTAATACATGCTGTACTGCTCATATTTCCAGCTGGTGTAACTACATGTAAATACCTGCTGCACTGCAGGTATCTCCGGCTGGTGTAACTACCTGTTACTACCTGTTGTTTTGCAGTATCTCCAGCTGGTATAACTACCTGTTAATACATTATGTACTGCAGGATATCCAGCAGGTGTTCTTACCTGTTAATACATGTTGCACTGCATGTATCTCCACCTGGTGTAACTATCTGTTTATACCTGTTGCACTGCAGGTATCTCCAGCTGGTGTAACTACCCATCAATACATGTTGCACTGTAGGTATCTCCAGCTGGTGTAACTAACTGTAAATACAGGTTGTACTGCAGGTATCTCCAGCTTGTTTAACTGCCTGTTAATACATGCTGTACTGCAGATATCATCAGCTGCTGTAACTGCCTGTTAATTTTTGCTGTAGTGAAGGTATCTCAAGCTGGTGTAACTACATGTTAATACAGGTTGTACTGCAGGTATCTCCAGCTGGTGTAACTACCTGTAAGTACTTGCTGCACTGCAGGTATCTCCAGCTTGTGTAACTACCTGATAATACCTGTTGCAGTGCAGTATCTCCAGATGGTGTAACTATCTGTTAATACCTATTGCTATCCAGGTAACTCCAGCTTGTGTAACTACCTGTTAATACAGTTTTTACTGCAGGTAACCCTGATAATACATGATGTACTGTAGGTACCTCTAGCTGGTGCAACTACTTGTTAGTACTTGTTGCACTGCATGTGTCCCCAGCTGGTGTAAGTAACGGCCAGGTAATACCTGTCGCACTGCATTTATCTCAAGCTGGTGTAAGTAACTATCTCTTAATACTTGCTGTACTGCAGATATCTTCAGCTGGTGTAACTACCATTTAATACCTGTTGCACTGCATGTATCTCCAGCTGGTTTAACTATCTGTTAATACCTGTTGCAGTGCAGGTATCTCCAGCTGATGCAATGACTTATTAATACCTGTTGCAATCCAGGTATCTGCAGGTGTGGTGGAAGTAACTACCTGTTAATACAGTTGTATTGCAGGTATCTCCAGCTGGTTTAACTACCTATTAAAACATGTCTGCACTGCAGGTATCTCCATCTGGTGGAAATACCTGTTAATGCATGCTATACTACAGGTATGTCCAGCTGGTGTAAATAACTACCTGTTAATACATTCTGTACTGCAGGTATCTCCAGCTGGTGTAACTACCTGTTAATACCTGTTGATTGCAAGTATATCCATCTGGTGTAACTACCTGTTAATACATGTTGTACTGAAGGTATCTTCAGCTGGTGTAACTACCTTTTAATACAGGTTGTACTGCAGGTATCTCCACCTTGTGTAACTACCTGTTAATACCTGTTGCACTGCATGTATCTCCAGCTGGTGTAACAATCTGTTAATAGCTGTTGCAGTGCAGGTATCTCCAGTTGGTGTAAAAATCTGTTAATACCTGTTGCACTGCTGGTATCTCCAGCTGGTGCAACTACCTGTTAATACCAGTTGCAGTCCAGGCATCTACAACTGGTGTAAGTAACTATCTGTTAATACACATTACACTGTAGGTATCTCCATCTGACATAACTACCTGTTAATACATGTTGCACTGCATGTATCTCCAGCTGGTGTAACTAGCTGTTAATACCTGCTGCACTGCATGTATCTCCAGCTGATGTTAAGTAACTACCCATTAATACATGCTGTTCTGCAGGTATCACCGGCTGGTGTAACTACCTGTTAATACATGTTGTACTGCAGGAATCTCCAGATGGTGGAACTACCAGTTAGGACATGCTATACTGCAGGTATCTCCAGCTGGTGTAAGTAACAACCTGTTAATACATGCTGTACTGCAGGTATCTCCAGCTGGTGTAACAACCTGTTAATACTTGTTGAACTTCAGGTATATCCAGCTGGTGTAACTACCAGTTAACACATGTTGTACTGAAGGTATCTCCAGCTGGTGTAACTACCTGTTAATACATGCTGTTATGCAGATATCTCCAGCTGGTGTAACTACCTGTTAATACCTGTTGCACTGCAGGTATCTTCAGCTAGAGTAACTATGTGTTAATACCTGTGGCAATGCAGGTATCTCCAGCTGGTGTAACCACCTGCTAATAACATTTGCACTGCAGGTATCTCCAGCTGGTGTAACAACCTGACAATACCTGTTCCACTGCAGGTATCCCCAGCTGATGTAACTAACTGTTAATACAGGTTGTACTGCAGGTATCTTCAGCTGGTTTAACTACCTTTTAATACATGCTGTACTGCAGATTTCTCCATCTGGCGTAACTACCTTTTAATACCTGTTGCACTGCAGGTATCTCCAGCTTGTGTTATTACCTGTTAATATAAGTTGCAGTACAGTAACTCCAGATGGTATAACTACCTGTTAATACCTGTTGCAATCCACTTATCTCCAGCTGGTGTAACTACCTTTTAATACAGTTTGTACTGCAGGTATCTCCAGCTTGTGTAACTGCCTGTTAATACATGCTGTACTGCAGGTATCTCTAGCGGTGTAACAACCTGTTAATACATGTTGTACTGCATTTATCTCCAGCTGGTGGAACTACCTGTTAATATCTGATGCAATCCAGGTATATACAGCTGGTGTAAATAATTACCTGTTAATACATGTTGCACTGCAGGTATCTCGATCTGGCATAACTACCTGTTAATACCTGTTGCACTGCCTGTATCTCCAGCTGGTGTAACTAGCTTTTAATACCTGTTGCACTGCATGTATCTACAGCTGGTTTTAACATACCTACCCATTAACACATGGTGTTCTGCATGTATCTCCAGCTGGTGCAACTACCTGTTAAAACATTTTGTCCTGCAGGTATCTCCAGCTGGTGTAACTACTTGTTAATACATGCTATACTGCAGGTAACTCCAGCTGGTGTAAGTAACTACCTGTTAATACATGCTGTACTGCAGTCATCTCCAGCTGTTGTAACTACCTGTTAATCCCTGTTGCATTGCAGGCATATCCAGCTGGTGTGACTACCTGTTAATACAGGTTGTACTGCAGGTATCTCCAGCTGATTTAACTACCTGTTAATAAATGCTGCACTGCAGATATATCCATCTGGTGTAACTACATGTTAAGACCTGTTGCACTGCAGGTATCTCCAAATGGTGTAACTACCTGTTAATACATGCTGTACTTATGGTATCTCCAGCTAGTGTAACTACCTGTTAATACCTGTTGCACTGCAGGTATCTTCAGCTGGTGTAACTACCTGTTAATACAGGATGTACTGCAGGTATCTTCAGCTGGTTTAACTACCTGTTAATACATGCTGTACTGCAGGTATTTCCAGTTGGTGTAACTACCTGTTAATACCTGTTGTACTGCAGATATCTCCAGCTGGTGTAACTATCTGTTAATACCTATTGCAGTGCAGATATCTCCAGCTGATGTAACTACCTGTTAATACCTGTTGCACTGCAGGTATCTCCAGCTGGGGTAACTACCTGTTAATACCTGTTGCAATCCAGGTATCTACAGCTGGTGTACATAACTACCTGTTAATAAATATTGCACTTCAGGTATCTACATCTGGCATAACTACCTGTTATTACCTCTTTCACTGCATGTATCTCCAGCAGATGTTAAGTAACTAGCCATTAATACATGCTGTTCTGCAGTTATCTCCAGCTGGTGCAACTACCGGTTAATACATGTTGTACTGCAGGTATCTCCAGCTGGTGTAACTACCTGTTAATACCTATTGCATTGCAGGTATATCCAGCTGGTGTAACTACCTTTTAACACATGTTGTACTAAAGGTATTCCCAGCTGGTGTAACTACCTGATAATATCTGTTGCACTGCAGGTATCTCCAGCTGGTGTAACTACCTTATAATACAGGTGGTATATCAGGTATCTCCAGCTGGTTTAACTAAATGTTAATACATGCTGTACTGCAGATGTCTCCAGCTAGTGTAACTACCTGTTAATACCTGTTGCACTGCAGGTATCTTCATCTGATGTAACTACCTGTTAATACAGGTTGTACTGCAGGTATCTCCAGCTGGTTTAACTAAATGTTAATACATGCTGTACTGCAGATATCTCCAGCTGGTGTAACTACCTGTTAATACTTGTTGCATTGCATGTATCTCCAGCTGGTGTAACAATTGGTTAATAGCTTTTGCAGTGCAGGCTTCTCCAGGTGGTGTAACCACCTGTTAATTCCTGATGCACTTCAGGTATCTACAGCTGGTGTAACTACCTGTTAATACAGGTTGTACGGCAAGTATCTCAAGCTGTTGTAACTACCTGATAATACATGCTGTACTGCAGGTATCTCCAGCTGGTGTAACAACCTGCTAATATTTGTTGCACTGCATGTATCTCCAGCTGGTGTAAGTAACTACCTCTTAATACTTGCTGTACTGCACATATCTTCAGCTGGTGTAACTACCTGTTAATGCCTGTTGCACTGCATGTATCTCAAGCTGGTGTAACTATATGTTAATACCTGTTGCAGTGCAGGTATCTCCAGCTAATGCAATGACCTGTTAATTCCTGTTGCAATCCAGGTATCTCCAGCTGGTGTAAGTAACTACCTGTTAATACAGGTTGTATTGCAGGTATCTCCAGCTGTTTTAACTGCCTGCTAATACATGTTTGCACTGCAGGTATCTCCATCTGGTGTAAATACCTGTTAATACATGCTATACTGCAGGTATGTCCAGCTGGTGTAAATAACTACCTGTTAATACATTCTGTACTGCAGGTATCTCCAGCTGGTGTAACTACCTGTTAATACCTGTTGCATTGCACTATATCCAGCTGGTGTAACTACCTGTTAACAAATGTTGTACTGATGGTATCTCCAGCAGGTATAACTACCTGATAGTACCTGTTGCACTGCAGGTATCTCCAGCTGGTTTAACTACATGTCCCACCTCCACCCCCAACACAAAAGACTACAGTGAAAAACTTCTCAAAAGCGGATTTTACACTTCTTAAAACTGAGATGGTATCCTTTAAGCCCACTGGGCCAGTGGAAACCACATCCCACAATGCAGAATCCTTCACAAATACTTTCTATGGACATCTCCAATAATGCATGGATCATGCAATCCCAAATAAAACCAAGACCCTCTCCACCAAGGGCAGGCGTCCTGTCTGGTGGACCCCAGCCATAAACAAATTGCATAACAAAAGAAGGAAGCTACTGCACGACAGAGCAAAATTCCATAAAGAGATGGCATCTCTGATCAGCACTAGTAGAAAGCTATGTTCTCTCATAAAAAACATCCAAGGCCAACTTTGAGAGAAAAATCGCTATGGACACTAAAGATAACCATGAGGCTATGTTATAAACCTGGGCAGAAACCCTCAGATATGTTCGGAGTTAGTTCACAATGACAAAAAATACACTGAACCCACAGATATTGCCAACATTCTGGCAGACAGGTTCAGTGCACATTTCTCCCCTCCCTCACCCCCCAAAGAAGAAATACTTATCCCAGCTGAATGTAACCTCCCTGTTATCTCAGATGTCCAGGTGAGAACCACCCTCAGCAAAGCTAAAAACACAGCATCAATGGGACCTGACGGTATCCCGGGTTGCGTGCTACGTGAACTCCAAGAAGAGCTAAACCCACACATAAAAATGCTATTTAACCTTAGCCTTACTACAGGATAGGTACCTGAACACTGGCGTACAGCAACAGTAGTCCCACTCCACAAAGGAGGCACCTCTACAGACCCTGGTAACTACCGCCCCATAAGCTTAACCAGCCTGGTCTGCAAAACTATGGAAAGAATCATTATGGAACTCATAAACAGAGACATTGGGGACTTACAGACACATGATCCCACCCAGTTCGGCTTTGTAAAGGGCAGATCCTGCCTTTTGAACCTGGTTAACTTTTTCGAAACAGTCACTAGAGCCATTGACAAGGGCAAAGCAGTCCATACAGCCTACCTGGACTTGGCTAAACTTTCGACACAATACCCCACTCTGGCATCATAGACAAGCTCAACAGCTTAAATGTAAATCCATATGTCACAAGATGGGTTGCAAACTGGGTAAAGGATAGAACCCATAAAGTCAAAATCGCTGGAGCCATGTCAGACTCAAAGCCAGTCACAAGTGGTGTTCCACAGGGCTCTGTCCTGGGACCCCTCTTGTTCGGCATTTATTTCTCAGATGTGAAAGCAAACATGGGAGGGTTGTGGCTGACAAAGTTCGCAGATGACTGCAAATTAGGCACCATAGTCAATACACCAGCTGACACATACATCCTACAGAAAGGCCTCACTGAAATGGAGAACTGGTGCCGGAGTCATGGCCTTAAACTAAATGCCAAAAAATGTATAGTCATCCCCTTTGGGAAAAACAAAGTAGCCACAAATTATCACAGAGACAGTAACCTACTGAGTATGGAAAAAAGTAATCAGAGACCTGGGGACCCAAGTCGATAGTGAACTCTCATTTGACACCCACGTTGCCAAAGTGGTTAGAAAGACTTTCTACCTTGCCCACCTTATCATGAAGGGATTCACATCCAGATCAAAGGAGGTCATTGTACCCCTATACTCCTCCCTTATCAGGCCCATGATTGAGTACAATGCCCCATTTGGTATGTACCTCACCCGGCACTTGCAACAGCTAGAGAGCCCCCAAAAGTACCTCACCAAGAGGATCAAGGGTCTCCAACATATGTCATATGCTGCCAGACTAAAGAAACTCCAGCTCTATTCAGTAGCATACCGCCTACTCAGAGGTGATCTGTGCCTGACGTACAAGGCCATGTCCAATCAGGAATTGATGGACATGCTCCACCTCAAAAAAATCCAAATCCATCAGAACCACGAGAGCTAAAGATTTAAACCTCAGCACAAATATGAATAGGACATGTTGGAGGGACAGATTCATAACTCAGAGGCTTCCCATACTCTGGAACAGAATCCCAGTTCATGTTAGGCAGAGCCCCTCACTGACTTTCTTCAAGAGAAATCTTGATGAGTGGATGGGAGATCGTAGGTTTACCCCAGGGGTCATCTCTGTGTCACTACTAGACAGAGGCACAGTAAACTAATTCTATTATGTAAGGGGGTCTTCACTGTGTCACTACTAGACAGAGGCACAGTATTCTAAGTCTATTCTGTACAATTTTGTACCATTACATGGGGTGGCGAAAGCCACATCACTATGGCTAGGCTTATAAATGCCCCAGGGCAGATAGCCTAGTACTAAACAATGAAACTATGAAACTATAATACATGCCATACTGCAGATATGTCCATCTGTTGTAACTAACTGTTAATACCTGTTGCACTGCAGGTATCTCCAGCTGATGTAACTACCTGTTAATACATGTTGTACTACAGGTATGTCCAGCTGGTGTAACTACCTGTTAATACCTGTTGCACTGCAGGTATCTTCAGCTGATGTAACTACCTGTTAATGCAGGTTGTACTGCTGGTATCTCCAGCTGGTTAACTACCTGTTAATACATGCTGTACTGCAGGTATCTCCAGCTGGTGTAACTACCTGTTAATGCCTGTTGCACTGCATGTATCTCCAGCTCATGTAACAATCTGTTAATAGCTGTTGCAGTGCAGGTATCTACAGCTGGTGTAAGTAACTACCTGTTAATACTCATTGCACTGCAGGTATCTCCATCTGGCGTAACTATTTGTTAGTACCTGTTGTACTGCATGTATCTCCAGCTGGTGAAACTAGCTGTTAATAACTGCTGCACTGCATGTATCTCCAGCTGATGTTAAGTAGCTACCTGTTAATACATGCTGTTCTGCAGGTATCTCCAGCTGGTGTAGCTACCTGTTAATACATGTTGTACTGCAGGAATCTCCAGCTGGTGTAACTACCTGTTACTACATGGTATACTGCAGGTATCTCCAGCTGGTGTAACTACATGTTAATACACGCTTTACTGCAGGTATCTCCAGCTGGTGTAACTACCAGTTAACACATGTTGTACTGAAGGTATCTCCAGCTGGTCTAACTACCTGTTAATACAGGTTGTACATCAGGTATCTACAACTGGTTTAACTACCTGTTAATACATGCTGTACTGCAGATATCCCCAGCTGGTGCAAATACCTGTTAATACCTGTTGTACTGCAGGTATCTTCATCTGGTGTAACTGCCTGTTAATACAGGTTGTACTGCAGGTATCTCCAGCTGGTTTAACTACCTGTTAATACATGCTGTACTGCAGGTATCTCCAGCTGTTGTAACTACCTGTTAATACCTGTTGCACTGCATGTAGCTCCAATTGGTGTAACAATCTGTTAATAGTGTTTGCAGTGCAGGTATCTCCAGCTGGTGTAACCACCTGTTAATATCTGTTGCACTGCAGGTATCTGCAGCTGGTGTAACTACCTGTTAATACATGCTGTACTGCAGGTATCGCCAGCTGGTGTAACTACCTGTTAATACTTTTTGCACTGCATGTAAATCCAGCCGGTGTAAGCAACTACCTGTTAATACTTGTTGCACTTCATGTTTCTCCAGCTGGTGTATGTAACTACCTCTTAATATTTGCTGTACTGCAGATATCTCTAGCTGGTGTAACTACCTGTTAATACCGTTTTAATCCAGGTATCTACAGCTTGTGTAAGTAACAACCTGTTAATACACATTGCACTGCAGGTATCCCCATCTGGTGTAACTACCTGTTAATACCTGTTGCACTCCATGTTTCTCCAGCTGGAATAACTAGCTGTTAATGCCTCTTGCACTACATGTATCTCCAGATGATAAGTAACTACCCATTAATACATGCTGTTCTGCAGGTATCTCCAGCTGCTGTAACTACCTGTTAATACCTGTTGCACTGCACGTATCTCCAGCTTATGTAACTACCTGTTAATATCTGTTGCAGTGCAGTATCTCCAGATGATGTAACTACCTGTTAATACCTGGTGCAATCCACTTATCTCCAGCTGGTGTAACTACCTGTTAATACAGGTTATACTGTAGGTATCTCCAGCTTGTGTAACTGCCTGTTAATTCATGCTGTACTGCAGGAATCTCCAGTGGTGTAGCTACCTGTTAATACTTGTTGCATTACAGGTATATCCAGCTGGTGTAACTACCTGTTAATTTATGTTGTTGTGAAGGTATCTCCAGCTGGCCTAACTACCTGTTAATACAGGTTGCACTGCAGTAATCCCCAGCTGGTGTAACTACCTGTTAATACATGCTATCCTCGGGTATCTCCAGCTGGTGTAGTAACTACCTGTTAATATATGCTATACACCAGGTATCTCCAGCTGGTTTAATAACTTGTTAATACCTGTTGCACTGCAGGTATCTCCAGCTTGTGTAACTGCCTGTTAATTTATGTTATAGTGATGTTATCTCAAGCTGGTGTAACTACCTGTTAATACAGGTTGTACTGCAGGTATCTCCAGCTTGTATAACTACCTGTTAATACATGATATACTGCAGGTATCTCCAGCTCATTTAATAACTTGTTAGTACCTGTTGCACTGCAGGTATCATCAGCTGGTGTAACTGCCTATTAATTTATGTTGTAGTGAAGTTAACTCAAGCTGGTTTAACTACCTGTTAATACAGGTTGTACTGCAAGTATCTCCAGCTGGTATAACTACCTGTTAATACATGCTGTACTGCAGGTATCTCCAGCTGGTGTAACTACCTGTTACTACCTGTTGTTTTGCAGTATCTCCAGCTGGTATAACTACCTGTTAATACATTATGCACTGCAGGATATCCAGCAGGTGTTCTTACCTGTTAATACATGTTGCACTGCATGTATCTCCACCTGGTGTAAGTATCTGTTTATACCTGTTGCACTGCAGGTATCTCCAGCTGGTGTAACTACCCATCAATACATGTTGCACTGCAGGTATCTCCAGCTGGTGTAACTAACTGTAAATACAGGTTGTACTGCAGGTATCTCCAGCTTGTTTAACTGCCTGTTAATACATGCTGTACTGCAGATATCATCAGCTGCTGTAACTTCCTGTTAATTTATGTTGTAGTTAAGGTTTCTCAAGCTGGTGTAACTACATGTTAATACAGGTTGTACTGCAGTTATCTCCAGCTGGTATAACTACCTGTTAATAAATGTTGTACTGCAGGTATCTCCAGCTGGTTTAACTACCTGTAAATTTCTGCTACACTGCAGGTATCTCCAGCTTGTGTAACTACCTGCTAATACCTGTTGCAGTGCAGTATGTCCAGATGTTGTAACTACCTGTTAATACCTATTGATATCCAGGTATCTCCAGCTGGTGTAACTACTTGTTAATACAGGTTTTACTGCAGGTAACCCTGATAATACATGATGTACTGTAGGTATCTCTAGCTGGTGTAACTACCTGTTAGTACTTGCTGCACTTCAGTTGGTGTAACTACCTGTTAATACATGTTGCACTGCAAGTATCTACAGTTGGTGTAACTACCTGTTAATACAGGTTGTACTGCAGGTATCTCAAGCTGGTGTAACTACCTGTTAATACCTGTTGCACTGCAAGTATCTACAGTTGGTGTAACTACCTGTTAATACAGGTTGTACTGCAGGTATCTCAAGCTGGTGTAACTACCTGATAATACATGCTGTACTGCTGGTATCTCCAGCTGGTGTAACAACCTGTTAATACTTGTTGCACTGCATGTATCTCCAGCTGGTGTAAGTAACTACCTCTTAATAGTTGCTGTACTGCAGATATCTCCAGCTGATGTAACTACCTGTTAATACCTGTTGCAGTGCAGGTATCTCCAGCTGGTGTTACTACCTGTTAACACATGTTGCAATCCAGGTATCTACAGCTGGTGTAAGTAACTACCTATTAATACACATTGCACTGGAGGTATCTCCATCTGGCATAACTACCTGTTAATACCTGTTGCACTGCATGTATCTCCAACTGGTGTGACTAGCTGTTAATACCAATTGCACTGCATGTATCTCCAGCAGATGTTAAGTAACTACCCATTAATACATGCTGTTATGCAGGTAACTCCAGCTGGTGTAACTACCTGTTAATACATGTTGTACTGCAGGTATCTCCAGCTGGTGTAGCTTCCTGTTAGTACATGCTATCCTGAAGGTATCTCTAGCTGGTGTAACTACTTGTTAGTACTTTTTGCACTGCATGTGTCTCCAGCTGGTGTAAGTAACGACCAGGTAATACCTGTCGCACTGCATTTATCTCAAGCTGGTGTAAGTAACTATCTCTTAATGCTTGCTGTACTGCAGATATCTTCAGCTGGTGTAACTACCATTTAATACCTGTTGCACTGCATGTATCTCCAGCTGGTGTAACTATCTGTTAATACCTGTTGCAGTGCAGGTATCTCCAGCTGATGCAATGACTTATTAATACCTGTTGCAATCCAGGTATCTGCAGGTGTGGTGTAAGTAACTACCTGTTAATACAGTTGTATTGCAGGTATCTCCAGCTGGTTTAACTACCTATTAAAACATGTCTGCACTGCAGGTATCTCCATCTGGTGGAAATACCTGTTAATGCATGCTATACTACAGGTATGTCCAGCTGGTGTAAATAACTACCTGTTAATACATTCTGTACTGCAGGTATCTCCAGCTGGTGTAACTACCTGTTAATACCTGTTGATTGCAAGTATATCCTGCTGGTGTAACTACCTGTTAATACATGTTGTACTGAAGGTATCTTCAGCTGGTGTAACTACCTTTTAATACAGGTTGTACTGCAGGTATCTCCACCTGGTGTAACTACCTGTTAATACCTGTTGCACTGCATGTATCTCCAGCTGGTGTAACAATCTGTTAATAGCTGTTGCAGTGCAGGTATCTCCATTTGGTGTAAAAATCTGTTAATACCTGTTGCACTGCTGGTATCTCCAGCTGGTGCAACTACCTGTTAATACCAGTTGCAGTCCAGGCATCTACAACTGGTGTAAGTAACTACTTGTTAATACACATTACACTGTAGGTATCTCCATCTGACATAAC
Source organism: Protopterus annectens (assembly GCF_019279795.1). Lineage (NCBI taxonomy): Eukaryota > Metazoa > Chordata > Ceratodontiformes > Protopteridae > Protopterus > Protopterus annectens. The sequence continues at coordinate 1,506,301,093 of NC_056745.1, forward strand.
TACCTGTTAATACCTGTTGCACTGCATGTATCTCCAGCTGGTGTAACTAGCTGTTAATACCTGCTGCACTGCATGTATCTCCAGCTGATGTTAAGTAACTACCCATTAATACATGCTGTTCTGCAGGTATCACCGGCTGGTGTAACTACCTGTTAATACATGTTGTACTGCAGGAATCTCCAGATGGTGGAACTACCAGTTAGGACATGCTATACTGCAGGTATCTCCAGCTGGTGTAAGTAACAACCTGTTAATACATGCTGTACTGCAGGTATCTCCAGCTGGTGTAACAACCTGTTAATACCTGTTGAACTTCAGGTATATCCAGCTGGTGTAACTACCAGGTAACACATGTTGTACTGAAGGTATCTCCAGCTGGAGTAACTACCTGTTAATACATGCTGTTCTGCAGATATCTCCAGCTGGTATAACTACCTGTTAATACCTGTTGCACTGTAGGTATCTTCAGCTAGAGTAACTATGTGTTAATACCTGTGGCAATGCAGGTATCTCCAGCTGGTGTAACCACCTGCTAATAACATTTGCACTGCAGGTATCTCCAGCTGGTGTAACAACCTGACAATACCTGTTGCACTGCAGGTATCTCCAGCTGGTGTAACTAACTGTTAATACAGGTTGTACTGCAGGTATCTTCAGCTGGTTTAACTACCTTTTAATACATGCTGTACTGCAGATTTCTCCATCTGGCGTAACTACCTTTTAATACCTGTTGCACTGCAGGTATCTCCAGCTTGTGTTATTACCTGTTAATATAAGTTGCAGTACAGTAACTCCAGATGGTGTAACTACCTGTTAATACCTGTTGCAATCCACTTATCTCCAGCTGGTGTAACTACCTTTTAATACAGTTTGTACTGCAGGTATCTCCAGCTTGTGTAACTGCCTGTTAATACATGCTGTACTGCAGGTATCTCTAGCGGTGTAACAACCTGTTAATACATGTTGCACTGCATTTATCTCCAGCTGGTGGAACTACCTGTTAATACCTGATGCAATCCAGGTATATACAGCTGGTGTAAATAATTACCTGTTAATACATGTTGCACTGCAGGTATCTCGATCTGGCATAACTACCTGTTAATACCTGTTGCACTGCCTGTATCTCCAGCTGGTGTAACTAGCTTTTAATACCTGTTGCACTGCATGTGTCTACAGCTGGTTTTAACATACCTACCCATTAACACATGGTGTTCTGCATGTATCTCCATCTGGTGCAACTACCTGTTAAAACATTTTGTCCTGCAGGTATCTCCAGCTGGTGTAACTACTTGTTAATACATGCTATACTGCAGGTAACTCCAGCTGGTGTAAGTAACTACCTGTTAATACATGCTGTACTGCAGTCATCTCCAGCTGTTGTAACTACCTGTTAATCCCTGTTGCATTGCAGGTATATCCAGCTGGTGTAACTATCTGTTAATACAGGTTGTACTGCAGGTATCTCCAGCTGATTTAACTACCTGTTAATAAATGCTGTACTGCAGATATATCCATCTGGTGTAACTACATATTAAGACCTGTTGCACTGCAGGTATCTCCAAATGGTGTAACTACCTGTTAATACATGCTGTACTTTTGGTATCTCCAGCTAGTGTAACTACCTGTTAATACCTGTTGCACTGCAGGTATCTTCAGCTGGTGTAACTACCTGTTAATACATGATGTACTGCAGGTATCTTCAGCTGGTTTAACTACCTGTTAATACATGCTGTACTGCAGGTATTTCCAGTTGGTGTAACTACCTGTTAATACCTGTTGTACTGCAGATATCTCCAGCTGGTGTAACTACCTGTTAATACCTATTGCAGTGCAGATATCTCCAGCTGATGTAACTACCTGTTAATACCTGTTGCACTGCAGGTATCTACAGCTGGGGTAACTACCTGTTAATACCTGTTGCAATCCAGGTATCTACAGCTGGTGTACATAACTACCTGTTAATAAATATTGCACTGCAGGTATCTCCATCTGGCTACCTGTTATTACCTCTTTCACTGCATGTATCTCCAGCAGATGTTAAGTAACTAGCCATTAATACATGCTGTTCTGCAGGTATCTCCAGCTGGTGCAACTACCGGTTAATAAATGTTGTACTGCAGGTATCTCCAGCTGGTGTAACTACCTGTTAATACCTATTGCATTGCAGGTATATCCAGCTGGTGTAACTACCTTTTAACACATGTTGTACTAAAGGTATTCCCAGCTGGTGTAACTACCTCATAATATCTGTTGCACTGCAGGTATCTCCAGCTGGTGTAACTACCTTATAATACAGGTGGTATATCAGGTATCTCCAGCTGGTTTAACTAAATGTTAATACATGCTGTACTGCAGATGTCTCCAGCTAGTGTAACTACCTGTTAATACCTGTTGCACTGCAGGTATCTTCATCTGATGTAACTACCTGTTAATGCAGGTTGTACTGCTGGTATCTCCAGCTGGTTAACTACCTGTTAATACATGCTGTACTGCAGATATCTCCAGCTGGTGTAACTACCTGTTAATGCCTGTTGCACTGCATGTATCTCCAGCTCATGTAACAATCTGTTAATAGCTGTTGCAGTGCAGGTATCTACAGCTGGTGTAAGTAACTACCTGTTAATACTCATTGCACTGCAGGTATATCCATCTGGCATAACTATTTGTTAATACCTGTTGTACTGCATATATCTCCAGCTGGTGAAACTAGCTGTTAATAACTGCTGCACTGCATGTATCTCCAGCTGATGTTAAGTAGCTACCTGTTAATACATGCTGTTCTGCAGGTATCTCCAGCTGGTGTAACTACCTGTTAATACATGTTGTACTGCAGGAATCTCCAGCTGGTGTAACTACCTGTTACTACATGGTATACTGCAGGTATCTCCAGCTGGTGTAACTACCTGTCAATACATGCTGTACTGCAGGTATCTCCAGCTGGTGTAACTACCAGTTAACACATGTTGTACTGAAGGTATCTCCAGCTGGTCTAACTACCTGTTAATACAGGTTGTACATCAGGTATCTCCAACTGGTTTAACTACCTGTTAATACATGCTGTACTGCAGATATCTCCAGCTGGTGCAAATACCTGTTAATACCTGTTGTACTGCAGGTATCTTCATCTGGTGTAACTACCTGTTAATACAGGTTGTACTGCAGGTATCTCCAGCTGGTTTAACTACCTGTTAATACATGCTGTACTGCAGGTATCTCCAGCTGTTGTAACTACCTGTTAATGCCTCTTGCACTGCATGTATCTCCAGATGATATGTAACTACCCATTAATACATGCTGTTCTGCAGGTATCTCCAGCTGCTGTAACTACCTGTTAATACCTGTTGCACTGCACGTATCTCCAGCTTATGTAACTACCTGTTAATATCTGTTGCAGTGCAGTATCTCCAGATGATGTAACTACCTGTTAATACCTGGTGCAATCCACTTATCTCCAGCTGGTGTAACTACCTGTTAATACAGGTTATACTGCAGGTATCTCCAGCTTGTGTAACTGCCTGTTAATTCATGCTGTACTGCAGGAATCTCCAGTGGTGTAGCTACCTGTTAATACTTGTTGCATTACAGGTATATCCAGCTGGTGTAACTACCTGTTAATTTATGTTGTAGTGAAGGTATCTCCAGCTGGCCTAACTACCTGTTAATACAGGTTGCACTGCAGTAATCCCCAGCTGATGTAACTACCTAATACATGCTATCCTCGGGTATCTCCAGCTGGTGTAGTAACTACCTGTTAATACATGCTATACTGCAGGTATCTCCAGCTGGTTTAATAACTTGTTAGTACCTGTTGCACTGCAGGTATCATCAGCTGGTGTAACTGCCTATTAATTTATGTTGTAGTGAAGTTAACTCAAGCTGGTTTAACTACCTGTTAATACAGGTTGTACTGCAAGTATCTCCAGCTGGTATAACTACCTGTTAATACATGCTGTACTGCAGGTATCTCCAGCTGGTGTAACTACCTGTAAATACCTGCTGCACTGCAGGTGTCTCCAGCTTGTGTAACCACCTGTTAATACCTGATGCAGTGCAGTATGTCAAGATTGTGTAACTACCTGTTAATACCTATTGTAATCCAGGTGTCTCCAGCTGCTGTAACTACCTGTTAATACAGATTTTCCTGCAGGTATCTGCAGCTGGTGTAACTCCCTGATAATACATGAAGTACTGTAGGTATCTCTAGCTATTGTAACTACCAGTTAGTATTTGTTGCACTGCATGTGTCTCGAGCTGGTGTAAGTAACTACCAGTTAATACCTGTTGAACTGCATGTATCTCCAGCTGGTGTAAGTAACTACCTCTTAATACTTGCTGCGCTGCAGATATCTTCAGTTGGTGTAACTACCTTTTAATACCTGTTGCACTGCATGTGTCTCCAGCTGGTGTAACTACCTGTTAATACCTGTTGCAGTGCAGGTATCTCCAGCTGATGCAATGACCTGTTAATACCTGTTTCAATCCAGGTATCTCCAGCTGGTGTAAGTAACTACCTGTTCCTACAAGTTGTACTACAGGTATCTCCAGCTAGTGTAACTACCTGTTAATACATGTTGCACTGCAGGTATCTCCATATGGCGTAAATACCTGTTAATACCTAATGCACTGCTTGTATCTCTGGCTGGTATAACTAGCTGTTAATACCTGTTGCACTGCATGTATCTCCAGCCATACATGCTGCACTGCATGTATCTACAGCTGGTTTTAAGTAACTGCCCATTAATGCATGCTGTACTGCTGGTATCTCCAGCTGTTGTAACTACCTATTAATACATGTTGTACTACAGGTATCTCCAGCTGGTGTAACTACCTGTTAATGCATGCTGTACTGCAGTTATCTCCAGCTTGTATAACTAACTGTTAATACCTGTTGCACTGCATATATCTCCAGCTGGTGCAACTGTCGGTTATTACCTGTTGAAGTGCAGGTATCTCCAGCTGGTGTAACTACCTGTTAATACCTGTTGCAGTGCAGGTATCTCCAGCTTTTGTAAATACTGGTTAATACATGCTGCACTGAAGTTATCTTCACCTGGTGTACATACCTGTTAATACCTGTTGCAGTGCAGTATCTCCAGCTGGTGTAACTACCTGTTAATACATGCTGAACTGCATGTGTCTTCAGTTGGTGTAAGTAACTACCTGTTAATACATGCTGTACTGCTGGTATCTCCAGCTGGTTTAAATACCTGTCAATACCTTTTGCACTTCATGTATCTCCAGCTGGTGTAAGTAACTACCTGTTAATACCTTTTGCACTTCATGTATCTCCAGCTGGTGTAATTAACTACCTCTTAATACTTGCTATACTGCAGATATCTCCAGCTGGTGTAACTATCTGTTGATACCTGTTGCAGTGCAGGTATCTCCATCTGGTATAGCTACCTAATACCTGTTGCACTGCAGGTATCTCCAGCTGGTGTAACTACCTGTTAATACATGTTGTACTGCAGGTATCTCCAGTTGGTGTAACTACCTGCATATATCTGCTGCACTACAGGTAGCTCCAGCTTGTGTAACTACCTGTTAATACATGCTGCAGTACAAGTATTTCCAGCTGGTGTAAGTAACTACCTGTTAATACATGCTGTAGTGCATGCATCTCCAGCTAGTGTAACTACCTGTAAATACCTGCTGTACTGGAGGTATCTCCAGCTGGTGTAACTACCTGTTAATACCTGTTTCAGTACAGGTATCTCCCGTATTCAATAGTCATGCTTAGTGCTGTTGGACAGTGCACTTGTATTTCCTCGGTACAGGATCCATGTATACATTAGCGTACCTGGTACTCCTGTGTGCCATTCAAGAAACTGGGAACATGATTGCACTCCCCCAGGGATTACCATAGTGCATTTCTATGAATTAAAATAGGCCTTTTTGGTGCACTCATAAGGAATCAGAAAGTGCATTTACACATCTGAACACTATTTTCATAAACACTAGGGTTGGTTATTTGTGGGATCAACTCACAATTCTTAATCGATAAGTAAATCCAAATTGTATTTATTTAATTGTAGCTATATTTCACGCTAGCTATATCTTTGTTTTTTTTTTCTTTCTTGCTTGCTTTCTAGTCTTTATATACATAAATTGTTTTGAGATGTGTCTTGTTTTCAACAGAGCTCTAAAGTGGTATTCATATTATTGATGAATGGTTTTCACAGGACCCTCTGGAAAATCCCCGTATGCCATTTATTTTCAGGGATGTCTTTACCAGTGTGGTAGCAGTGTTTTTTGAATAGCATTTTTTGTTATTTTTTTATTATGAAATGGGATAATTAAAACAGTTTGAAACTGAAGATAGAAAATGCTGCATTGCAATTGGTATAAGCGATAATTTTCTCACAGTGGCAAGATGATATAAACAAAATGGATATTAGTGAGATTTGCACAGTCTGTTTCAAAAGGTAAATATGATATCATTCCCTTGGAGAACAATCCGTCTCTACATAAAAATGGGTAGCATTGGAGGGAGTCAGGAAATTGAGAACTGGGACCCAGACAGAGAGATTGTTCTGCACTGAAGAATGTTATGCCAAAGTCTCATATGATGAGTGCGCTACCGAAGGTGCTTCAGCCATTAAAATCAAATAATGCAGTGAGACCCTAATGCTGCTCAGGTGCTGCTCTTAGTCTGGGCAGATATATTGTATAGAAAACACTTTTATTCAGTGATGTGGGCTTTTAAAGCTCATGGTCTAAAGGCATTTAGACACATTTTGGGGAATATGTGCATGATGTGCTTTGTGGCATCTGTTTGATTAGTTTGGTTTAGTCACTTTTTATTAAAAACAGAGGGACTTGGGAATGTCAGCAGACTCTATGGATATCCAGCTGTTAAAACATCAACTTCATAGGTCTTTACAAGGCATGCAGTTGTAGAAAGTAACCTAAATACCAATTACCACAAAGCACTGTCTGATGAAGCAACTGTCTCAAAGTCACACAACAGCACAATGAAGGTGAACAGATTGTCACAGGAAGCAGTTAATTTACTAAATCAGAGTTTAGCCCTCTGTGGTCACTGTACTACTTTTGGTTTTGATGATATCTAGTGAAGACCTGCTCTGTTTATTGCAGGAGAACTGTGTAGGCTTACAGGGTCTATATAAAGTAGTAGACGACTGGAAAGTCAGCACTGGGGACTGAAAGGCTAAGGTCCTGATGAACCTCTACAATATAATCTTGCAGCATCTGCATAATATGCATTATATTTTGTAGTAGTAGTCAATGCCAGCATTATTACAAATGTGGTTTATGCATGTGTGAGTGCATGTGGGAGTGAGAGCACACAAGTGTGTGTGAGTGTGTATGTGTGTGTGTGTGTGTGTGTGTGTGTGTGTGTGTGTGTGTGTGTGTGTGTGTGTGTGTGTGTGTGAGTGTGTCAGCAAGTATGCGTGTACGTAGCAAATCACAAAGTTCCCCTCTGTGCATGTGTGGATCATGGGGAATCTGTTTATTCCATGAGGTCAGGGGAGGGGTTAATAATTATTATCTATGAATTTTGTCTCATGGGGTAGTTAGTTGTCTTTGAAGTCAGATGCAACGACTTGCAATTTTATAAAGATGCTTTGCAGAATGTAATTCTATTTGGAAAGTACAATAGTCCTTTCACAGTAGTTCTAGACCCTACATGCTTATGCAGGCTGGGATTCACCAAATTACTCTTTGGTCAGTGACACTGTGTGAATGTAAGCCACAGACTTGTTTGGAAATTAGATGGCTCATTTGTGTAGTTCCCATCACTTTGGTCTTCTGGTATGGAAGTGTACGCTGTTTTTTTTTGATTTCCACATGGCCAGTCCTGGATATTATTGAATTATGCCCTTGTTCTCACAATATATATCAGTTTCATTTTCAAAAAAAATTTTTTTCTTTGAGTATATTAAGCATTATATTCATGTGTTTTTTTCTGCATCTGTAAGTGAGGAATTTCATCTGTGATCTTTGTGATAAGGTCACTGTGGAGAAACAAAGGCTTGGATACAAAATGCTGTAGGTAAGTTATGCAGATGATGTGCTTTCATAATGTTTGCATAGTGGTAGGTAAAGAACAGAGTCTTATATGTGGATGACAGGTGCTGAGAGTTCCATGTCTAATGTGTAAGTCCTCTGGTATAACTGATCCTGGCAACTGTTTGGCAGTCTTAAAACAATATAGTTAAGAAACCCGTTTTAGATCTGAATCTGTTTTTGCTTTTAGTTTTTCATAAAAAAAAAAAAAAAAAATATATATATATATATATATATATATATATATATATATATATATAAAATTGTCTTTGTTTATCTCTCTGTTATTGATATTAACTTCAACCTACTAAATGACTTATTACTAGTTTTGTTCTTGCCAACACAGACAATGTACTGTAACTTGACTAATTACTAAATATTGTATTCTTTGTCACTGAAAGTGCTTGGAGCTTTTCTCCCCAGGCCTCTACTGAAAATGGACATACATCCAGTTAGACTAGCCCGGTCAACAAATGTAAAATAAATAAATAAAATAAATAAATAAATAATAATATAGACTGCTGACAATAGCTAACATCTCTGCCTGTGTTTAATTTCTCCAAGTGTTTTGGATTTTTAATATAAGTGGATATATTATTATTTTGTAGCATGTTTGTTTGTTATTCTTTAGTGTTAGCATGATATAGTGATTATAATGACTTAAGCTGCATATATTACTAGACTGTAATATATCTATCAGTCATACTGCATTGTTAAATGTTATATGTACTATGTTGAGGAGCTTTTCTCTTCAGGCATCTGCTTAAAGGGGAATGATTACCCAAATGGAATGATTACCTAAATGGAATTTCCCAGTATAAAAATGATAAATAAATAAATAAATAAATAAATAAATAAATAAATAAAATCATGACAGGAATGGACTTCATTCCTGAGTCAGGCATAATTAAAGTCCAAGAAATCAGCTTTGCTTCAGTCTGCGGTGCACCTACAATGTGCCCAGAATTTCCTCATTCTGAAGTTTATACGTGGTTATTTGTATTTGAAGCATCTTAAATATTCTTGGAAGCTTTTTCTTTTATTAGCCCAGCTTCACCTACCACCTGCTACCACTGGCACTATCTGGGTATCCTTATTTTATTTTGCTTGAGTTTTTACTTGTATGCCTTGATATTTTATAATGTTTTATCTTTCACTGCATAAGACACTGTAGGCACCATGTGTAGCAATTTTGATAATCAATGCTTCTTGTGTTTTTTTCTTTTAAATTATAATATCTGGTTTCCTTGTTTCTACCTTCTTAGTGATTGGTAATGCATGGTCCCAAGACTGACTAATTCTTCATTTCTGTAAACATTTGGGGTTCACATCTCCAGTGCTTTCAGCTACCTGTATTTTGTAATGGTTACATCATTACCAGTGTAACAACCTTGCCACATTATGTCTTTTATATACAAATCTTCAGCCATAAGCATATCACAACTTGCAACAACATATGCAACTATTTCATTCTGCAGGAGATACAATGCTGGATGATAAGTGAGTATCTATACTTGCTATTTCACAAAAAATGTTGTACTCTCGGTCCATTGTAATTCTATTTTCAAGACTTCTACTTACTCACTTTGCTCAGATATTGTTGATTTGCCTTTTGACGTTTTTCTCCCTTGTTATGCATTGTTCCATTCTCCGGATTTGCAGTAAATACCCTATAAGTATTTATGATTTCATTCTCCAGATTTGCAGTAAGTACCCTGTAAGTATTTATGGTTTCATTCTCCGGATTTGCAGTAAGTACCCTGTCAGTATTTATGATTTCATTCTCCGGATTTGCAGTAAGTACCCTGTCAGTATTTATGATTTCATTCTCCGGATTTGCAGTAAGTACCCTGTCAGTATTTATGATAGGCTGATATGTCCTTGTGGGCTGGATCCTCTGATTGGTGATTATTGTTATTCCTGCCCTGTGTTCCATGTTGACATCATCAGTAGATCCTGAGCTCATTATGACGGATGCTTGACTGTTTGGTTGTTTGAAAAGACAAAAACAGCAGAAAAAAAATGCAAATGGTAACCAATAAAATAAAAAGAGGTTTGGACACACCAGAAAACATCTCACAGTTAATTTATTGCAGTAAAATTCCATACAAGCGCTTTCACCCTGACACAATGCAGGGCTTTATCAAGTGAATAAAACACATACAATTACAGCCATTTAAATACCCTGTTTATCAAAAAAGGCGCCAAAATGTCTTAAAGGTATATAAACTCAATCACTACATACTTAAATAAATAACAAGAAATTCACATTTTTTTCTATAATATAATCTCTTAAAAAACATAAAACATCAAGAAGAAGAGTCTGAACAATGCTCTTTACAGGCACCTTTCTACACAGCCTAGTCACACTGGATTTCTTTTTGGAATTTTGGAGCAGGTCTGTGTGGATCCTAGGGGAGGTGACTGGGAGAATTGGCTCAGTTGTAGGGAAACCTTCTGGCAAGTTAAGCTTAATGCAACTAAACCCCAAGTCTGAATGACCATATTTCTATTAAGCCATATTTAATAAAGAAGGCTAGAAAATTTTAACATTGGTATATTTTGTGCACCTACATTAACATTTATTAATGTTTTATGTTTTTTAAGAGATTGTATTATAGAAAAAATGCGAATTTCTTGTTATTTATTTAAGTATGTAGTGATTGAGTTTATATAACTTTAAGACATTTTGGCGCCTTTTTTGAGAAACAGGATATTTAAATGGCTGTAATTGTATGTGTTTTATTCACTTGATAATGCCCTACATTGTGTCAGGGCGAAAGCGCTTGTGTGGAATTTTACTGCAATAAATTATCTGTGAGCTGTTTTCTGGTGTGCCCAGACCTCTTTTTCTTTTTCTTTTTTTTTGGTTGTTTGGTTCATTTGGCTTGCCATAGCTGGCTTCTTGGTCAGATAATGCATTAATGTCTATTCCTCCATATGCACTTGGATTCTTAGTGTGCTGATAGCTGTTTACTGCTGTTCTTTCTACATAGGTTTGAGATCCATCTATTGATGTAAAATAGTGTCTTACTAGTTTTCTTGTCACTGCAACTCTTGCTCCTAAGTCTTTTATCAGTGTTCAGATTATAGCCATTATTTCTTGCACGTGTCCTTCTCCTTGGGCTTGTTTATACTTTTGTTATCACAACTTGAATGTACCATAAAGATAACTCTCAACCTAATGATCCGTCACATCATCTGATGTCTTTCACACTAGTTTTACTCTACAAAGCATACTTTCTATTGGAAAATGCTGCTGTCAGTGACTGGGGATATGGAGGTTTATAAGCATACTCTACGTTTTTTTCTTTTTAATATTATTGGTTTTAGGGAATGATCAAATAGTGATTCATTCATTCTTCATCACAGGAGCATAGCCAGAGAATGTGAAATTGCATTCCATCTGCTATAATGAAGCTCCTCCCCCATGGGTGGAGAAACAATGGTATGTTCGAGGCTACTGAAGCTTGTGATCATTGTCCTTGCCAATTCCCAGCTAAGACCATACCTCCCGTCTGATGGAGGGCTATACCAGTAATGCTCAGGGTAAATTTATTAATTAATATAATTTGTACACTCTTCCATGATGATTTATATGGATTTATGTTTGGACTGAAATAAACTTTTTCCATACTGAAAGTGCTTTGCAATTAATTTGCTTGTGTATTGCCAATGTTCTTTGGGTCCACGTAGTCCCTGAGATTTAAGATGAGTTCTGCATGCTGTTGAGTACTCTTTCTTAGTTTTATAAACTAACTAAGGATGTGTAATTGTCCTTGGCTTTAGATGCAAATATTTCATTGGATCTTTTAGTATATCTAATCATTTGTTTTTAAATTCTTAGCCAAATTATTCTTCTTGGCCGGATGGGGCTTATAATCTGTTGCGTACTCTAATGAGTTTTTTTTTCCTTTTATTGTAGATTTTATTTATGCTGGTGGGCCCACAGTGTAATTTGCTTTTAAATTTACCATTATATTTGACTATAGATAGGAATGTCAATTCTATACAATTATGTATATGGGTATAATACTCATTTGTAACCATATCTGCTGAGTAATGTCCAAGGTGATATTGGTAGAGAATTGTAAGACTTCATCATAGAATTTGAGGATACCTGTGCAGGCAAACCTTTTGAATTCTGATATATTAATTTCAGGGGGATTAGACAGTTTGAGGGAAACTGTTACTAGGTTATTGTCTAACTGAACAGGAGAGAGGGGGAGAGAGAGAGAGAGAGAGAGAGAGAGAGAGAGAGGGTGTTAGTATCATAGGATCACAGGAGGTTACTAGGCTATTGGCCCTGAGGCCCTTATAAGCCTAGCCAAGAGTTTAGCCCATGCTTAGGTAAGTCAGCACCCAGAGCCCCTGTCCAGCTATGAGACAGGTGGAATCTGTGGTTTCTGTTTCCCTTCCAGTTATCCATGTTGCACTTAGAAAGGGATAATGAGGTGCTCTGCTTGGTGTGGACAGGGAGTCTGTTCCACAGATGGGGGGGTCTCTGGGACACAAATCTGTCCCACCGACAAGTCCTATTGATGCCACAGACCAGGTTGAGGTCGCACATACGGGTTGCTTGAGTGGAGTTTGACTTGCGGATATGCAGCAGTCCTATCAAGGTGGGGTCTGAGATTGCTTTATATGCCATACAGAGGTCACCTCTGAGGAGTCTGTAAGAAACTGAGAAGAGGGACAGGGCTTTTAGCCTATCTGTTTAGGGTAGGTGATTAAGGCTCTGGATTCTCCTGGAGAGGAACCTCTGTGGTCTCTCCAGCTGCTGCATTTGTTTTGCAAGGTACATGCCGATTGGGGCGTTGTACTCAATAATTGGCCTTATAAGGGAAGAATACAGGAATTATATGACCTCTTTGTCCCTGGATGAGATACCCTTACTTATGAGGCAGGCCATGTAGAAACCTTTCCATACACTGGAAGCAACATGGTTGTCAAAAGTCAGGTTGCTGTCACCTTGGGTGCCCAAATCTCTCACTACTGATTTTGTACTTAGATCATTGTTATTAATGTGATAATATGTGGGGATGTCACTCTCCCCAAAGGGGATGATGATGCATTTTTTGGCATTCAGCTTGAGGCCATGTTTCTGGAACCAGTCATTTGTTTAGTTGAAACCCTCCTGGAGGATGTCCACATCACTTGGGGAATTGATGACTGCATCCATCTTGCAGTCATCTGCAGACTTGGTCAGCCATAGCCCACTGGTTTTGGCCTGCACCGCAGAAAAGTATATCCCAAATAACAGAGGCCCCAAGACTGATCCCTGGGATATGCTGCTCATTGCAGGTCTACTTCTTGAAGGTGGCTTTCCTTATTTTGATTAGTTGGGTTCTATCAGTGAGCCAGTTTGCTACCCATCTCATAACATATGGATTGACGCCTAGGTACCAGTATAGTTATAAATTATGCTACATCTGTAAGTACATGGTCAAGAATATTTTGTCCTCTAGTTGGGCTGGTGACAATCTGATCCACTGTGCTTTTATTTATTAGATTTAAAAACATCTGTACATGTTCTGCTTTGAAGGGGTATTAACTCCAGTCAATTGAGGAGTAGTTAAATTCTACAAGAATGATGGAATTATCATTTATGCAGAGTTCATCTATGGCATTTAGGAACCTGTCATGAACTTCCAGGTTCATGGAAAATGTCTTGTAACAGGCAATAAAATGTTGATTTTATTTAGTGTGATTTAGAGTTTGATAAGTTAAATTTGTGGGTAGCTGAGAATCTGTCTAGAGGTGATATGGTCTCTGACAAATATCAACACATCTCTACAGTTGCCACTGGGTCTGAAGACATAGTAGGTGCTAAACTCTTGTTGGGAAGAGTGCTATCTGGGTGTTTAAACCATGTTTCAATAATTTTAAATATAAATATAATGTGTGTGCATGTGTGTATAAATGTCTATATATTTGTCATGTTCAAATTGTTTTCTTTCTTCATTAACTCACAGAGCTTATGGGTGGTATTTATAGTCATATGTATATATATACAGCATATATATATATATATATATATATATATATATATATATATATATATGGAGAGAGAGAGAGAGGAAGTTGTTGATTAGCAGCATTGTGTTTGTATTTAAATAAGCTAAGTGTGAACTAACAACACTAATTTCACAAAAATCCTAGGCCCTCACCAAAATGCAAACAGCAGGTTGTCATATTTTAACTGGCATAAAATTACTGAAAACATGTGTAGCTATGTGAGGGAGGAGCCACATGCTTTTGGTTACTTTTGGTATGCAGCTGTGGGAGCAGGCCTATGTGGATCTCTCGAGAACTTCTATGATAATCTGCACCATCCCTGAGTGCCATCGGTTTGACGCTAAGTGTTTAAATATTTCCTTCATTTAATGTCAAGGATGTCTTTATATGAACACCTTGTTTGGGCTTTTATTCAGTCGGGAAGGAGGAAAACAGTAAAGCTGGAAACGGGAGAATGAAAACCGAGGTCGCACACAAGGAAGATATGAATACGACTGTGCTGAACGAGGCAGGACGAGAGAGGGACTATGTTTTTTGTGGAGGATAGATACCTGTTGTCTAAGACATTTTTAAGAGGGAGGTTGTAGAAGGAGTAAGGTTAGAGGGTATATGATAAAGGGGAACAGCAAAGGCAAATATAAACATAAATAACAGGCAAGACAGACAGAGAACACCATGGTGGGCTGACTGTTGGGAGGTTACAAAACAATATATAGGTCAGTCAGACACAAAAGAGAAGGGTAAGAGCTGTGACATGCAATGTAGAGAGTATCAATTATCCTTCCTCTATGATGGATCAAGCAAGTAGGACCCTGAGGTTGATGTGTGTGTGTGTGTGTGTGTGTGTGTGTGTGTGTGTGTGTGTGTGTGTGTGTGTGTGTGTGTGTGTGTGTGTGTGTGTGTGTGTGTGTGTGTGTGTGTGTGTGTGTGTGTGTGTGTGTGTGTGTATGTGTGTGTGTGTGGGGGGGGGGGGGGATCCGATGCATTGATGATTGGAATCATACAAGTCAGAGAGTCTTGCACCCAGTGGACCTGAGACTGTAGGATTGCATGTGCCACTGTACTTCCCTCTAAATTACTGCTTCACCCAAACTATGATGTTTACGGAACTGCATAGCTCTCAACCTCTTACAGCAAGTAATCTGGACAAAGCCATAAATTATGAGGCGACAAAGGCTCAAAAATAGGGACAATTTTTAAATATTGCTCCTACAAACTTACAAAGTTGATAGAATAACAGGTTTTAAGTTATCATGAATTTTCTGAAGGGTATGAAGCTTGAAACTCAAATGGCTGTCACTGAATTCTGACTTCACATCCACAATAATTTGCCAATGATTCCCCAGAAAATCACAATTTTATAAGAAGCAGACCAAAAATATGAAGCAAAAATCTGGACATTCTGAGAAAATCTGGAAAGTTGAGAAGTATGTCAGGCTTCCATGCACCTGGAGGCCCACAGGAGAGGAACTACTGTGACAACCCATTGGAGATGTCCTGGGGCAAGCATGGGGTGGTGATGTGGTGTTAATACACCAGTGAGGCACATGGCTGAGCTGCCCCTGGATTCTCTTGACCTGTAGTAAAAATGAAACACAAGGGAGAGGGGGAAAAAACAGAAAAGGAGACAGAGAGAGAGAGATACAGGGAAAGAGAGAAACAGAGACAATAAATGTACTCACAAGTGTTTTGAAAACATTGCAATTTATTTAATAAAATGAAATTAAACATTTATTAATTTATTCAGAAATTGCTGTTACTCGCTGTTCACATCTCTTGAATGAGAGCATTCTGAGTCCTTACTAAGGACACTTGTTATTAATTCTGGTTGTTTCATATGAATTACTAACCATTTTATTTATTTATGGATAACTTCAGCACTAAAAAGTGTGTCACTACCAATACAATGCCACTGCTGCACCACTGTGCCATCCAATCTCTGTTTTGGTTACACACTTTAGTCGTCAAATAAGACAGTTGACAGGTCTGCTAGAGCAGCAACCCCTGAGATGAAGAATATGTCCATTCATCTAGGACTGTTTTCTTTTGGAGTCTGAATACATAATTAGCTGGGTTTGTGGGAGGTGAATGTGCTGTTGCAAAGAAAGACATTTTAATAGATGGATGCTCCAAGGCTATTCCTCTTAGCATCCATAAAGGAAACACAGTGTTACTTTCTCAATAATTTGATGTCAACATTACATGCATTGATATTTGGTACATTTGATATTTATTAGTGTATTCACATATAAGAAACAAAACACAGTATTTATAGAAAAACGTTGGCGTTTTTCCTCAGCCTCCAAAACCCACCTGCCTAGCTTGTCTTTCCCCTGGTTTTGCAGTTTGGCTTACCCGTGTTGCAGGGATCCCCCAGCTTTTTTCAAATATGATTTTTTTTTCCCATTCAGAGCCATTGATGGTCTGTTCCACGTTCCATAGGTATGACTTCTGCAGTAGACAGAGGAGAATTGTGGTCTCCTTAACAGACCAGTTTGCTAGACAGTACTGGGCTTTAAGAGATGCTCTCCTTCTGAATTGACAGGGACAGTGGATTCGAGGTGAGAGCCACACTGACTAAGGTGTGACTTCCCACTCCGCACCCTATGCACCCATATAGGATTGCTACCTATTGAAATGATTGCAATATATATGTCTACTGTACTAACAGGGCACTTAGTCCAATGCAACAGCAATTTATTTGAGTAAATAAATGAAAACCTTCCTGGAATGTAATTTCAGGATAGACATGTGTGCCATGCAGTTTTTAAATTCTTTCTTTCTTTCTTTTCTCTCTCTCTCACTCTGTTTTTATTTTTTAAGACATACTAACATTCTTTGAATGTGACATCACAGTTGTGTTTAACATAACATTAAAGAATATTAATATATGTTGAATTTGATTCCTGTAGCACTTTTTTTTTTTTGGGGGGGGGGTCGCACAATCAGCTCTCGAAAAAAATTAGGAAACACTCTAATGTACTTTTTTGTGACTTTTTCTACTCTGTGGCAGTTAATTGGCATTTTTGTGCCCTGTGGTATGGATTTACAGTGTAAATAAGGAAAACTGGATGACAACAATCAGAGAGTGAGACATAGAAGGAGTTATATCTGGCTTTTCCAGTCTTAGAAATGCATACATACCACGCACAAGGTATAGCATGCTGGAGTGTGACTGATGAATGATTGATTGATACCCACGTTCATTAAGGCACAGATTGACAGATTGCCCACAGCAAGAGGAATGCATGTATTTATTATTTATTTATTTTATTTGCATTTGTTGACCGGGATAGTCCACTGGGCCAAGTTGGCCCATTTTCAGTGGAGGCCCGGGGAGAAAAGCTCCACAAGAATAGTTACATTGCATTGCATTACATTTACATTGAATTACCTTTACATATATGTAGGGTGACATTACATTACTATTAATAGAACATTTATACCTACAAGAGGGGATGCACATTTGTAGCACAATGCAGATCATAGACCTCAGCATGGCTGAGTCTAATTTCATAAAACTTTTTAAACCAGCTCAAACATATATCAACCAGACTAAGGTCACCATTGTTGGGCATTGTACATATTTCTTGCACTAAGAAGTTGAGAGTTATGGAAGCAAACTAAAACAATTTCTAAGCAACAGGGATAAACATAAGTAATAAGGAACAGGCAGTCATCAGTACAATTCAGTGTGATGTCATCAACAGTAGCCTATATTTTCTGCTATGACATGACAGGTAGCCTTGGGATAGATTATAAGCAGCATTACTGGGAATGTGTGAGGTGCCATTTTCAGTGCTGACTGCGTGTGTCAAGTGAGTTACTACTTACAGTGGTATCTGCTAGTAAGTAAAGGACAGGGCAGACTAAAGGATAGCTGATTTTATTAATTAATGAAATATATGACATAATACATAACCTACTGACTAGCATACCCACACAGCAAATACACAGACATATGTGTTACTGTTGGAATAGCAGAAAAGAAAACACAGGCAGTACAGAAAAGTAAAAAAAAAACGTACCTCAGAAGTAGCAGTACAATGTCGATATTGTCATTTATTTGTGTTTTTGTAAAACAATGTCATTCATGGACCGTAAAATATCACACAAGGATAGCATGTGCCACTTTGTCACTATTGTCACAATACATGACTGCAGGTTACAATTTCATCCCAAAACAAGGAATAATTCACAGGAGAGACAACTTTAGTCTTATGGAGAATCATACCTTTAAGGATGTCTTTTTGGAAAAAAAGGAGCCAAAGAAATAAGAGAAAGAGAGCTGAAGCATGGAATCAAGTGCTGACTGATATTACTGTTTTAGAGGGAAGGAACCGCCCTGAGCACAGTGCAGGCAATGAGCCAAAGATATGGTGGGACTAAAGCAGGACTAAAGCTAGGCACAATATAATTGTCCATAGTAGCACTGGTGGTGAGCCTTCCAGACTCCAACCTTTAACACCACCTGAGAAGAATATTTTCTCTATAAAGAGTAAAGATTTTGATGCAGATGAAGCTGCTTCTGGAGTCATTAAACTGGAGATTACACCAACCTTAGAACTACATGCATCTTCAGAGCACTATACCAACCATTGTCAGATCAGACCACTATACCAACCGTTGTCAGATCAGACCACTATACCAACCGTTGTCAGATCAGACCACTATACCAACCGTTGTCAGATCAGACCACTATACCAACCGTTGTCAGATCAGACCACTATAACAACCGTTGTCAGATCAGACCACTATAACAACCGTTGTCAGATCAGACCACTATACCAACCGTTGTCAGATCAGACCACTATACCAACCGTTGTCAGATCAGACCACTATAACAACCGTTGTCAGATCAGACCACTATAACAACCATTGTCAGACAGTGCACAAGGTTAGTGTGCAGCTCATTCTACTGCATTACGCTAAACTATGTTTGGCATGACATGTGCATGTATTACCCTTGTATGTTTCATCACTGAGTATGTCATCAATATCAGATACAGCAGAAAATGTATGATCCATGATAATCTTTGTCATCTTAGCTATATGTTCAAATAATTTCACCCATCACAGGTCACATCTACCAGATGTTCACATATTTCTTCACAGGGTCAGCACCAGAAATCTTACTACAGCAGGCTGATGTTGACAGCAAGACTGGTATTGATGGTGACACCATAACTCTGTTATTCATGACACATCCTGAGGACATTAGCACACAGTCTCAAAGTATACTGGGAGGGCACCCTCCTCCACAGCAGGTAGAAAACTCCTTCGGTAGTGATACAGGTTCACATACTAAGCAGAATGAAGACATGTTATTACAGCAGGATCGACCATGAGGCTCAGAACCTGCTTCTTATGCACAACTTGAACCTCTTGATGAGGATACGACCCTTTCAGAGGTATTGTAATCTGCTGACATACCTGTACACATAGGTGCCAGGGGAAGACACATGTCCATGGTAGGTCCAGAGAGTTGCAAGACCTTGGCTGTTCTGCACCAGATAAGTGTTACATAATTCAAGCTCAGGCTACTCCCACTGAAGGTCAGGTAGCCCTGGGTAGAGTACTGCAGGATATATGTGATGAATTTCACCAGTACTGAGGCCAGGGACACTGCCATGATGATTCTTACATCCAGCATGGTTATACAGACAACATCCATGTGAGTATATGTACACATACTTATAAAGGATTCCAAACACACACCGAGGATAGTGAAACGTCCACATGTATAATGCTTGAATAGGCCACACAACATGTGCATCTCAAGAAAGTGTTGCAGACATTTATGTGGATTCAACAAAGAAAAAGATCTCATTAGACTTTTATAACCTATTAAATAACCTCTCAGTCAAGATAGGTCTCACAGTACTGTTAGATCAATGTGAAGAGATCAGTTTGTTCAGTTGGTCCTGCAACTGGAGCAAGTCAGTAAAAATCTCACATATCAGTAATCTATGGGAAAATCACCCAAATCATTCTTACGGGACATTGTGTATGATAGCTTCTGAATATAAATAACAGTTTGAAAGTCAGGAAGACAAAAATAGTCCTTACCCAGCAGTATGTTTGCATGCATAGCTGCTGAAGCACTTCTTGGTGGGATATGAATACTGAAGAAAGAGAGGACAACCAAAGAGAAAGAAAAGCTGTTCTTGTAATGCAAGTAGTTTCTTTTCCTTAATAGTGAGCATAATTCTTTTCTTGATAATGCAAGAAAAAATAACAATGCAGCCATAAACATGTCACAACACCTGCTTCTCAGCACTCAGTCCTTGCCAAAATAATTATCAGGTGTGCTGTGTATCCCTCAACACTATACTGATGACCAGTAGCCACTATAACTAGCATGTGTGCTGTGTACCCCTCAACACTGCACAGACGACCAATGGGCAGTATAACTAGCAAGTGTGCTGCGTACCCCTCAACACTGCACCGATGACCAAGGGCAAGTATAACAAGCATATGTGCTGTGTATCCCTCAACACTGCACCGATGACCAATGGCCAGTATAGCTAGCATGCGTGCTGCATACCCCTTAACACTGTACCAATGACCAATGGCCAGTATAACTAGCACATATGCTTTGTAGCCCTCAGCACTGTACCGATGAACAGTTGCCAGTATAACTAGCATGTGTGCTGTGTACCCCTCAACATTGTACCAATGAACAATGGCCAGTATAACTAGCATGTGTGCTGTGTACCCCTCAACACTGTACCAATGACCAATGGCCAGTATAACCAGTATGTGCGCTGTGTACCCTTCAACACTGTACTGATGACCGATGGCCAGTATAACTAGCATATGTGCTGTGTACCCCTCAACACTGTACCGATGACTAATGGCCAATAAAACTAGTATGCGTGCTGTATACCCCTTAACACTGTACCAATGACCTTTGGCCAGCATAACTAGCACATGTGCTGCATACCCCTCAACACTGTACCGATGGAAAATGACCAGTATAACTAGCATGTGTGCTGTGTACCCCTCAACACTGTACTGATGACCAATGGCCAGTATAACTAGCATGTGTGCTGAATATCTGCCAGCACTGTATTGATGGCCAAAGGCCAGTATACCTATAATGTGTGCTGTGTACCCCTCAATACTGTACTGATGACCAATGGCCAGTATAACTAGCATGTGTGTTGTGTACCCCTCGACACTGTACCTATGACCAATGGCTAATATAACTAGCATGTGTGCTGTGTACCCCTAAACACTGTACCGATGACCAGTGGCCATTATAACTAGCATATGTGCTGTGTACTCCTCAACACTGTACCAATGACCAATGGCCATTATAACTAGAATGTGTGCTATGTACGCGTCAACACTGTACTGATAACCAATGGCCAGTATAACAAGCACATGCACTGCATACCCCTCAACACTGTACTGATGACCAATGGCCAGTATAACTAGCATGTGTGCTGTGTACCCCTCATCACTGTACTGATGACCAATGGCCAGTATAACTAGCATGTATTCTGTGTACCCCTCAACACTGCACTGATGACCAATGGCTAGTATAACTAGCATGTGTGCTGTGTACCCCTCAATACTGTACCAATGACCAATGGCCAATATAGCTAGCATGTGTGCTGTGTACTCGTCAACACTGTACTGATGACCAATGTACAGTATAACAAGCACACGTGCTGCGTACCCCTCAACACTGTACCGATGACCAATGGACAATATAATTAGCATGTGTGCTGTGTACTCGTCAACACTGTACTGATGACCAATGGCCAGTATAGCTAACATGTATTCTGTGTACCTCTTAACACTGTACTGAAGACCAATGGCCAGTATAACTAGCATGTGTGCTGTGTACCCCTCAACATTGTACCAATGACCAATGGCCAGTATAACCAGTATGTGTGCTGTGTACTCATCAACACTGTACTGATGACCAATGTCCAGTATAACAAGCACACGTGCTGCGTACCCCTCAACACTGTACCGATGACCAACGGCCAGTATAACTAGCATGTGTGCTGTGTACCTCTCAACACTGTACTGATGACCAATGGTATTTGGAAAACCTTCTAATTTTTTTTTCACTACAACTGCTTCCTGATTATAAGAGACAGTAGAAATGATTGCTGATCTATTTGATCTTTACAGTACGATGATTTGGTGTAGTCTTTCCATATATTTGTAATCTACTCAGCACCATTTAACACGAATCCTTAAACGTTCAATTTGAAGTTGGAATTCTCTTTTTACGTCACAGTTTTGGAAAAGCCACTCTTGTTCTTCCTCTAAGATTTCCTGGTGTCTTCTCTTTGTACATGCACTTGTAGTACTTCACTGTTTGTCATGTGGCAGCATGTTGGGAATTTAGATTAACTTCTACAACGTCTTCTGTTTCACCTCAGGTTTTATCTTCTCTGTTTAGATTCAGTAATCAAAGTCTCATCAGTCAGCCATTTTGACCACTTTTGCTTTTTTACTTTTTGCAGTGTCTTTTAATGTTCTTCAAACACAGCTTTCCAGAAATTTAGCCATAACTCTTAACTACTTTAGTATTTGTATCTAATGCAGCAAGTCAGTTTTGTACCAATTCTTTATTTTAAGATGATACATCGCTAAACATCCTACTCTCTTACACTTTCTGAAATTTAGATTCATTTTGCACATTAGTTGCTGGTGAGCTTTACTACAGTCAGCCCAAAGTTTGGTTCTTATTGATTTCATTGAGATTTTTCCGTAATTTGTTTCCGAAAATATAATCGGTGTGATTTCTGTATAGCTGACTGGTACAATTTCCACTTATGTTGCTAAAAGATGTTGTTTGAAATTGTATGTTCCAGTAAGTAAAACATATTTGCAGTGTCTGACTGCTATTTCATGTACAGCTGCATCACCAGTTAGACATAGGAAGTGCTTTAATCTAGCCACGTCATGTATACTGGCTATATTCTGACTGTTATTCTACTTTTATCTGGTCACTTATTAAATACTTTCTGGCCTGATAGCCTCATCTTCCAGTACACTTTTTATAATTTGCTTTACAATCATTAGCCATCCACAGAGTTTTCATGACATGGTGCAGAAATTGATTTGTATTCGTTTTGTCAGTGCAGAAAACATTAATATTGTTGTTATTGTCAGAAAAATATGATCCACTGTTGCCCAAATTATTTCAAACTGCTGTTGCCCAGTACAGGCAGTTTCTGTTAGTCTGGTATCTCAGCTGAGACTTGTCCATCTTGGAAGATCCTTCAAGAAGTTAACCTACCAATGGCAAAGCTCAAAGCATCATTGATGTCTGCAAACACTCATGGCAGGACAAACTCCAAACCAAGTGAGAAATGAGGTTTGGAACAGACCATTTTGTCCAGGGACATCTTCAAGGTGGGGGTTAGATAGAGTTGCAGGTTTTGGGAGGATAGGGGTAGGATAGGGTTAAATAGGAATGAATGAGGTTTGGGAGGAAGTGAGGTAAGGGTAGGGAGGGGCTTAAAAGATGTTAGGCAAGTGTAACTGGATTAGGAGTCACATTTTGGAGTGAACTTGCTAAAGTAGGTTTTCGTCCGTGATGACCTGTAGGTATTGGTGGTCAGGCAGGCCTTAGAATGGTTGACTATGGAAGAGGTGAGTAATGTTCATTAGCAAGGTTTGGTAGTGGTATAATTTTTTTTTCTGGGGGGGTGGGTTATCAGAGAGGACTGAGGTGAGGGTGAACTCCTTTGGATTGCAGTTGATGGGGCTAGTGAGTGGAGTGTATCCTTCTCAAGAGTATGTTGGACAGAGAAGGACAGTCTCCCATAGTGTCAGCCTTTTCTATAATATGGGGTAGGTGGCTTAGGTAAAGTTGTGTTGAAAAATCTATCCTTCATAAGGGTTTTAAGGACTGAAATTCATTATGGCTATAATTACTGGGCAAATTGATACCTCCATTGGTTGACCATAAATTTCAAGACTGAATTTTTTGTGGAGCTGCCATTGGTCTAAGGATTATTTGGCTCATGTGCAGTGGGTATGCTAGGTTATCTTAGCATAGGTGAAGGGTCAGTGTTTTGTTTTCAGTGGTTTTGGTAACTGGTTATTTTTGTTATGTGATAGGGTTTTAGGAGTTAACTATATCCACCTTGGTTAATGGGGATGGGTTACACCGAATGATGTTTGGCCAGATGCCTTAATGGTGTTTAGATTGCTGGAAGTGTGCTTCAGAGAAGGGAACCAGCCTGGTCAGGCTGGTGGGCAGAGAAGATGGGCAGGCTTGCCCTCTTCTTTTCCCACTCTGGTGCTGGATCGTCAACTCAATAAGATGGAAAAAGAAATTGAGCGGTTACACTGCTTGACAAGTACAAAAGTAAGTGGATGAAGCTGATTATTTGGTTGATGGTATAATGCAATAAATGGTAACGAAAGTGAGTGGTTACACTGCTTGATAAGTACCGATAAATGGTAACGTAAGTGAGCAGGTACGCTGCTTCATAAGTAGGTGAGTGGAGGTATGGACGCTGCTTACTGATCAGGATGAGCAGGCTTACACTGTCCTGTCCTATGATAATGCTACATAGGTTCAAAGGTTCATAGGTAGGTACTAGGCTATTGGCCCAAGGGCCTAAGTAAGCCTAGTCAACAAAGTTCCCTGGCTTACACAAACCCAAGAAAGTTAATTTCCTGTGCCCCTGTCGAGCAGAGCTACAGAAGTGATCCGTGGGGTATATTTCCTATTTCCCATCCCCTCATCAAGATTTTTCTTGAAGAGTGTTAATGAGGAACTTTGTTTGACATAGATGGGTAGCTTGTTCCAGAGAATGGGAAGTCTCTGGGACAGGAATCTATCCCTCCAGCAAGTCCTGTTTATTGTGGTGACAAGGAGCGTGTAGCTCAGAGGGACTGGGATTTCTTTAGGTGTAGCATGTCAGCTCTGGGTTTGACATAGCTTTATATGTTAGGCAGAGATCACCTCGGAGTAGGTGATATGCCACAGAGTAAAGCTGGAGCTTTTTGAGTCAATCAGTGTAGGCCATCTGTTTGAGGCCAGCCATTCTCTTTGTGAGGTACTTCTGTGGCCTTTCCAGCTACTGCAGATGTCTTTTGAGGTACATTCCAAAAGGGGTGTTGTACTCTATAATGGGTCTAATGAGTGTCGAGTAGTGGGGAACAATTACCTCTTTTTTCCTGGATGAGAACCCTTTTGTGATGAGGTGTGCCATGTAGAAGGATTTCCTGACTACTGTGGCAATGTGATTATCAAAGGAGAGACTACTGTCCACCTGGGTCCCAAGGTCTCTTATCACAAATTTGGTGTTAAGAAGACTGCCTCCTATGTGGTAGTTCATGGGTACAGAGTTTTTACCAAAGGGGATAGCAATGCACTTTTTGGCATTGAGCTTGAGGCCATGGCTCTGACACCAGGCATCTGTCTCAGTGAGGCCCTTCTGTAGGATGTCCACATCATTTGGGGACTCAACTATAGCTCCTAGTTTGCAGTCATTGGCAAACTTCATTAGCCAGAGGCCTTCTGTGTTAGCCTGTATGTTAGAGAAGTAGATACCAAACAGGAGAGGTCTCAGGACTTAACCCTGTGGTACTCCACTTGTCACTGGTTTAAAGTCAGATTTGGAGTCTGCAACTTTTACAGTGTGGTTTCTGTAAGTGAACCAGTTGGCAACCCATCTTGTGACATAGTGATTTATACCTAGTTTAGTGAGTTTAGCTATAATTCCAGATTGGGGGATGGTGTTGAAAGCCTTGATGAGGTCAAGATAGGCTGTGTGAACCACCTTACCCTCATCTACGGCTTTGGTGACTGCCTCAAAGAAGTCGACCAGGTTCAGGAAGCAAGATCTGCCTTTCACAAACCCGAACTGGGTGGAGTCCAGAATTTGGAGGTTACTAATGTCTTTGTTTATGAATTCCATGATGATACGTTCCATGGCCTTGCAGACCAGGCTCGTCAGGCTAATAGAGCGATAGTTCCCAGGATCAGTGGTGGTTCCCCCTTTGTGGAGTGGGATAACTGTTGCTGTGCACCATTCAGTGGGCACAAAGCCTGATGTGAAACTATGATTGAACATGGTGCTTAGGTGGGGAGCCAGTTCGTTCTGAAGTTCGTGTAAAACACAGCCTGGAATTTTGTCCGGTCCCATGGATGCTGTATTTTTGGCTTTAGAGAGTGTTGCTTTTACCTGTGAAGTTGTGATTACAAAGACTCTGCATTCTTCCTGTATAGGTATGGTCCCTTTAGGGGGTGAGAGGGGGGTAAAGTTAGCATTGAACCTATCTGCCAGAATGTTGGCAATATCAGTTGGTTCTGTAATTTTTGTGCCTTTGTGTTGTAACTCAGGGCAGATCAGGGTGTTGCCATTGAGATTCTTGCCATAGCTATAGAATGCTTTGTGGTTGTCCTTAGAATCAGTGGCAATCTTGTTTTCATAGCTAGCTCTGGAGGATCTTATAAGGGATCTCAGCTTCTTGCTGAGGCTGACCAGGGAGCTCCTCCACTCATGGGATTTTACTCTCTTTTGCAACAATTTCTTCCTTCTCTTGTACAGTTTGTTTATGGCAGGGGACCACCATATTGGCTTCCTTTTTTGGAGGATAGCATCTTGGTTCTGTTTGGGATAGCACGATCCATGAACTCGTGTAAGTGCTAATAGACTGCATTTGTGTAGGATTCAGAAGTCGTAACTGTATTGTCCATCTGCATGGGTGTCATGAAGTTCAGCACTTCTGTCTTAAAAAGCATGAAGTTGGCTTTGGAGAAATATTTTACTGTGGTTTCCTTAATGGGGGGTGGGGGTGGGATGTGGATATCTAGGGTGATTAGCTTATGGTCAGATCTGACTAACGAGGAGTTGACTTCAAGTGTGGAACACCAGTCACTCATGTTGGTAATGACTAGGTCTAGGATATTGTTGCCCCAGGTGGGGGTGTGGATAAGTTGATCCAGGGCATTGGAATTTATAAATTCCAGAAAACGTTGAGCAAAAGAATTGGTACATGAGTAGTTTTCCCAATTAATGGTAGGGTAGTTGAAATCGCCCATTATTAGGGTGTTTGGTTGAGCCCTACTATTTTCCAGTATATCAAGAAAAGAGGAGTGGGAATCCTGGGGCATGGAGGGGGATCTGTATCAAGCTACAATTTGGATTGCAGTTTTGCCCAGAGTTAGTTGCACTTGGATAACCTCGGCTGCATTATGCTGAGCAACTAGCCTTGCGGTGTGGATATCCTTAATGAATATGGACACACCTCCGCCTTTGGTGTTCCGGTCCAGGTTAGATGGCTGAAAAGTGTGGTATGAGTTATAGCCTGGTAATGCAGTGGTGCTCTCTAGAGCCTTGAACCAGGTCTCAGTCACTGCACAGACATCGATGTTCTCCATTTTAAGGAGTGCCTCGAGTGAGTGCATTTTGAGATTTAGACTTCTAGCATTGAGTAGCATTACCCTCAGTTTTTGCTTGCCTGTACCTGGTATGGTGGTGAATTTGTCATTTGAACTTTACCTAAAAAAGGCACTATAGGGGTGGCAAGAGCCTTTGCCAGTATCCAGAATCCCAGGGGTGACAGGTGCAGGCCATCTGTGGCAAAGCATCGTGGTCTGTCGACCATGTCGTCCCAGGCAGACAGATACTGGATCCCCTTAGAATGACACCAGAAGCTTAGCCAATTGCTGAAGTCAATCATTTTGTCCTTGTACTGCGGTATCATTCTGAGCGATGGCAGGATGCTACTCAGGGCTAGGGTCATACCTGCCTGGGCTACAAAATTGAAGAGTACATGGATGTTATTTCATCTGTATCATGTTTGGTTGAAATGAATGAATATTGAGTAACATTTATATTTATGGAAATTTAATAAAGGTCGTCATATGTCATTCAGTGCAATGTGTTTCTTGAAAGGGACCGGGACAACAAACTTAAATGTACCGTCATAAATTTCAAAACATCCCACAGATTTCCATTTAATAATTTCTGTCAGTTTTCACTAGATTGAATGGGTTTTATTTGCTGCTGAGAAGTAAACCATCTAGGCATGGTTTGGCAGCGTTTCCTATACCCTAAATGATCTAGAGCTGTAAGATAATGTGTGGTCTGTGCAAGGCCTATGAGATTACTTTAAATATCTTTTGACCTTCACTAGGCATGTTACCACCCAGACACATTTTATTTATTGATGTACTTATTTATTTATTGTGACTACACTAATTGGTTTTAGGAATTTGTATTTGTTTTCCAAGGTAGAGCACATGGATATCATGTAAATCATTGTATTGTGAAACGTTACTGTCAAACTATTATTAAAATAAACATAGGTCATTTAGCCAATATATAGAATATGTAATACATTGCTTACCACTCATTTTGCGTCTTTTCTTGTCCTCTACAGTTATTTTCACATTATAACACCTTTATTGTCATACCTCTGAACTGTACAGATTTTATCCTCATATTTTCATTCTGTTCCTCATAAAAATTGTGTTTTTTAACAAATCACTGGCCTCATCTAAGGATTAAAGTAATTAAATAATGGCATGCATTTGAGTTTCAGACTTCATATCCTTTAGTAAATTCATTCTAACACAAATCCTGTTATTCTAGCAACTTTCTAAGTTTATAAGAGCATTATTTACAATGTGCCCCTATTTTTAGTGCCTTTGTCCTCCCAGTATGTCAGATTTTGTCCAGATTTCTTGTGCTAAGAGGTTGTGACATATGCTTACTCCTTTTAGATTTTCTGCACACTAGAAATGAAATTCTCAAGTGATACATTCCCTGACCACTGCCGACTTGCTTAAATATACAATATTCTTTTATTCTACTTAGTCTTAATTTTCAGGAAAAAAAAAACATGCTTCTGATCTAAATCACTAAAATATTTTACTATGATGTACAATAAAAGTCTTAACCATTATCTTCAGTGGATAGTTTGTTATGTAAGCAGAAAATCCTTTTTTCAATTCTATTGGAATATTATTGATTTGAGAAGCACTGTATTGTAGATATCACATGCTCACAAGAACTGCATAAGGGATGCATGCAGTCATGGGCCAAACATTGGTGTTTTGTGTTTATTAGAAGAGATGCAATTTCTTGTTTTAGTAGTGTTTAAATAGTTTCAGAATCAGTTACAAGTTGTCCTTTTATCTACTAGCAACAGCAATTGCATTTACAGCTGCTGTTCTCTCCGTATTGGTATATATTTATTTATTTAGTTTATTTATTTATTACATTTGTTTACTGAGAAAGTCCACTGGGCCTAAAAAAGCTCATTTTCGATGGAGGCTGGGGAGAAAAGCTCCGACAAGAACATAGATGCAGTACAAAAATTAAACATTAATTGGTACAGAAGTAGAAACAGTGTTACACATAGTGGTTACAGTAATATATACAGAATATATAAATATGTCCGGAATTTAGCGCAGCTTCCATGACATGACCAGTGCAACTTAAAACAATCATGTCTAGCATCTCAGGAATGCAATTAAACATTAATTGGTACAGAAGTAGAAACAGTGTTACACATAGTGGTTACAGTAATATATACAGAATATATAAATATGTCCGGAATTTAGCGCAGCTTCCATGACATGACCAGTGCAACTTAAAACAATCATGTCTAGCATCTCAGGAATGCAGTTAATTATATATAATCATTGTTGCTTTCATTTAAGGTAAAGCAACAGGACTTCATTTTCCAGGTTTGATATCACTATAGATTTAAATATACAAGGTAAGACAGCTATTTTCCGCAGTATCATAAATGCTCGTACCTTATATTTTTTATATTTCTTTTTCCATCAAGCTGTTTTAGTCAAACTCATCTGTGTCTACTGCACAGATAATATACTGCGTTATGTACTGTGGTGTGTAACTTGGTTCAGGCAAACAGAAATATCTGGCAAACTAGAGCATAAACATTATTTCAATAAAAGGCTGTGAGAAGAGGTCAAAAATTAGCATACTTATAAAGCAAATCTTTATTTTAATTTCAGCTGCATAATAAGTGAGAAGCAAATTTGGTTCTTTAAAAGGTAAACACCCTGGTGGTAAAATTATGTCTAACTATAAGTGCGTCTATTTAAGCATAATCACATAACTCCAATTGTGTTTCAGAAACAACTCTAATGACTAAAACAGATCTAACTAAGTCATGTGAATTATAATTTGAGAAGCAATTAAAATATTTATATTGCTGCATGTAACAAGTAAACACAAAAATGAAGCACAACATATCATCTTAATTGATATGCACAATGAAATATAATTGGAAAATAATGTTTTATCCCAGAAAGCAATGCCAAATGTTTCATAGGCTAAACAGCATTCATATAGATTCATATTTTCTTTTATGAGAATGATGTCATAACATTAATTAGTAAGATGAAATGAGAAAATTATATCAAAGTAAGGAAAGTTGGCATAAACAAATTTTAAGTTTACAGGATTGCAGATTAATAACCTACCTTTCATTATTATATTGCAGTATTTTTGTAACATTTAATAAATTCTTAGTAGATTAGATTCACTACTTTGAAAGTTGTGCATTTGTGTGTGTGTGTGTGTGTGTGAGAGTGTGTGTGTGTGTGTGTGTGTGTGTGTGTGTGTGTGTGTGTGTGTGTGTGTGTGTGTGTCTGTGTCTGTGTGTATGTATAATTATACATTGCAAAACTTCTATAATGAAATATTGGGCAGGCATAACACAGGCCGATGGAAAATGCAGTGTATTTTCTACAATAAAATGCAAGCATTTATAAGGCAGTAGTTTGGTCAGGTGGCAACACAGTTTTGGGATGTTTTGTCTAAATGTATCTGCTTATTGTATGGAACTAGAATGAAGAAAATCATTTATTTTCTTAAAAATCAAAGAATCGCATTTTAAATGGCCCAAATGGACAAGAAAATTTTAGGCCATATTTGGTTTGGTTAGAAATATTTAGTGCGCTGGTTTATTTCCAGCCTAATGTATTTTTTGTGCTTTTATTTCTTTAACAGCAATATAAATGAATTTAGTGAAGGTTCTATAACCATGTCCAGGACAAATAAAAGTATAGAGTTCATAATAATTTAGCCAAGTAAGCTTTATTTATGACTGGCACATACAGCTAGCCAAGAGAATTGGCAGTGTGTCTCTTTGCAGTGCAGTAAGGATACATTTTTCTGGCACGGTGGTATACATATACATCTGTTAGCATCACAATGGTTTCACATTTATGTCCCCAACCATGGGCCACAAATGTACACATATTCGAACTCTGAGTGCTATGATTATGGACCCTCTGCTATAATTTTTGATGGACCCTGTTGTAATTTTAAATGCTAAGAGGCTGAAAATGTGGGTAGGACAAGAAAGAGAAGTTGCAGAAAACACAGAAGAAGATAAACTGAATGACAGTGCATTCTTATATGAACACAATCATATTAATCATTCTTAAAAGTTTGCCTGCCCATGTTCTGGCTCATTATGTGTACACTCAGTGTGCAAAGGGTTGCAAATGAACAGGAAAAAGTTGTTTTGTATTCAAACAATATTTATCCAAAGGAATGACAAATGCAACTTGGTGTATAGCAATATCTTCCACGAGTCAATATGTTCCACATGAGTTGTACGAAGATATGCCATACTTCATCTTTTTCATGCCATTTAAGAGTTTATCATCGCTTTCATGCCATTTGATGAGTTAATATCTTAAACTGAAATGTTCAATAGATTATGAATTTGATTCATGTGCAGTCATGGCAGCAATTATTCGCTACGTGGTGGGATGTTAACTGTTGTTTATGATCAGGTCACCTGAGCAATCCCAGAGATTATGTCATAAAGATAGAACACTCTCTATGTAGGCAAAGTTCTAGCAAACCAAGGCATGGTTCTCTTAAGAGCCAAACAAATTTGTAACTAGGACTGCTTTTTGTCTATTTGGTGAACCACATGATGACCTCATGTAAGACAAGGGGGAAGTACCCGCCCCACTATAACCTCTGTAAGACAAGGTTCAGTACCCTCCCCACTATAACCTCATGTTCCCTGCCAATCTTCAGCTGAAAGTGCTTTATTTCAAGGACTGGAAAATAATCTGGATAATACACAGCAATGGCTCCATGGGGATTGGATTCCTTGCTGGAGATGGTAGGACTGCTCAGATGATGACTTCTGGTTTGGTTTTGGCCA
Organism: Protopterus annectens; assembly: GCF_019279795.1. Lineage (NCBI taxonomy): Eukaryota > Metazoa > Chordata > Ceratodontiformes > Protopteridae > Protopterus > Protopterus annectens. The sequence goes on from NC_056745.1 coordinate 1,506,333,301, forward strand.
TTGAGTCTGTCAGGATCAAATTTCAGGAGTATACATAAATGACAAAACATAAGCAGAAATAAAAAGTGTCAATATCTATGACACAAATATTGGGTTATACTTGCTTTATATACACACACTTTACTTATGTGCTTAGTTTCTACAAACTTTACTTATGTAGTTATCTATTTATTTATGTTTGTGTGCTTGTTAAGCAGGATTCTCTGACTGGGCAAGAGTCCCTTTTCAGCAGTCTCATGGAAAAAAAGCTCCACAGCCCAGAAAGCAGTTGACAGAATATACAAATGTACAGCAACCAAGCGCAGTACAAGTGTGGCATCATACAGA
>NC_056745.1:1506338627-1506538627 GCF_019279795.1 Protopterus annectens
TTGCCCAGTGGTCTTCATGCATTTTTTCTCTTAGTGATACTGCTCAAAACATTAGTCGGTATATGCATGTGTTTTATTTAGAGGAATGGGTGTCACTTTTCTGGCTCATAACGTTATTAACCTAGGTATTTTTTGCTTTCTTGTGTGAACTGCTGTGCATGTATGAGGTGTAGTTTGTGGAGTAATATATATATTTTTTCTCCTGCACTTACTGCTTGGATTTGGGGCAGACTAGTTTATTGGAAAACATTTTTGCAAACAAATGAAAGTGGATAAAAAGTAAGGCCGTACTTACTTCAACGTCAGCAGTTTTTATTTCAAAATTTTGTTGTAAAATGTATAACTAAGAGAGGACGCAGGTTTGCAGTTTACTAAATGTCAAATATTAAAGCTATATTTCCAGCAAACTTACATTAACACGAGTCAAATTGTTTGTCAGCTTTTCAGTGAGTAAATAATACTGTTGTGGGTGGAGGGGGATACCTGGATTTTTTAAACCTTTTCTGTAGAAGGTTGTAAGCTTTGGGTATAGTAACAATTTTTAGAGAAGGGCAAGTTGGCATAACAGTTAAGGTGTTTGCATCACAGACACAAGGTATAGAGGTCGAGTCTCACCTTTGGAAAATACAAGGTATAGAGGTCGAGTCTCACCTTTGGAAAATACAAGGTATAGAGGTTGAGTCTCACCTTTGGAAAATTGATTAGGCTTATAATGGCTTAGAAAGACAACTCGCCTAGTACTCTCCCTACTTATAGGTTCATAATAAAGTTGATTAGTAAGTCGGTTGTTGCATACAGCTTGGCAGCACCAGCGTAACAGACACACTTCATACTTTGGGAACATATGCAGAATGTGTGTAAAAGAAAAGTGGTATTGTTCCACTGCTCCTTTGTCTTACTTTTTCATTTAACTGCAGCTTAGCTTCTGTATGATATGCATTTGTAATCTGCCGTAATAACTGGATTAGCTTCAGTCTTAGGTGGGATGTAGAAGGACTGTGGCTATAATGAAGAACACCTGACCGCAGTGGCATGTTTGTGTACTGCTTACAATGCTGCACCATTAGCATTGCTTGACAGCTGCTCCATGTTGCTGTAACAAACTAAACCTTATCAGAAACAGCATATTATAAAAAGTCATGCCAGACAAAACCCCACAAAGAAGTTAAAAAGTCACTAGCCGATATTAAACGATCCTTCACGTAAAACATGAAACATTTCTACAGTCTTGCTTCTGTCCATTTCCTGATAAAATGTATTTTATGGTAAACCACTGAAAATTACATTTACTCAGCAGCAGGCATTACAGCTTCCTAGTTCAGAAAATGTGTTTGATTGTAAAACCAGTTGTTCTACTAAATGTTGATGTCAATGGTTTTGCCTCTTTGTTTTTCGGGTTTTCAGATAAATTACCAAGGCTTACAGCTGGTTTGTAATGGCACCCATTAGAGTTTAATACTTCTTAATGTTCCTAAAATGCATGCTGCTAATCTCTTAACTTTTAATTGGATTAAAACTTCACAAATGTTATATTGTTGATAGTGGTGTAGGCATCACTGACATCTTCGTTCTTGAACGCGACTTCCTCGTGGTCCAGCTTTCCATTAGTGTCATTGCGGTAACTTGTTGATACTTTCTATGTGAAATGAGTCCCTCTAACTTTGTGAAGTTTAGGGCATGCCTGCCCAGGCTGACAGGCAAATCCAACATGATTAACATACCTAATGTCAGACTTGTGTAGCACATGTAAAAGCAAAAGTAATTTTTCAGTCAAAAATCTTTTTTTACGTACATGGTAAAACACGTGCATTGACTGCATATAGTGACTAAAAAGTGTGTTCCTTTACTATAAACAAAAGTTAATTGTTTAAAGTGTAAAACACACATATATAGATATAGATCTCATCTTGGTAAGTAATGGGGCCAAGATTGTTATTCACTATCTTGTGCTCCAGTCAGTATCCAAATTATGCAGTGCTTCCTGCCCTCTGGGGTGAGGTGTGTCTTCTCCCATAACCCCTCTTGTGTTGATCAATGAAACTTTAAATCTTAACCCCCCGCCCCCAACAGCGCCACTTAAAATCTTATCACTGAAAGAAATGCATTATAGCTTTGAGTTCAATATTAAGGTTTGCTCCAAATAACTGGTGACAAAATCATGGACTGAAAAGCATTATTGTATCTTTTTGGAAGTCATCTACCCCAGGAACTACCATATTTACAATACACCCCTAAGAGTTACCCCAGCTGTTTGGGATTTGGGAGCATAAGTGGATAGTGACCTAACTTTTGACCATCATTTCAGTTGTAAGAAAGTCCTTCTATATTGCACAGCTTAGAAACAAAGGGATTGTGTCCACATATGGGGATGTCATTGCCCTCCTTTACACCACCCTTATTAAGCCAATAACTGAATATAATGCCCCCTTTGGCCTGTATCTGTCCAGATGATTGGAGCAGCTGGAATGCCAGCAGAGATACCTTAGTGAAATTATAAAAGGTGTAAACAACATGTCCTATTTCGACCAACTCATTGTCCTGTTACTATGCAAGGTATTTTAAAGACTGCTAAGAATAATTTCTATAAGAATCTTGATAGAAACTCTGTGCCACTTTTACAGTCAGTAATTTATTTATGGTGCAGGGAAATCTATAATGTGTGGAACACAGTATTTCTTCATATCCCCAAGAGTAAATAAGAACAAAATATCATAAATCAGCTAGTATTAAAATCATAATAAACCCTGTTGTAATATGAGACTGCATGTGATTGAAAAGTAATTTCATGGCCACTGTCTGGGTAAGCACTATAATAAACTGCTTTTGCGTCAGAGATTGCCAGCAAATGTGCAGCAGTTAGAGTCTCTGGCTGATCTCTCACCTTCTGTCATTCTTGGAGCACAGAAACCACAACTATCAAAATTTTAATTTTTACCTTTCTACAAAGAGAATTTTGGAGATCAGGAACAGTAGTGGATGCAAATCGGCACAATGTCATGGCCAAACTTCAGCAATGACAACATTGAGCAGTTTTGGATAACCATGGCAAACCACAATGTCAGTGGTCTCTGGCTGACTAAATTTGCAGATGATTGTGAATTAGGAGCTGTCATTGAATCCCACACTAATGTAAATGTTCTCCAGGAGGGGCTGACACAGACAAACAACTGGTGTCAGAGCCACGGACTAAAATAAATGCCAGGAAATGCATACTAGTATCCTTTGGGAAGTCATCCTTCCCTGGTAACTATAATATTGACAACACACCCCTTAGAGTTGACACAGTAGTCAGGACTTAGGGATACACACAGATAGTAATCTAGTCTTTGCTCATCACATGTCTACAGTGGTGAGGAAATCATTCTATGTTGCTCATCTTATAAACAAAGGTATGTCATCTAAGTCCAAGGAAGTCTTTGTTTCACTGTAATTGGCATTCATCAGACTGATCACTGAGTACAATGCCTCCTTTGGTATGTACCTAGCCAGGCATATCCAACAACTGGAAAATCTACAGAGGTTCCTCACTAAACGAATACAGGGCGTAAATAATATGTCCTATGCAGACCACCTCAAGGCCCTATCCCTGTATTCTGATTCCCGCAGGCTTTTGAGAGGAGATCTATGCTGGCATACAGGGCATTGTCAGACCTCACTCTGATGAACCTCTTGCATATCCACAAAACAAACAGCACCAGAATTACCCATTCTAAAGACTTAAAACTTGCCTGTGATATAAATAGGACCTGCTGGAGTGACAGGTTTGTATCCCAGAGACTACCCCGTCTATGGAACAGGCTCCCATCCATGTGACAGAAAGTTTTTCCCTAACCCAACTCAAGTTCAACTTGGGCAATTGCATGGAAAACCGGAAATTCATCCCTCGTTTGGCACCTATGTCTCTAATGTACACAGGCAACCTGTAAATGGTTCATCTCTCAGGCCTATGGCTACACTTACCAATTGTATCAGAACTTGTCAGAGATTTGGGATGCATGGCTTGGCTTAAAAAGACCCTTGTGTTTGTTAGCCTTGTAAACACCTATGAACCTATGGATGCTTCAGGGAATTTTAACTTTCTACAGCTGGGACATTTTGCCTTGAGTGTGTTGATAATGCCTTTCAGTAATACAGCTGTAGAAAGAACTTTCTCTGATTAAAACAAAACTGAGAAACAGAATGCAGCAAGACATGCTAGAAGCTTTGTTACGCATTCAAAGGTACATGAAGTGCAAAGGGATATGTTGCAATGGGTTTATTCCAACAACTGCAATGCTGAGTTCATTCAATTTGAACATTGATTCGACTGACAATGTCAGTTGATAATTTTCTACCTGACGGATATTTTGCAGTTACAGATAAATAAGTATCAGGTAATTAAGATTAATTATTAGTAATTCATGATCTATTTTACAATTAGTTTTATCACATTACCAGCATGTACAGTCTCTTGTTAAAATAAGTTTTATTATGACTTTAATCATAGCTTTTTTATGGCATTTTGTTCTTATTTACTTTTGGGGATATGAAGACATACATTGGGCTGTTTTTTGGAGTTGATTGGGCTGTGTTTGTATAAAAAGTATTTGGCAACCCTGATTGGGGAATAGTTTCAGAGGCCAGGTAGACAGTTTGGATTGTATGCTCATGACAGCTGATACCAATGAACTTCTCAGATGTATTAGAAGTTGAGGTATATAATAACAGAACTCAATTCCTACCAGGTGCATCACTCTACAGCAGTTATAATGAGCACATAGTATCCCTGACGATTCCTGTTGTAAAAGTAAAACAATCTTACTACCAAGGGAACTTCTACAACTGAATTTCACATCAGTTGTAAAAGCACAAAAGGAAAAATGCATTCAGTTAAAAACCATATAAGGCACTTTCCAATAATCAAATTAAACTGATGAACTATCTTGTTTTCCTCACTTCTGCATATGTGCGATCGGTTCTGTGGTGCTGAATCAGTGGGAAGGGCTCCTGCCCACTCCCCCACAGGCCTTATACTCCTTAAGGTGAAACTAAATAAACACTTTAATATTTTACCTTAGCAGTTGACGCTTACGCTGGAGAAAGCAAATAAAACCTATAGCAATAAAATGAATTAGTTAAGAGTTCAAAGTCTTGTCTGTTTCCATACACATTCCACCGCATTGATTTTTTTTTTGTTCGAAAGCCTTCTGTGGGGGGGGGGGGGGTAACTATATTCCACTGAAGTATCTGATTGATTGAATTACTCACAATTCTTTTACATCCATAGAATCCTGCATAGACAACTCATAACTCTTATGTAACTCCCCAAAAATGAAATTACTACGTTTATCCCAAAAACATTCTCTCAAAGTAAAACTCTTGCCAGAATGACATCATTAAATAACAAGCTGATTGAATAGGTTCCTAACATCAAACTCTTAGGAGTCACAATTGATGACAACTTGAAATATGACCCCCCCTCTTCCAAACTGATATTAAAATGAAATCACCAAAAGCTTGGCCTGTTGTAGAGCACAAAGTCCTACCTAATACACATAACTAGAGAGTCCATAGCTAAAGCCAGCCAACCTCCTACTTACTCTACTATATGCCTCCCCACCTTTTAGTAACCTACAAATGTCTACAAAAAGAAAGCTGGAACAATGCTACACTAAAATAAATCACTTTGCTTCAAATCACTTCTAGATAATTCCTCAGTGTGCTGCTCTCATACAACTAAATTGGACTGAGCTCCCACGTCACTGAAACTATAGACAGCTACTACTACCTAACACTTTAATATACTACCCTGATAAGTATCTAGCACTAAATGGAATGCTTCAACACCACCACCCTATCTTGGACTGAACTCCCACATCACCTCAACTATACTCAGGTACTATTAACTCAGATTGTAATATACTACCCTAATACCCTAATAAGTATCTAGCACTAAAAGGCTTGCTTCAACACTACCACCCTATCATGGACTGAGCTCCCACATCACTTCCCCCATAATTAGTTACTATTGGCTCATCCTCTAATACACTACTCTGATAAATATACAGCATGAGAAGGCATGCTTCAACACTACCACCCTACTGTAACTGTCTGTTCTCTGTCACTAAAGCCCAATGTGCATCAGGAGCGTCCTTACACGCAAACTCTGGATTTACCCTCTGGAATGCCCTCCCAAATGCTCTTGAGCTTCTTGAAAACCAACATGCATTCAAAAAACATCTACTAGAAGACCTCTCCACATCCTGGCTCTGTAGCCGTACATCTCCAGGATAAGTATAACATCTCTGCTTTCTTTGTCCTCATCTACTGTACCTCTGCTCTACTTGACTCTTTTAACAACTATCATTGTCGTCACCCACACCACCTTTTCTCTGCGCCTCTCTTAACTCTTTTACCAGTCATTTCATTTATATCTCACAATTAAATCAACATTTTGCTTTCCAGCCATTGCAAATAACTCAATATTGAGTATTGGGGCATCTATCCTACTGCATAGTTATTTAACTATATCTGTACGGAGTACAATTAGAATAAGGCACATTACTACTGTATGTATAGTTACTATTTTATCTATTTTGACATTCTAGAATTTATTTTAATTATATTCTGCCTGACATTGTTGACATAATATAACTTAAAAGATTTTGTTTGTATTGCATGCACTAAATCTTTTCTCTCTGGGCCTCCACTGAAATGGGGCCTATGCTTCAGCCGGACTTCCCTGGTTAACAAATATAAAATAAATAGATGTTGTCTCCAATGTAGTTCAAAAATAATACAGGCATAAATCCATCCAATAACCTATCAGCATTTTTTTGCAGTTGTACTGGGTTGCCTGCTGGCTGTATGAAGCCATCAAAAAACAGCCAACATCAACTTCTTTCCCAAGTCATATTCTCATTAATCTGAGTAGTGGGCTACAGTAGACCATTACATATGAAGTTCTGGTCTTGTAGCGGGACGAAATCCTATGTTTTGTAATTAAATGGATAATTACTTATATTTGCAGTTGCTTTTGACTTTTAAGTTATTTTATTGACTTGTAAACCAGAATTTTGGTTACGGGGATTGTCGCGCGCCGGCACATCATTCATTTTCTGTTTTTTTTTTTTTTTTTGGTTTATCATTTTGTTAGTTTACAGTGGACCATTGGCATTGTCTTGCAATTGATTTCTCACTGAAGGCAAAGCAGCTCCTCAGCTGTCAAAATGTTCACCACATGATGTTACATGAGGAGTGTGATGATATTATTAGCCTCTGTTCAGAACCAACAGAAATTCTACATATGATTTAGCTTTTGCTTCCATTTTTAAATATTTAACATTCCTCTGCATTATACATACATACATACATATAAATATTTCAGGTACAAGCAATAATGCCTTTCTAGCCTGCATGGTTATAAAGAGAGTACAGGATGAGGGATTGCCCACAACGGCTCATGCATCATTTCATTTGTGAATAACATTTGTAGGTCATCTTCCAAGTCTGTCAGTATCCCCAAAACTGACAAACATCTGCAACTTCAGCAGAGTGACATGTCCCAAATGCAAGTTCCTTTGGGATCCATCCTAGAAAAACACAAAATATGTCCTTAATTCACAGTATTGAAAGTGACTTCTCTCACTCCTAATAAGTCCATCTGACCATCCAGAAGTGATCTCCACATTCTGCAGATCTACTGGTTCTCATTTTAAATGATTTTTTAAAGCAGCTAGATTGCAAATGAATAAGTAATCCCCCAGCAAAATAAATAGTTTCACTATGTAGGTAATTGAAAGTCTTTTATGGCAGAAAAAAACTTGGCGCAACAGCCTTTCAGGTAAGTAAGGCCATATAGTACAAGTCTTATTTAATTAAGTCAGTAAACGCCATAAAAACACATGCCTTAGCATAGAAAATAAAAATAATTATCGTATTGAAACATACAAATTTTAACAAATTTATTCTGTTTATGAAATCAACAATTAATATTCCAAAAATGTATTCATTTATCTGAACTTGTTCAACCATAACCCAAATAGTAGCCAAAAACAGTCATGAGATACAAATGCACAAACAGCACAGCAGCCTTAAGTAAAATGAGTATGTTACACCGATTAAAATATGAATACGTATTTACAAAGAGGAAAAAATACATAAGCAGAATATTAATCTTGCTAGATAAAATGCATGTGTTTGTAAAAATTCAGTCACAGAGAATGAGCGAGCAGGCAAGAGTAGCGTAATAATAACTTGTTATGTATACAAACCACAAGACATAATAATAACAACTTGTTATGTATACAAACCACAAGTCATAATAATAACTTGTTATGTATACAAACCACAAGTCATAATAATAACTTGTTATGTATACAAACCACAAGTCATAATAATAACTTATGTATACAACCCACAAGTCATAATAATAACTTGTTATGTATACAAACCACAAGTCATAATAATAACTTGTTATGTATACAAACTGCATGTCATAATAACAACTTGTTACATATACAAACCTCAAGTACATAGTTAAGGCAAAGATGTAAGAATAAGAGATAATATGAAATGCAATAAATAATAACAACTTCAAATAAATATGTTTAAGATTATTTAAAAATAAGTGTTTAACTGCAAGAAGTTTTAACAGCAGTGATGACAGCATTACGATATCTGAATGTAATGTTCAGCCTTTATCAGTGAAGCAAGAATAGTCACATTGTTTCTATAGGTGTAGCTTTAATTGTTTACGAAATTAATGGAGTTTGTCAATAATTGTAATGTTCTTGTGGAGGGAGTTTGAGCATGCAGAGGCCATCTTTGAGAAGGATTGTTTAATTATTGCTAGGGTAAATGGAAGTATACAAAACTACTTAGCCTCATGGTTTTGGAGGGAGTGGTTAGTAAAAAACAGTTTAAGTTTGTAGTAAAGTTTTCAAAAGATTCAAAGATTCAAACTAAATTTTATTGTCATTTAGGGCAACACATGTAAAACTTAAAATTACAAGTGTCAGCTCACTGTGAGAGTACAGAAGAAGCGTAGGATACAACAAATACAATATTAGAAATATCAAGTAAAGGAATTAGAGACTAATGATTGTGCCCCAAGAACGTAAGGAAAAAATTAACCCCCCCTACATAGTCATATAAATACTGTACAGTAGCAGCATGACAGGTAAGACTGGTTATTGCACAGGAACTACAATTGTCACTCTTTATGAATATTTACATAAAGGATGTAACAGGCAATTGCATTTGAATGCAAATATATAACTAAGTAAATATATAAATAGTGTACATTCCAAATAAAACACTGTTATTAAGTTAATTTGTGGTGGCATTACTAGGGCTGGTGATCGAGTTAATAAGTCTCATCACCGTTGGGTAGAAGCTGTTAATGAATCTGGAGGTCCTACAGCGAATACTGTTGTACCGCCTGCCAGATGACAGTTGAGCAAACCAGCTGCATGCAGTATGTGAGGAGTCATTATGTATTTTGTGGGCTGTTTTATGGCTCCATGCTGTGAATAGCTCTTGGATTAATGGTAGACTGGTGCCCATGATTTTCTTAGCAACTCTCCCCACTCTCTGTAGCTTCTTCTGTTTAGCTACTGTACAGCTCCCAAACCCAACAGTGAAGTTACAGGTGAGAAACTCTCAATAGCTCCTCTGTAGAAGGTGAAGAGAACAATAATTGGGAGCTTTTCCCTTTTGAGCCTTCTCAGAAAGTGGAGACATTAATGGGCCTTTTTGACCAACTGACCAGAATTCACAGTCCAAGATGGATCCTTTGAAATTTGCACTCCTAGGAATTTAGTTTATTAATTTAGTTTAGTTATTTAATTATAGTGGTGGGCAGCAAGAGTCACGTTAAGAGTTTTTAACCAGAAAGGTAGCTAAGACATCTTATGTTTTATGCACTTCTCAAACTGGCACCTTACTCAACTCAAAGTTGAAGACCAAAAACAAGTTTTAGAGTACGGGGACATTCAGCCCTTCAGCTGTTACAATAAATGCAATATTGTCACTAATTTATAAAACCGTAATACCCTCACAGCTTTGTGATACTGCTCTCCTACACCATCGACACCTGCTGGTCATGTCATCTAGCAGCTCATACCAGCAGCAGCCATCCTCTTCACCTCTTCCTTGTGATAATTCTGCTTATGACTTGAAGGACTTAAGGAGGAAACATGCTCCTTCCTTTAGGGGAGCCAATTATTTTTATTGATAAAGTGCTGTGATATTCAGTATAAGGTTCAAGGTGAATAAACCTAAGAATCTTATTTTCAGGTTTTAGTAATACTGAAGTATTCAATGACGACCTTAGGGCAAACATAGGGAGGGAGTATTGAAACCAAAGTATGAAGACCTTTAGTGCTATAACTCACCTATAACCCTGTGTCAACAGACTGAAAATTCTTTAGGGAAAATTTAATTGATTTAATACCCTCTGAGAATGGTGTTCTAAATGGTATTGAAAATTCAGTGAATGGCCAATTAATATCCCTAGGTAGTTTTACTCTTGAACATTTGAAAATGTTTTCCTATATAGCCGTTAATTATTAGGGCTGAACTATTAAGAAGTTTTCTGGCTGTTCCAAATAACATGACATTAGACATCCTAGCATTCTTTTCTAATTTGTTGACAGCTAGCAAATTCCATTGGACATTGAAACCATTTTTCAAAGAATGCTGTAGTGTGGTAGTACTATGACTAGCATTATTAATGACAACATAGGGAGGTTGCTAATAAATATGAAGAAAAATAAGATTCCAAGGACAGGTTCTTAAGGAATGCCTTTGAAGACTGTACATGAAAATCCAACATTGGCCCCTGAAGAGATTATTAAAGTTCTATTAATAAAATGGAATTTAAACCAACTGCAAATATTGTCAGTAAAGCTGAGTTTCTCGGACATCTGTAGTGGTAGATCATGGTTAACAATATCGGAGACTTTTTTCCATTCACGGAATATTGCATTTCCTTTTTTAAATTTAATATTATTAAGTTAGTGAAGGAGTAAATTGTCATTTTACTTATATAATATTTACTGCTAATTTCATGTTGGTTATCACTAAGAATGCACTAGGTATGTAGGTGTTCTAAAATTTCCTGATGCAGAATCCTTTCAACCTGTTCATCAGCAGGGCAGATAACAGAGATGGGTCTGGAATCATTTGGTCCTAAGGTGGTATTTACCTTTCAGACAAGAATAATAGGAGAATGTTTGAGGGACAGAAGCAGATTATCAGCTCTTATGCATACCAAATTATTAGATCTAATTATTTATCAATCATTGTCTTGAGAACAGACTTTTTACAGGTATAATATTTTTAATTGCTTCAGTTTCATCAATGGCATTTTGTTACCTCATGAATCACTATGGTTAGGTTAACCAGTTAGTGTGTGGCCTAATATTCAGTAAAATAAAGTTGTATATTTATTTCTAAGTTTATTTCTTTGTGCAGATCTGTGTTTGATTTACTACCTCCCTTTCACTTTTCTTCTCGTTGTGTCCATAGATATCTAAATACAAATATATCATATAGCAATACAGGCAATGATATTTTTTGTGGGCTTGTACAACTACTAATGATTGATTGGGACAGTAATAAAAGAGATCCATAATAGGAGTGGATTTCTTTTGGATGCTGCCCCTGTGATGATAGTATGTAGCTTAAAGCAAAGATGAGGAAAGAAGCCAGGACAGTCAAGAGCTGCTACAGTATTACTACTAGTAAATAAAATATTAGGCAGAAAACCTCAATTTTGTACAACGTCTTTTACTAAAAAACTATAGTCATTACAACATTGGCAGTGAATTTCATTTGGAAGACAGCCAAGGTCATGCATGTATGCATTCATTTGTTTGCATGATAGATGTGTCGTGCAAGATGATTACACTGCAGTTCTTCACACAAGTAGGATCAATAATGAATGATCAATAATGAATGATTATTAAAGCGGATGACTTCAGCTGGAGAATCCTTCAAACCAACAGTGCTGCATATGCTTGAGTGAACAAGAATTTAAAAAAATGCTACTTAGTGAAAAGTGTATAAAGCAAATGTAGAAAGTGAATGGATGGGCTGGCAAACACGTGACTCTAGGTGGTCTGCAAAGTCACTGAAAACCAAAATAAACCCTCTAATTACTAAAAATTTCCTCCAATAAACTCCTGATAAAGTAAATAACTGAAAATAAAGAGGATATATTCCCACATTTTCCACAAAGAAACAGAAAGAAAATATATGCAGACAATATGCGAACATAAGATAATGTTTTCAAATAGGCTGTGCAATAAATGTGATATAGTTATATGGTATATTTTTAAGTCTGCTGTATATATGTATGCAGATATGGCAAGAAAGCATAACACATAGCCATTCAAATATTTTTCATTGGTAACCATCTGACATATAACACATATATAGCAACAAATGGTAAAAAATGTGCTAGATGTAATAAAAGAATTTATATCACTAACATTGCCTAAAGCATGGCATATAATAATTAATCAAGGTACTTATGTCACAGAAATTAACAGTGTTATGTCAAGCACAGCATAGTATAAGTAGCACATGTAACAGTGAGGAGTACCCGGTATGCCATAGACATCCATGAATATACAGCAGAAAGTTTTACCCCTCCCACCTCTCCCCCACTAAAGAAGATAAAGATACTGACTAAAAGTAGCTGGTGGTAAACACAGAGAACTCTACTCCTCCCTCACTTATGCGCACTCATAAAACAGAGCTAATATATCCAAAAATCTCCCCAGTATGAGACAGATGTAATACCTCATCGGCATATTGCCAACCTTGTCCAATATGCCGATGATTCAACAATAATCTGCTCTGCCTCTTCTAAACCCACCCTAGTTAAATTAACCCAGGATGCCTTCTCCTCCACCGAGCAATGGATGATGGAGGCCCATCTAGCACTCAATGCTACTAAACTTATGATATTTACTGCTTCCAGAAGCACCACCTGAGATAAAACCTCATTCTCAGTCACCAGTCAAAATAATCCTCCTCTCGAAATAGTCTCTAATGCTAAACTACTAGGAGTCCTGATCGATGACCAGCTAAAGTTTGATAATCTTCTATAAGTAAATATAAAAAAAACACACAAAAAAATAGGCATGCTTTACCACCACATCTGTTACATTTCTCCTTCCACTAGGCTCACCCTCGCCAACACTTACCTTATCCCATCCCTCCTATACGGTGCCTCTATCCTTACTAACCTGCAATCCTACCTCAAGACTAAACTTTCCTCTTGCTATAATAAAATAAAAAAATGTGCAACCGGCCATAGATCCACTTCCCATCACTGCACTGCCTTACACCAACTAAATTGGCTTGAGCTGTCCAGTTACCTCATCTATATGCAACTTGTCCAAGCACAAAAACTGATTTTCACCCCCTCTCTCTGTCCCTCTCTTGTCACCACCTTTAAAATGCACCAACCAAATAGACTTTTCAGATCTAATTCCCAAAATCTAATTCAACTGCATAAACCTCTAATGTCCTAAACTAATGTCCTTCTCTCTAGCATGTCATTGGAATTCCCTCCCACCTCTCATCTGCACCACTGGCACCTCTCTTCATTCTAAAACCTTACTTCACACACACCTAACTTTACTATGGGAATGCTCTTGCTCCCACCCCACATATTTTCCCTACACTATAGCTACTCTCTATAAGCTGTAATTCACAGTACCCTCCCATCGTTTTGTACCCCTAATAAACTCTAGGAATTAGCATAACTCCTAGAATGGTACAGTTCAGTAGCCTAGAAATTAACTGCATGAATTAGCATAACTGTTAAAAATGTTTTAGACTGTTTCTGTTATTGCATTGTGCTAATATGTTAAACTGTTAAAAACTCTGTTTGTAAATATTACTCTTATTGCATTGCACTTATATGTTTTTCTATTTGTTTAATTTTGCTTCATTTGTGCACATTACATTTTCTTTTCTCCCCAGGGCTCCATTGAAAACGGGGTCCTCATGGTCCAATGGACTATCCTGGCAAACAAACTATAAATAAAATAATTTCAATGGAGCACAGCCTAGATTACTACATTACACAACCTGCATGGTAAACTGTATAACATAAATATAGACCTCCAAACAACAGTGCTATAAGAAAGCATTATTAAATACCACAGATTACAGAATCGGTGATGTGTACATCTTTATCCTGACTGGAGAATGAACCTTCTCCAGCAGGGTGTTAGTGTACAAGTAATGACCCAGTAAAAAAAAAAACCTCGCCTACAGTAAGACATTAAGCTGCCATGAAGCTTGAATAGAAATAAAGAAGAGTAGTGTCATTTTTTTTACATTTAATGACACAAAACAGTAAATAAAGAAAAAAGTAATGTGTGTATACTGATATGTCTCTGTGTGTATATGTCTGTGTGTGTGTGCATCTGTGTAAGTGTGTGAGACAGAGACAACTGTAGAAAGCATGACACAGAGTCAGAGTCAGTACATACTAATGTTTTTTTGACTGCAACAGCTAGTCCACTATATATTTTTTTGTGTGTGTATGTGTATTAATTCTTACATAAAATAGTTCCTTCATTAACAATCACAAATGTTACACCAAGTTTGAAACATGCAGAGGAACTATTTTACATCAAAAATATAAAATGTATGTAGTAATAAAATATATACAAAATTATTTAATAGACTGCCCATTCTCTAAGCACAATAATGCCCTCCAAGGTGTGTGCTATTGGGGAAATAACATCCTTCCAGGGTTACAGAGGCCTTTTTCCTGCAGCTTTGAGCCTCACAACACATCTGGATGGGTGTTATTTCCCCAATAACCTACTCCCTTTGAGGCATTGTTGATTTTTGATGTGCAGTAATAGTTATACATTCCAAACAACAGACATACACACACACACACACACACACACACACACACACACACACACACACACACACACACACACACACACACACACACACACACATATGCACACAAGAATTAGAAAAAAGCACAAATACAAATACATTACCTGGAGAGCTGTTCATAAAATCCACAAAGTCTCAGAGTATTAAATCTTTACAAAGGCACAAACATTGAGAGAAACAGCACTGGAAGCAATCCACTTATACTTGTCTTATATTAGACATCTTTATTTTCTTGAGACATTCCAGAATGTTGTCCTGGTTTGTATAATATGTTAGTATAAACTATACTTTGAAATGCACCTTTAAACTTATCCCCCTACTCCAAAAACAGTGCATTATGGCTACACAGTAGCTTCAGGACGCCTTACTTATTTTGTGGTTTTGCTTTTAGGGGGTATACCTTATTTTTCCAATGGCAAGATAGATGAAGAGGATGGAGAATCCATGGTGGAATATTCCCCTGACAATGATTTCTTCTGTGGCATTGGGGACATCGATGGGTTTCTTCTACACAGTGACGTAACTACGTTAGAAGCGCCCTGAGGCAAACTTTTCCTAGGCACCCCAACATTCCCCCCCCCAGGAACCCAAGCCATCGAGATGAAATTCTGATTATTCTAGAAACAAAAATGTGCATGTAGTTTTATTATTCCAGAAAACAAATGTAAGAAAGATCATATACGCATGTACTAGCGTGCATATATGCTCACGCGCGCGCGCGCACACACACACACACACACACACACACACACACACTATATATATGCACCGAATTTGAAGTAGCAAATATACAGAGTTGAGTTTTTAAAATGCAGGAAACTACAGTACAGCAACTATGCCAAAAATATTGACTTAGACAAATGTAAATAACCCAATGAGAAATAAATTCAAATGGCAACGTATGCCAAATAACAAAGTTCAGTTGTTCAAAACGGAACACTAGAGCAAACTGCAGTTCTGTGATCACAACTAGAGTAATGCAATACAAAATTAAAATGTACAGTAGTGCAGCATGAAGCAATGAAAAGTATTTTTTAAATCATCAAAAAAAGAAAACATGTTGGTACACAGGGCAGAGAGATGCCAGCTTCATGACGCTGAGCTTTTGGCCCTGCCTTTACTTCAGATA
Source organism: Protopterus annectens (assembly GCF_019279795.1). Classification (NCBI taxonomy): domain Eukaryota; kingdom Metazoa; phylum Chordata; order Ceratodontiformes; family Protopteridae; genus Protopterus; species Protopterus annectens. The sequence continues at coordinate 1,506,354,679 of NC_056745.1, forward strand.
ACCTGAGTTCAATTACCTGCTCAGATAATGAAAGAGTCAACCAGGGAGGAATGACAGTGAGTAGCTGATGTTGGCTTTCCCATCCCATGAAAGGGTGTAGTTTGAGTGTCTTCTCAACAGCTGCCCTTGGAAAAGTCTCAGAGCTGCATGCCTACAGACTCTGGAGATACAAGCTCACCGAGGTGTATACTGCACTCTTGCTGCAATTATTGACTGTAGAAGCATGCTGCTTTACTACAGCCAGAAACATTGCATTGTACAGTGCATTCTGGCCAGCAGAAGGAGATGTTATGATTATGTGGAAAATCTAATCCCCAATTGATGATGGATGCAGTCCATAACTCTTGCCTTCCTGTCCCACTGTCCTAGGATGTTATGGAATGCATGGGAAATCTGGGGATTTGGGTTTAATAGTTGTGAGAGCATAGGATAGGAATCAAAGAAAAAATGGTATACAAATACAGTGTCATCGGGAGAGAAAATGCAAGAAAGCAGGCAGTAACAGACAATAATGAAGGGAAAGCAAGTAGGGTAGACCAACATGCACAATGATATCAGCAAGCTACAAGTACAGTAGAAGGAAGCAGGGCAGGTGTGGCAAGCCAGTGCTGTGCATGGGACCATCTATGACAGAATAACTCTGCTGGTGAAGCACCATTCTCTTGCACCATAGCCAAATTATGGAACTCCCTCTCACCCACAATTACCTCCATACCATGATGCACCCACTTCAAAACTTTACTAAAAGCTCACCTAAAAACATGCTGGCTATGCCCTTGCAACTCCCACTCTGTCACCCACCCCATCAAACCACTACCTTTGTAATGTATAATAAAGAAAAAGAAGAAAGCAGCAATACTATATTGTAGTAAAGGCATACGGCCTACATGGAGTTGCACTGCAGAGATGTGACGGCATGTTAAAGTGCACATGTAAATTGACAGTTGAATCTAATCGTTCAGACTGCATACCCTTAGCTAAGGTACATATGGTTTTATAACATGCAATACAAATACAACCCACCAAACTCATTTAACTGTTTCAAATTTACCAAAGAAGCATTAGTGTGGAATTAACAACCTGATAAGCAAAAAGGATGGCGAGCAAGCTGAACACGTAAAAAACACCAAATAAGCAAAGCAGTACTAAAGCATGCCAAAAGGACAGAAGCTCAAGTTAAATACAGAAAAATCCTTTATTAAAGACTTATCAACCTTGAGAGTCTCCAGACCAGACCTTATAAATCCAGACCGCTGTTATGCCAGTTTTTCAGTCTGCTGGAACCACATCAGAAGTTAAGTATAACAGTGTAGAAAACAATTCTTCCACCTGCTCAAGTAACTTAAGTAAGATCGCTTATTTACACTGCAGGGTGGTTAGCCCTGCAGCAATACCTCTTCCACACAACAGACTCGCACGAACTCTCTCACACTTACGGTAAATTTAGAGTGCCCAATCCACCTCCGTGTCGATACATACATACTTGTCCCACATAACAGAGCAAGGCAGTAATCATTGTTCTTCTAACCCCTAAAATTCTTTCTTCCAGAGCCTTCTTTAAGCAATCCCATACCATTTGTTCAGCTTAACAAGGCACATAAAATAGTGAACAATAAGTTGTACTTAAATGCAAATATATTCGGTACCTGTACAACGTTGAGCACGAGTAACCACAGAACTGTCCAGCTCTGATAAGTCCAGTTCAATGAAAATACACACATTCCTAACATCTCCCAGCACAGTGTTAAAACCAGAATACTACAGATCAACACACAGCCCTTCACCTACCTAGCCCAGCGACCGACCCAACAGCAAGCCACAGACTGATCCACGAGACCAAGCGACCGACCCAACAGCAAGCAAGCTACAGACTGATCCGCGCACCCGAACAAACAGACCGATCCATGAAGCGAATGAACAACAGCAAGCAAGCCCACAATCCAAACACCTACCTGAAGCCGAAGCCCGCGCACTGAAAAAGTCCTGCGAGAGCATCATGCAACATTTAAAATGCCAATTATCACATTTCTGAAAGCACATTCCTGGCCACTCTCATTTACAAAAAAATGACACAGTCTTTCTAGAACTGTATCTGAAAAGAAACAAAAATAAATAAATAAATAAAAAGACAATAATTGTGACATTAACAAAACTTCTCCTTTCCTAGACTCCATTGCATACAGCTTGCATTATTCTCAAAGATGCACGTATTTTCTTAGTATTTAGTATGCAATGCTGTCAGTTCTGAGTTTACCAGCACAGCCCAAAGTGCCCCCTGCCACTTGGCGCCCTGAGGCAATTGCCTCACTTCGCCTCTCGTAGTTACGCCACTGCTTCTACAACAAGTTCCTTCATCTGCTTTGAATACTGTCACAAGTATCATCAATGAATCAAAGAGAAAAATATCAATGAACATGAATATGTTTTTTCTTGTTAACACATATTTACAGCTTGTGATTTGTTGTCACAGTCATGAGTACATTCTAATACCAGCATTACTGTGGAGAGTTGTAGCAGATTAACACAAGCTGCCCTTCTAATCATACTGTGACACTGATTACCTGTGGCTCAGTGTGCTAATACTTACTCTGATCAGGTCTGTGCCATAATTAAAAGAAAAACAATGGTTGACTCAGGATAAAACAGCTCCACAAATCTTTTTAGTATTAGTATCACGCTCATGATCAGAAAAATATAACAACTAAAACCTATTGATATGCACTCCTAAACGCTTTTATCTGGATCCACTAGACTTCGTCAGAGCTGCAAACAAACAAAGGTAGCAGCATTAAATAACCATTTCAATTAACTAATTAATTCAAACCAGCCAATCCCTACAAACAAGCAGGACTCGCTTAAATGTATATTAATACCCTATTATACAAACAAAATAGTAAGTAGATTGTTAAATAATTCATCTTTCTGTAACATTCTATGAATATGATTTAAAATTTTATTTAATATCAATCAGCTCTAATGAAGCCTGGTGGATCTGGATGAAAGCACTTAGCAGTGTGTACCAACAGGTTTTAATTGTTATATTTTTCTGATGATGACAGTGATACTAATATTAAAAAGATTTGTGGATCCGTTTTACCCCAAGTCACCCATTGTTTTTCTTTTGTTTTTATGTCGTGTGGATTTGGTTACTAGTTCTGTGCCATAATTACATGAGAACATGGAAAGTGATCAATTTATCGTGTGTGTGTATTTGTGCATGCTTGTGTGTGTAGGTGTGTGTGCGCGCGTGTGTGTGCACGTGAGTGCATGCACATGTGTGTGCGTGTCTGTGTGTGTGTGTGTGTGTGTGTGTGTGTGTGTGTGTGTGTGTGTGTGTTTGTGTGCATGCATGCATCTGTGCGTGTGTGCATGTGTGTGTGTGTGTGTGTGTGTGTGTGTGTGTGTGTGTGTGTGTGTGTGTGTGTGTGTGTGTGTGTGTGTGTGCGCATGTGCATGTGTGTGTTTCTGCATGCTTGTGTGGGTGTATGTGTGTGCGTGTGTGCTTGTGTTTGTGCATGCTTGTGTGTGCGCGCATGTGTGTGCATGTGTGCATGTGTGTGTGTGTGCGCGCGTGTGCGTGTGTGTGTGCGCGTGTGTGTGTGTGTGTGAGTGTACGTGTCTGTGTATGTGTGCGTGCGTGTGTGTGTATATGTGTTTTTGTGCATGCTTGTGTGTGTGTGTTTGTGCATGCTTGTGTTTGTGCATGCTTGTGTGTGTGTGCATGTGTGTGTGTGTGTGTGTGTGTGTGTGTGTGTGTGTGTGTGTGTGTGTGTGTGTGTGTGCGTGCGTGTGCACGCACATGCATGGGTGTGTTTGTGTTGGAGGTACTGACCTAAGTTTTTAACCATTTATTTTAGCAGCCATCACATAATGCCAAATGGTACTTTGACAGTGACACAGAGATGTGGTGAAGGTGGTCTTCTAGGATGATGCTAAAAACAAATAATAGCAATGGAGATGGTGCAGCACATGTTCATCCAGTGATGTGTAGCTCACTCTTATGTCATTAGTCAATATCGGTACCATAAAATATGTCAGCTATGTCCATTTAACCAAGAATGAAGAAGATGCACAAACTAGAGAAACCAAAAAACCAATAAAACAAACCGGCTCAGGAAGACCAAAGGAAAGCAACTATTCCAAGTACTGTGAAGTTGTCTTCTTAACGCAAAGTTTATTGAAGTAACAAAAAAGCGTTTTCGCTACCAAACATGTAGTAGCTTCCTCAGAGAAAGATAAAAAAACAATGCAGAGTACTAACATAAATACTAGTGTTTGGCGCCACAATGCAAAATACAAATTAAGCCAATTAGATAGTGAAAAAAACGTCATTTCCTGCTTTGCTAAACTGACGAGAATAATTGGCAATATCTCACTAGAAAAAACAACAATAAAGTATGCGAGCATTGAACATCACATACTGCAAGTGTGCCAATTGAAAAGTCAGCATAAAAGACCTAACTAAAAAAATCGATGTTTTTAAAACGCATTATTTCTTTTAAAATACCTTGACAAATGTAAATTACAATAATAAGTGTGCAATAAGAAATGTCTATGCACATATAAAATCCTCAGATCAACAATAAAACCTTAAAAAATCATTTGGACATGTCATTTGAGAATACGTTTGAACAATGTAGTCCTATTAGATCAAGGACTCATCAATAAAAATATATTAACAGTGGCACTTGTTTACTCAAATGTGAATGCTTGACTTAAGCTTGAGAAAGAAAATAATCAAAAGTCTTACAGAAGCAACTTCGGCATAAAAATGCGCTGAACAGACTACAATGTGTAGAATGCACTACAAAGATGTATTCCAACTTAGGGTAACTTGAAAAGAACCTGTGCATAAAATGTATATGTAACTGGAATGTACATAACAAAAATGTACAAGTGATGCATACTACACTGGGACCCCACAAAAAGGGACTCATAGATGAACATAATGTATTAATGCTAGCAGCGACACATGTTTACTCAAGTGCAGGTGCAAAACCTAATCTTAGAAAATAGTAATAATTGTTACTCTGACAGAAGAGAATTCAGTGTAAGAATGCACTAGGCAGACTACAATGTGTAGAATGCACTACAAAGGTAATATGCCCGTTTAAGGTAGCTTAAAAGGACCAATGCATGAAGGGTATATATAGCTGGAATATACATGCAGTGCGTACTAACCAGAGGCCCCACAAATAAGGTATTAAAATGTAACAGTGATAGTAGACCAGAAAATGCACACTGAATGAATGAAAATAAAAAATACCCCAATAGAAAATGAATTTATCTTAAGTAACTTAAGTTTAAGGAGACATGATATATTACAATTTTCGTTCAATCCAGGCGGATGAAATGCATTAAGTTTTATCTGCCATTCCAGTTCTTTAGTTTCCAAGAGGATCGATACAGGTCCACCCCTTATGTTGTGTGGAATATGGTCAATGGCAGTAAAACAAAACCTGTGTCCAGTGTTATGGATAATGTGTTTTGCCAAAGCATTTTCTTCCTTACTTTTTTTAATGGCGTACATATGTTGGTAAATTCTTTCTTAAAATTTGCGCTCTGTTTTACCAACATAGTATGCAGGGAAACTGTCACAGGTAGCCAAGTAGACAATAGACTTCGTGTCACAGTTTACTTTATAGTGAATGCTAAGTTTTTTACCATTCAATTGAAAAGAGTTACCAGTTCTAAGGTAACTACACCAATTACAGTGTCCACACATATATGTCCCTTTTTGTTTTGAAAAACTATCGGAGTGCTTATTCCTCTCTAACAAAGCTTTCAAATTTTGAGCTCTCCTGTAAACTATCACAGGCTTGTCTCCCAGTTTCTCAAGTAGAAAACTGTTACTCGTAATAAAGTGCCAGTTTTTGAAAATGATGGAACAAATATATATGGAGTCAATACTAAATGTTGTAATGAAACTGGAAGAATACACATGAGCCTCTTTGAATGTATGTTGTAGAGGGGTAGTATGACTGGGTGATGATGGTAATTCAACCAGGGAGGAATTTACAATAAGTCCTTTATTGTTGCTATCAAGAAGGGGTTTGTAAAAACCTCCTAATCTCTTATTCCTCACTTCTGATGTTAACTCGTGAATTAAAGACACTGGATAGTCACGGCTACTAAACATTTCAAATAATAATTGGCATTCACTATCAAAGTAAGCTTCAGTACTACACATTCTAGCTGCTCTGATGAGCTGACCTTTAACTATTGATCTTTTTTGCCTAAATGGATGCTGGCTTGAAAAATGAAGAAATGAATTACAATAGGTTGGCTTTCTATGAATAGAAGAAGATAATGAGCCAGCCAGCGTGTTTTTTTCAAGTCTAACATCCAAATAGTCTATTGAATTTGTTGAAAAATGATGTGTGAATTTGAAAAAAGAAGTAGTGCTATTCATGTATTCAATGAGCAAGGATGCATCCTGTTCCGAACCCCTGAATAAAATGAAGATGTCATCCAGGTATCTGGATAGCTGTTTTCCTATCTGACTTAAAAACTTTATTCGACCATCAAGGCTTTCAACTTCTTGAATTAATGATCAAACATTACTCAATATATATCTCTACTCTTAAATCTGAAATCAACGAGCTGGATAATTTGATCAAAGCAGACCTAGACTTCACAAGATACAAATATGATTACGCACGCATCTTCAACAGCATTGATGCATTATTGGGCAAGTTAAAAGGAAATAAAACTAAAAAACTAAGTAGGGACAGACTAGTTTACCAGCAAAATAAAGCTTATGTTAAACTCACCATCCCTCCTTTTAACTTGGAGCCTTCTAATATTGACAATTCACCTTCTGGCAGAGTACCTGATCCTGTTCATAATCACGACCAACAAATGGATTCAACACAAGAGTTCCCTGACTCGGACGTAGGACCACATCGTAGTAACAGAATTAGGGCCAACAGGAACAATTACAATCAAAACTTTAACAATGCCCCACAACAACAGGGGCCTGGTCAACACAACCAAGGTCATAACAACAACACAGGTTTTTTAGGCCAAAGCAACAACAATCGCCAACAAGGCCACAGGAAAGCCCGCTGGAACAACCATTGACCTTAAATCTGAACAATGTCTCTTCTCTTGGACATAATGAGTCTCCTAACATTTTAGTTAACACCAGAGGTGACTTTCATGTTTATAATTTCTCCAGCTTCACTATTGAACAAGAACTTATTGACTTGTTGGCACTTGTCAACACTTTTGTACCTAGTTGCCATTTTAGCTTGTCTGATACCATTATTGACTTAAAATGTTTCACTCGTAAGCTTAATCTAGGTCTACTATTTTCTGCTCCTATGCAACAAGAGTTACATAATCTTAAACTATTGAGTGTATACAACCCTCCGTTACACTCTGAATTATCCCTTTTTGAAAGGGCTTGTGAATTTGATTTGAGATACCTTGATGCGCATTATAAATCTTTAGTTAGTCACCAGAATTTTAACATCTCTAAGGGGCAACAACTGCTTTTGAGTGAACTCTGTAACTTACCAGTAAGAGTTCTCAAACCGGATAAAGGGGGTGGGCTGGTCATTTTCGATAAAATGGACTATTCTGCAAGAATGTCACGCATGCTTGACAGTCCAGCTTATAAACCCTCCTCTCTTAATGAAATGAATACAGCTCTCTCGAGAAATAGGGGTTACTTCAGGGACTTATTCCTTTCAGGAAAAATTAACAGTGACATCTACCATTTTATTGACATCATTACACCAAAGACCCCTATCATCTTTGGAATCCCCAAAATACATAAAGATCTATATAATCCACCAATGAGAGCCCTTATAGACTGTAGGTCTTCTATGACCCACCCCTGCGCACGCTTAGTGGACAGCATACTGTCCAAGTATCTCAAACTAATCCCTGGTATCTGTAAGGATTCATGGTCCTTCCTTTCTGACATCAATCAGCTGAATTTGGATTCTAAATGTAATTTTCTCACCATAGATGTGGTGGATTTTTACACTTCTATCCCACACTTGGAAGCCACAGAATGGATTGCCATTATACTTACTAACTTAGGTGCACCTAAAAACGACATTGACACAGTGACTGAGCTCTTAGAGATTATCCTAACATCTAATTTTTTTATCTTCGAAAAGCAATACTTCTTACAAACACAAGGTATTGCAATGGGCTCACCCTGTGGCACCTCTGTGGCCAACATGTTTGTTGCCTATTGGGAGCAAAAATTCATTCTTTATAATCCTAATTTCTCACACCAGATAGCATATTATACCAGATACCTGGATGACATCTTCATTTTATTCAGGGGTTCGGAACAGGATGCATCCTTGCTCATTGAATACATGAATAGCACTACTTCTTTTTTCAAATTCACACATCATTTTTCAACAAATTCAATAGACTATTTGGATGTTAGACTTGAAAAAAACACGCTGGCTGGCTCATTATCTTCTTCTATTCATAGAAAGCCAACCTATTGTAATTCATTTCTTCATTTTTCAAGCCAGCATCCATTTAGGCAAAAAAGATCAATAGTTAAAGGTCAGCTCATCAGAGCAGCTAGAATGTATAGTACTGAAGCTTACTTTGATAGTGAATGCCAATTATTATTTGAAATGTTTAGTAGCCGTGACTATCCAGTGTCTTTAATTCACGAGTTAACATCAGAAGTGAGGAATAAGAGATTAGGAGGTTTTTACAAACCCCTTCTTGATAACAACAATAAAGGACTTATTGTAAATTCCTCCCTGGTTGAATTACCATCATCACCCAGTCCTACTACCCCTCTACAACATACATTCAAAGAGGCTCATGTGTATTCTTCCAGTTTCATTAAAACATTTAGTATTGACTCCAAATATATTTGTTCCATCATTTTCAAAAACTGGCACTTTATTACGAGTAACAGTTTTCTACTTGAGAAACTGGGAGACAAGCCTGTGATAGTTAACAGGAGAGGTCAAAATTTGAAAGCTTTGTTAGAGAGGAATAAGCACTCCGATAGTTTTTCAAAACAAAAAGGGACATATATGTGTGGACACTGTAATTGGTGTAGTTGCCTTAGAACTGGTAACTCTTTTCAATTGAATGGTAAAAAACTTAGCATTCACTATAAAGTAAACTGTGACACGAAGTCTATTGTCTACTTGGCTACCTGTGACAGTTGCCCTGCGTACTATGTTGGTAAAACAGAGCGCAAATTTTAAGAAAGAATTTACCAACATATGTACGCCATTAAAAAAAGTAAGGAAGAAAATGCTTTGGCAAAACACATTATCCATAACACTGGACACAGGTTTTGTTTTACTGCCATTGATCATATTCCACACAACATAAGGGGTGGACCTGTATCGATCCTCTTGGAAACTAAAGAACTGGAATGGCAGATAAAACTTAATGCATTTCATCCGCCTGGATTGAACGAAAATTGTAATATATCATGTCTCCTTAAACTTAAGTTACTTAAGATAAATTCATTTTCTACTGGGGTATTTTTTATTTTCATTCATCCAGTGTGCATTTTCTGGTCCACTATCACTGTTACATTTTAATACCTTATTTGTGGGGCCTCTGGTTAGTATGCACTGCATGTATATTCCAGCTATATATACCCTTCGTGCATTGGTCCTTTTAAGCTACCTTAAACAGGCATATTACCTTTGTAGTGCATTCTACACATTGTAGTCTGCCTAGTGCATTCTTACACTGAATTCTCTTCTGTCAGAGTAACAATTATTACTATTTTCTAAGATTAGGTTTTGCACCTGCACTTGAGTAAACATGTGTCGCTGCTAACATTAATACATTATGTTCATCTATGAGTCCCTTTTTGTGGGGTCCCAGTGTAGTATGCATCACTTGTACATTTTTGTTATGTACATTCCAGTTACATATACATTTTATGCACAGGTTCTTTTCAAGTTACCCTAAATGGGAATACATCTTTGTAGTGCATTCTACACATTGTAGTCTGTTCAGCGCATTTTTATGCCGAAGTTGCTTCTGTAAGACTTTTGATTATTTTCTTTCTCAAGCTTAAGTCAAGCATTCACATTTGAGTAAACAAGTGCCACTGTTAATATATTTTTATTGATGAGTCCTTGATCTAATAGGACTACATTGTTCAAACGTATTCTCAAATGACATGTCCAAATGATTTTTTAAGGTTTTATTGTTGACCTGAGGATTTTTTATGTGCATAGACATTTCTTATTGCACACTTATTATTGTAATTTACACGTGTCAAGGTATTTTAAAAGAAATAATGCGTTTTAAAAACATCGATTTTTTTAGTAAGGTTTTTTATGCTGAATTTTTAATTGGCACACTTGCAGTATGTGATGTTCAATGCCTGCATACTTTATTGTTATTTTTTCTAGTGAGACATTGCCAATTATTCTCGTCAGTTTAGCAAAGCAGGAAATGATGTTTTTTTCACTATCTAATAGGCTTAATTTGTTTTCTGCAATGTGGCGCCAAACATTAGTATTTATGTTAGTATTCTGCATTGTTGTTTTTACCTTTCTCTGAGGAAGCTACTACAGTTTTGGTAGCAAAAACGCTTTTTTGTTACTTCAATAAATTTTGCGTTAAGAAGACAACTCTACAGCACTAAGAATGAAGAAGAGCGAACTGGGATCAACCTACAGTTTCATAATCATGCCCAGATTATATAATAAATGATTACCTAGTATCTGCTGCATGCGGTGGGTACATTAGGAACCTGACTGAGTCTGGCAATGATTCAGATGTCTTATTGTTACAAAGAAGCACAGAGACCTGTGATGTATATGAAGCGTAGGGGTAAGTGCAGCCAGCAGCAATTTGTGGGCGGACATGACAGATATGATGTGTCTGCTGAAGTTACTACATGTTGCATGTTTATGTTTCTAAACATTTTGGATGTAAAAATATGAAACTACATTCCATGAAAACAATTAAGCTACAAGAAAATACTACGGAGAGGACAAATTCCCCAACCTTGGTTTTATAGCGATTACACACTGTCGGCCATATTGGGCTCTCAGGAAAACAGTCAACATTGGTGACAGGTGACAGTCAACCTGAGAATATGCAAATATATATATATATATATATATATATATATATATATATATATATAGATACTGAGCTACTTTTAATAATTGAATTACCACTTTTCGAATTGCAGAAGGTCAAGACCACGTTGCTGAAAACTTTATTCAACGAATTCACAGAACATGGTATTTTGCCGCCAGGAAAATAACCACTTGGCCACCATGGTGAACTTTGCCCTTTTCTCAACTGTAGTGCAATCTCTGAGTTGGTATATTTAGTTAGGGTGGGTGTGGGGGGGTTAATTTGCTTCAGTTTGTATTTTGATTATTGGTGGCCAAGGGTCTACTTTCCCTGCAGCAAAATAGTTTGTTGAATTAAGTTTTTGGCAAAGTGGTCTCGATCTTCTGTGATTCGACAAAGTGGTAATTCTATTATTAAAAGTAGATCCATATATATATATATATATATATATATATATATATATATATATATATGGATTCACTTCATAATCTCAAAATACTGAAATTTTGTATTTCAGTTTTTCGAGACCATGAAATCGAATCCACGCAACACTAAAACACCAAAACCATGAAGCCAAAAACCACGAAATTCAAAACACCTAAAACACAGCACACACCAGACCACACATATACCACAACACCCACATCATAACATAAACAAACAAAGCAACACACATCCACAAACCTACAACATAAATAAGAAGGGGGACAAGCCCCTCTGAACCCTCCATGTGGGGGGTTGTGCCCCCCACCCTCTCTATTTATATATAGTAACTCCGAGATTGCACAAACAGTAAACAAAATCAAACACGCACACACATTCTACAGTTCCTCACACACACATTACACATATCAGCACACTGGCATACATGCAAACTACCACCCAAAACCCTTACAAAACACTCACTTACCTGACATAACACCTAAATCCATACATGGCACCACACACCATCCACATAAAATCCCAGACATTACATAGCGTAAAGCCATAACCGTGAATTTGAGATATTCAACTTCGCGATTATTCACTTTATCTATTTTCAAACATCGACTTTATAGTCTCGAGATACGTAAGTTCGACATTTCAGTATTTCAAGATTATAAAGTGTTTACATACATACATATATATATATATATATATATATATATATATATATATATATATATATATACAGATATATAGATATAAACAGAAACATATTTATATAGATATACATGTGTGTACATGTCTGTATTTGTGTATCTGTGTGTGTGCGTGTGTGTGTGTGTGTGTGTGTGTGTGTGTGTGTGTGTGTGTGTGTGTGTGTGTGTGTGTGTGTGTGTGTGTGTGTGTGCATATGTTTTATTCAGCACAAATAACATTTAATTAACATTGCAAAGTGAGGGTTATCTTCTCTATATGATCTACACCCTTTTGGTTTTATAATATTGATGATTTTTTAGGAATGCCTGCTTTTACAGCTAAACTAGTCCTGATATTCAGAAGTGGTTGGGGCCGGTGCACCAGGGTAGACGCTCTTTACTTAACAGGTATAATGAAGCCTGTTGCTCATTATGTATTAACTTTTTGAAAAAATTGTGTGAACACAGCAGCTGATTAATTATCCCACTCACGGCTAGAGCATTGCCTGCAGTGAGACAGCATATTATCCAGAGAAAACTAAAGTATTCAAAGCATACCTATGAAACTCTTAGAGCAGGAAATCTGGAAAAATCCATAAATAATAGAGGGACAAAGGGACAAAAATAAGGACAATTTTTAAATATTGCTCTAACAGACATAGAAAGTTGCTAAAATAATAGGTTTTGCATTAACATGAATTTTGTAAAGGGTATGAAGTCTAAAATTCAAATGTATGTCATTAATTTCTGACTTCAGTCCTCAACGATTTGCCAAAAATTTGCCAGAAAAACACATTTTATGAGGAACAGACTAAAAATATGCAGCAAAAGTCTGAACATTCTGTGAACATCTGGACAGTTGAGAGGGATGAGAGAAATGGTTGTGAACTTGGTGAGTGTACACTCCTCAATGTGCATCAGCATGTTCACACTTGCACAGAATTTGTGGTTGTGAACTTGGTGAGTTTACACACTCCTCAATGTGGATCAGCACGTTCACACTTTCACAGAAGTTGTGGTTGTGAACTTGGTGAGTGCACACTCAGTGTGGATCAGCATGTTCACACTTGCACAGAAGTTGTGGTTTTGAACTTGGTGAGTGTACACACTCCTCATTGTGGATCAGCACGTTCACACTTGCACAGAAGTTGTGGTTGTGAACTTGGTGAGTGTACACTCCTCAATGTAGATCAGCACATCCACACTTGCACAGAAGTTGTGGTTGTGAACTTGGTGAGTGTACACTCCTCAGTGTGCATCAGCATGTTCACACTTGCACAGAATTTGTGGTTGTGAACTTGGTGAGTGTACACTCCTCAATGTGGATCAGCATGTTCACACTTGCACAGATGTTGCAAGATGGAAAAAACAGCTATCAGCATTAAAAGGCCAATACAATGTGATTTTATCTATTTTTCTGAGCAAATTAATGGGTGGAAATAAGTGAATATGACAGTTATGAAAGAGGTTATGAAAAAGGGAGAGCCAGCAGAGGGAAGCACATTAGAGGAAATGCTAAAGAATGAACAGGATGGAGGTGGGGAATGCAGGATAAGTGTTTTGTGGGATAGGTGGACATTTTATACATATGTGTATATCTGTATAGATATAGATATATGGGGAAAAGGTATGGTGGGAAAAGGAATGAAGTAAGAAAAGTAGAAGGAAGGTCAGAGGGTTAGGGTAGATAGAAGGGGTATATGAACAAATATAGAAGATGGACAAGGCTAAAAGGAGAGGAGGTGTTACAATGAACAAGGTTGGGGGGGGGGCACATTGGAATGGGAGACACCAGAAAACAAAACAAAGACAATGGTGATGGGTAGGTTGGACAATAAACAAGCAAATGAATAAATGGTCTTATACATAAATGGAGAACAAGAAATTCCTCCCAAAGGCATTGGGAACTAGTGTGGGTACAGCCATCAGTGTTTCCCTGCCTCTGTTGGACCCACTGAGCAATTAGACCCCAGTGTTGTCTACCGCACCACTGGTTCCTGGTTCTGATAGTGGAGCTACTAGTGTTGGTCAGGGAAGTGTTCTGCAAACCACAAAAAACAAAGGCATTCCAAATAGCCACTGCACTTTATTGAGGTGCCAGTTCACCTTCTCCTGTACCATATCTGCTACCTGTCTACTCCTTATAAATGGGTCCACACCCTGGCAGAGGCACCAGTGGGAGCTACACTTATTCCAAACAGTGAAGTGTCACCAGAGCTGGACTTTAGTACCTACTAGCATCCTCTGCTACAGCATCTTTTAGGAGATAACCCTGGCAGCCTCATCATGTGTTGCCAGAAGGGGAACTAACCCCTGGTGATGTTGTGGACAGCCCTGAACCAATAAAAACAAAAAAAAGTGAATGAAAAGCAAAAACAAACCAAAAGGAGATGCAAAAAAGAGAAACAATAATGAAAAAGAAGAGGCAGGAGAGAATTGAAAACATGCAATTACATACATTGCTTCATAGCAATGAAAATAGATTAGCTCAACTCCATCTGCAATACTCACAAAAAAATAAATCATGGACAACAGGGGTCTGTTAACTGAACACATGGAGCTTAAGTCATGCAACCTCTGTGATGTGAACAAAGTGCATGTATAACTGTATTAAATGCAGATGCATTAACTGTATGTGCTGAATTACAGTGTCCTACAGTTGTGCAAATATCAATGCATATGTTCCCCCCATGCACTATCAATGTCAAGCTTTCTGTTGTATGTGGCTATGGCACCACACATAAGTCTTAGACACAAGGCCGCAACTAATGTCCACTCCTCAGTAGTGCATGCACTCTGTCTTGCAGCAGGAAGTAAAATGTCTGCTGTAGAATAATAACGTGAAACCATCCAACTATGAGGCATGTGGTTTAAGGCTTAAGCCATTGTGACAGCACTGCATGAGTTAATGTATGCAGAGCCTGTTACTGCCCAGTGCCTGCCATGCTGTTAGTAAGATATCATGCACTGTTTATATAAATAGGTATATGTGTTTGTCTATGCAGTGTAAAAGCTATCCCAATTGTTGCATGCAGATATGACAAAGGCAATCAGAGTGGGCCCCACATAAGTTTCCAGCCAGCAGTGGATGCTTCCTCTCCAGTAATGAAGCAATGTGCACTGTTACTTGCTGGTGGTAAGAAAATAACTCCTGCGGGAAAAGGACATGAAATTAAGCACATTACCTGTGGAGTCACCAAGGCAACAATGATGCTATGAAGCTTCTTGCAAATAAGAATTACTTATACTAACTAATGGCCAAAAGTAGCTAATAGGAAAAACATAAAATGCAACAGATGGTAGCATATTTCCCACAATGAATCCTCTGAAGAAGTGTAAACATATGGCTATGTGTCCAATAATTAGGCTGTGACTCTGATGACTAAACATTTTCATAATGTACACTATGAAATAAATGTACCCGACCTTTTTGATATGGCTGTCAGCTCTCCCCAGTGACCTTTGGAACTATGAGGGACCAAAAATGCAGAATGAGTATAGTGCAGTCCATACTGGAATGGGTACTATTTAAAATTAAAAAAAAGTTTAAAATGTACTTTTACTGCATCTTAGAAGGCCTCACTCTGAACTCTTCTTTCCTTCAGCAAAGAAGGTCTGGATGGCACCTTTTCAGATTACTGTAATAGTGTCTGCACAGTTTACCAGTTTGGGGGATTCCAGTGGCATTAGTAACTGCCTTGGAGCAAGACAGTCATTTATTCACTTTACACTGGGGGTATCTATACAGGAAATGGAAAAAATGTTCTCTCTCTTGAAAGCACTGCCAGGGGAAGGTTGCAAGCACTAGTACCCTCAAAAGCTATAACCATTCACCAGGTCTCATTCCAGAGAATAATAGCTGGGCTTTTTTGGTAATGGTCATTTCAGATTGTATGACGTGTATACAACATAGAGCTATGCAGTAGTACAGTCAGTGGCAGGGTTCAAAGTGGAACATGCAATTTCTGAACTTGTATAATACAGGATTAAAGTTCAACATATGGCAAACAGAGTTTAGTCTACTGTGAGATTGCCACAGTGATACTACTCTTTGATGACCAAATGCCTAACAGGATGAAGCTGGGAATTATAAAGAAACTCCGTAAAATATTTTTATACCCAAGAATGTCCAATGGTCCTTGCAGGTGTTCATATGGGTACACAACACTGTGTAGAATGTTCAATGAGTGTCTCCTCATGGTTGCAAAACACTAAAATAGCTATTCAGAGACATTTGTGAACTGAGCCCTAATTTGCATAATCATTGTGCTCAGAGGGCCAAATCAGCATGATATAAATTCTTGTGGCTGCAGGAACCTTCATCTTGCTACAGAAGAAGACACAGAGCTCCAAGGTCAAAACAAGCTTCACCTAATGAGGGTCATAGGATCATAGGACCATAGAAAGTTGCTAGGCTATTGTCCTTGTGGGCCTTACAAGCCTAGCCAAGAATTTAGCCCATGTTTCAAGTCAGCACCTGATGCTGCTGTCCAGCTGGGACACAGGTGGAATCCCAGGGGTGTATTTTCTGCTTCCCATCTAGTTATCCAGGTTGTGATTAAAAATGGTTAATTAGGTATGCTTCTTGACATTGAGAGGGAGTTTATTCCACAGGAGGGTGAGCCTCTGGGGCACAAATCTGTCCCGCCAACATGTCCTATTGATATCACAGACCAGGTTGAGGTTGCATGTGCGGGTTACTTGAGTGGAGCTTAATTTGTGGATATGCAGCAGTCCCATCAAGGTGGGGGCATGCAATTTCTTTGTATGTCAGACAGAGGTCACCGCTGAGGAGTCTATATGAGAATGAGTAGAGGGACAGGGCTTTTATCATATCTGTGTAGGGTAGATATTTGAGGCTCTGGATTCTCCTGGTGAGGAACTGCTGTGGTTTCTCCAGCAGCTGCATGTGCTTTGTGAGGTACATGCCAAAACTGGATTAGGTGTAAGAGTTTAGGTGTATGTGTGTGGATTGCTGTTTGTTTTGTGTGCTTGTGTTGTGTGTATGTGTTTTGGAACAGTGAATTTTTTCCCTTGGAAAAAAGTCGCTGTTCTGAATGTTCGATGTTTTGAATTTTCGATTGATAGGGTTCGATATTAGAACACTCGACATTTTGAATGTTCGGTGTTTTAATATAGACCCATAATCAGCTTTGCAGAAGTTTTTTGTTTGAACCTAGCTGGCGGGGGTTGGAGGAGATAGTGACTTTGAAAGTGATCACATTGTGGTCAGATCTTACCAGGGAGGATGACAGTGCAGGGATGCTACAGAAGTTACTCATGCTCTTTAACACCAAGTCCAAGATATTATCACCTCTTGTAGATATGTAGACAGCTGGTCCAATGCATTTGCACTGACAAAATCAAGGAATCTCTGGGCATTTGTGTTTTGGCATGAGTAGTTCTTTCAATCTATGGTTGGATAGTTAAAGTCACCAAAAACCAGGGTAAAGGGTTGAATCTTGATAGGGTCAAAGAGGACCAGATAGGTGGAGTGTGGAATCTTGAGTCAACATTGAGTGCCTGTAGCTGGCTATGATTTGAATAAGGGTCTTGTCAACAGTTAACTGCACCTGGAGTGTCTCCTGTACGTCATACTGTTTGACTAGCCTGGGGGTGTGAATATCTTTAATATATATTGAAACTCCACCTCCTTTTGCTTTGTTGCCCACATTTTGGGGTCTGAATTTATGATATGATGAGTAACCTGGTATAACTGGGGTGCTCTCTGCAGCTTTGAACAAGGTTTCTGTGACTGCACAAATGTCAGCATCTTCTCAGTTTAAGAAAGCTTGCAATGAGTGCAGTTTCATGCTTAGACTCCTAGCATTTATCAACATGATCTTTAATTTGTGTTTTAATGACATTTTTCATGTTGTTAGTTTTGACCTCATGGGTTGCCTAAAAAAGGCACTATGGGGGAGGCAAAAGCCTTTGCCAAAAGCTTGAAGCCCAAGGGAGACTGATGCAGACAATCTCTGGCAAAACATCGTGGTCTGTCGATAATGTCTTCCCAGGCTGTTTGGTACTTTATCCCATTGGAATGATACCAGAAACTAAACCAAGGGTAATTAACACTGTGGAAAGCTGAGTCCCTACTTTCAGAAGTTATGTTCAGCATCCTGTGTAAAAAAATAGTGCTTCTCAATAGAAATACATCTTTGGGGAAATATGCAGTGCCTGTTATGTGTCTTAACAAGGAAATATCAGTCAAAGATTCATAAAGAAGTGCTTACAGAAGGGTTATTAAGTCTAATGGGAAGCAAACCACAAAACAATTGCAAAGTTTAGCTCTTTAAGGAGACAGGCCAGCACCCGATAGAATGGGTCACACCTATAGCCGTCAGCAACTTCTGTTATGATAGAGTTCCTCCCTGACCCAATTCAATTATAGCTTGGGCATTTGAATGGAGAACAGGACATTCCTCACTGGTTTGGCATCTATGCCGCTAATGGACACAGACAGCCTATAAATGGTGAAATTCCCAGGCATCTGCTTGTAAATATTTCATCTCCCCCAGCTCCTCCTTACACTTATCAAAGTTACCAGAACTGTGATGTTGGGTGCATGGCTATTCTTAAAAAGACGTTTGTGGTCATCATCCAAGTACAGTCCTATGAGGCTATGTTTAAGACACCTCTTGTTGTATGTAACAGTAATACTATACAACCGTGTTCACATTATGCTAGGACAGATGCATCTTCATGGAAATGTGCATGTGGGAGGCATGTGTGTGTTGAAGGTGACCACGATGGATATTACTCTATGACGTCCCCATGGAAGGGCATGTGCCAGAGACAAGAAAGTGCGGTGTCTTTAGAGGTGCATCTATATTACCCAATCAAAAATTTAGGTTAGCGAATACCTAAACGTCGAACTGGTAATATTGAAAAATTAAAACAGCAAACAGCTGATTTAACATAGGGAATGAATTGCCTCGGCCTCAAAATAAAAAGGCTGTGCCCCCCACACCCCCCTAACTAAATACACCAGCTCTGAGAGCACTCTACAGTGGAGAAAGGGGCAACATCTGCATAATGGCCAAGGGAATTCTGTCCCTGCATTAAATAGTACTTTCGTGTTTTTTTGCTTTCACTATTACCAGATGGAAGAGAGGGGATGTTTGTATGGGTGATTATGTGCCTGTTACTGTCTGAAGGTTATAAAGTATACTCCTACGTGTAGAGTTAACACTCCCAATGGAGTGCACAGAAAGCATGGTATACTGTAAATAGAGCCCATACAGACTGCAATGTGTGCTGCAAGGATAAGGGTGGGGAGAGAAAAGAGTTCAATTAGTGGAATTCTAGAAAGAGCCCATTCCCAGGAGTGGAGAATGAGATGTTACTGCAGGGCCTCCATCTCCATGGCAGACGGCTCTTTGGGCAGGAGGTAATGTGTTCCTGCAATAAATGTGCTCAGCAGAATCTTGTGATTGATACAATAAATGTGCTCAGCAGAATCTTGTGATTGATACAATAAATGTGCTCAGCAGAATCTTGTGATTGATACAATAAATGTGCTCAGCAGAATCTTGTGATTGATACAATAAATGTGCTCAGCAGAATCTTGTGATTGATACAATAAATGTGCTCAGCAGAATCTTGTGATTGATACAATAAATGTGCTCAGCAGAATCTTGTGATTGATACAAATGCTCTGAGTGTCCAGATCACAACTATATGCAAGATAAGCTTAGGGCCACTGAAGTTACAAGAGGTACTGAAAAATGAGCTCTCCACTTGCACGAGAGAGTAGGTCGACTGATGGGGGTTCATCGTTAAAGCCATCTTTGGCATAGATGGAGGTGATTCTGGCCTATCAAGAGGAGGAATGTCTTTTCACAGTCCCACAGAAGAAGAGCTGAGCTGCAATGTGCCCCAATTCTATCCATATGAGGTACCTGAGGTGAGTATTGCTATACAGTATTAAAGCCATAATTAGGTTTGACTCACTTTAAAACTGCATGTGTCACTAATATTGTGGGGTTTGGGTACCAGAAGAGCATCAGAGTATGATTCCCTGGCACTTGCATGATGTAAGTTATTATCCAGTATTGCTGGAAGTATTGTACTATTAAAGCTACACTGGGTGAATGTAGGGGCGATGGATTATACTCATACTGGGTCTGCCCTTCACTGTGCATGTAATTCTCTGTCCAGCATCACCACTACAGAAATTACATCAAGTCGTATTGGACAATTGTCAATTCTGATGTTGGTGATGGTACTCAGGGTGTAGAGAATCTGTACTAGACACAAGAAGTTTGCAGGCAAGATCCCCCTCCCACAATCTCTGTGTTTGCAGACTCCCAAGAAACACACACCTCATAAGGAGGATATGCTAGTGTGGGCACTCAAAGTAAGGGCAGTGTGTCAGCCCCTATGGCCTAGGCATCTATTTCTGCACAAGTCTGATATGGCAGTGAAGGACCACATGGGTTTGTGTGCTGGTGCATGTCAAATGGGCAGGTACTGCACTACCCCTGAACTAGCTGTGTCAATGGGAGGGACTTAATGTAAGTGCAAGGACATCATGTAGGCACAGATAATGCCTCCACCACAACCTTTGCAGAGTAGCTGTAGATAATGCAGGGTGTGCACAGTGTGCAGGGTGACATCTGGAAGTCCATATACCACATGTCTGACATTTGTTATTAGAACTGATTGCATAGTGGAACAGGGCAGGTCCTCACATTGTGATAGGTGTGGATGTGGATGGCCTAGTTCAGAGTTATGCAGAACCAGCACTTCTACAGCCAAATTGTGTGACAAGGGTCAGGGGGGCATCCCCTGGGTCATGGCAGTCATAGTAGTAATACATCTGCTGAAATGCAAAGCTCACAGTCACAAAGCAGGCCTACATGCAGCCAGAACTGTGGTACTACCTCTCCAGCTCCTAGTAAAGTAAGATCTCATGGGCAGGGACATGCATGGGATGCCCAGCTATTGACCATGTATGTCTTGTACCTGTCCTCTTGATTAAGCTGTAGTGTTGCAACTACTGCTTAAGTTATGTTCACACACACACGCGTGCACACACACACACACACACACACACACACACACACACACACACACACACACACACCACTACAGTCAGTCCGCATTGCCTCACACATTCACACAACACACACACACACACACACACACACACACACACACACACACACACACACACACACACACACACACACACACCACTACAGTCAGTCCGCATTGCCTCACACATTCAAACAACCAATGCTACAGACCCGTCACACAACTTTCCTCAGTACTCCCCTCCAGCCTGGAATATTAACAGGCTAAAATATAATTTTTCATTTTCTAAAGCAGTCACACATTTCCCTGCAGAAGACTTTGCATGTTTGTGGTCTCTTCCTCACATGTGCAGGTAATTATGAGCATGCCCTGTCCTTTGCATTATGTTAATTGGATTGCCTATACCTGATTTCCAGTGTACCCAGCCCACACTTGGGTAAGCACAGTCTCGTGTTAGGTTTGAATGCATCACTTTGACTGTAATGTATATCCTGTGCTAAGGGCTGATACTTTGTGCCTCTGACACTGCCTCTTTGCCAGTGTTTGGGCATATTGTGCCCACCTCTGTAGAGCTTGTTCTTTCCCTCCTGTTGTATTATTGAAAGATTCCTATTCAGGCTTACACTCCACCACCTAGTGTGCTGAGAGATGTTCTTCCAGCAACTTGCCTGCTGCAACTGCCTCCTAAGTATCATGTTTTGTGGCACTGCAGAATTGGAAACATTTTAGTATGTGTGCCAGTGTCATTCTGCACAGTTCTGCTGGATACATCCTGCAGTGAAAACATGCCATCAGCAACCCAAACACAAACTCCATCATGGTTTGTGATATGGCATAATTGTATCCCTGCTTTACCACAGTCTATGAATTTCAGAGAAGTGACATCAGCCAGGGCTCCTGGGCATAGATGCCCTGTGGGAGGAAACTTCTCATAAGTTTTCCATAATGGCCATATGTGTGCCACATGTGGGAGGCATGGTAACTTCCTGTGAGGTCTGCAGAAACACTGCAGATGATCTCATGTATGTAGCAGAGAACCTAATCATCAGTGCAGTGATGCTGCTTACATTTTACATACCTCATTCCCAGGTCACTAGGTGGGACCATTATTCCAGAGTGTGTGTGCAGTCTATGTCCCCCAGCACCTCAGGGAGTTGGGCTATATCATAGAAATACCACATGGTGCCATCTCTCTCCTCTATGGGTATGTGGGAACCATATATGCTCCCCCACATGCTACAGCATGCTATTGGGAAACTGATGGGTATTATTGAGGTCGATGGCTGTAATATCCCACTATGTCCCATGTCAGTTTCTGAAATGTCCATGAATCTAGTATATGTAAAACCACACCTACCATTGGATCAACTGGGATAGGTGATTGACAACTCTCACAGGCTTGCAGATGAGTCCAACACATATCTAATGGCTCCTACATTGCACCCTTACCACACATGATACTAGTACACAATGTTGGTGCCATGCAGTTCATGAAATGTTAAGTACAGTTGGATGACATGCCACCTCTGAGGGCAATGACTTGCACCACCAGGGCTTGTAGTGGCAATAGTGGTGTGTTCAACATACCAATTCATTAATGAAAGAGAGAGCCCTAGCATATCTTCATGCTTCTCCTATATGCATAAACAAATTTTTCTGAGGTCAGTTGTATTAGTGTTAGAGTACCATGTCATGCTCTGCATGCATTTCTGAACCTTTCCACCAATTTTTGTTTTAGCTCATTTGCATACATGGAACCCCCTATTTTAGCCCTCCTTATCATTAGCGTCTGCTTATACCTCCATAAGTATAACTTATAGTCTGCTACAGAACCTCCACCATATTGTCACATGATTATTTAAGATTCCCAGAAATTGTAGATGAAATTCCTATAAGTAACAGCACTGTAAGCATTCTGTAGCTATGTCAAGAATCTCAAGGGCAACACTCAGATCTGCTCTGAGTTACAGCACAATGGCATGAAAATTACAGAACAAACTGATATTGCCAACATCCTGGCAGATAGGTTCAGTGCTAACTTTACCGCCCCCACCCCTAAAAGGCCCATATCTATACAGGAAGAATGCAGAGTCCCTGTAATCACAACTATGCAGGTAAAAGCTGCACTCTCTAAAGCCAAAAACACAGCATCCATGGGACCGGACAACATCCCAGACTGCATTTTACACAAACTTCAGAACGAACTGGCTCCCCACCTAAGCACCATGTTGAATCATAGCCTCACATCAGGCTTTGTGCCCACTGAATGGCACACAGCAACAGTTATCCCATTCCACAAAGGGGGAACCACCACTGATCCAGGGAACTATCGCCTTATTAGCCTGATGAGCCTGGTCTGTAAGGCCATGGAATGTATCATCATGGAACTCATAAACAAAGACATTGGTAACTTCCAAACTCTGGACCACACCATGTTCTGGTTTGTGAAATGTAGATCATGCATGCCTCCTGAACCTGATGGACTTCTTTGAGGCTGTCACCACAGCCATAGACGAGGATCAGGTGGTTCACACAGCCTATCTTGACCTCGCCAAGGCTTTCAACACCATCCCTCATTCTGGAATTATACCTAAACTCATTAAACTAGGTATAAATCCCTATGTCACAGGATGAGTTGCCAACTAGCTCACTGACAGAACCCACATTGCAAAAGTTGCACTCACCAAATCTGACTTCAAACCAGTGACAAGTGGAGTACCACAGGGTTCTGTCCTGGGACCTCTCCTGTTTGGTATCTACTTCTCCGAAGAACATGCTAACACAGAAGGCCTTTGGCTAATGAAGTTTGCAGATGACTGCAAACTAGGAGCCATAGTCGAGTCCCCAAATGATGTGGACATCCTACAGAAGGGCCTCACTGAGACAGATGCCTGGTGTCAGAGCCATGGCCTCAAGCTCAATGCCAAAATGTGCATTGTAATCCCCTTTGGTAAAAACTTTGTACCCATAAATTACCATATAGGCGGCAGTCTACTTAACGCCAAATGTGTGATAAGAGACCTTGGGACCCAGGTAGACAGTAGTCTCTCCTTTGATAATCACATTGCCACAGTAGTCAGGAAATCCTTCTACATGGCACACCTCATCACAAAAGGGTTCTCATCCAGGAAAAAAGAGGTAATTGTTCCCCTCTACTCGACACTCATTAGACCCATTATAGAGTACAACGCCCATTTTGGAATGTACCTCACAAGACATCTGCAGCAGCTGGAAAGGCCACATAAGTACCTCACAAAGAGGATTACTGGCCTCAAACAGATGCCCTACACTGACCGTCTCAAAAAACTCCAGTTTTACTCCGTAGCATATCGCCTACTCTGAGGTGATCTCTGCCTAACATATAAAGCTATGTCAAACCCAGAGCTGTTGGACATGCTACACCTAAAGAAATCCCAGTCCTTCCAAGCTACACTCTCTAGGGACCTAAACCTTATCACCACAATAAGCAGGACTTGCTGGAGGGATAGAATCCTGTCCCAGAGACTTCCCATACTCTGGAACAAGTTACCCATCTATGTCAAGCAAAGTTCCTCATTAGCACTCTTTAAGAAAAATCTTGATGAGTGGATGGGAAATGGGAAATACACCCCGGGGATCACTTCTGTGGCTCTGCTCGACAGGAGCACAAGAAAATAACTTTCTTGGGTGGTGTAAGCCAGGGAACCTTGTTGACTAGGCTTACTTGGGCCCTTGGGTCGATAGTCTAGTACCTACCTATGAACCTATGAACCCTAGATGACTGGACCACCTATACATCTAAGATATCACATAACCAAAGATTATTTATTTGATAAACAGGAATTCCCTGGATCAAATAGTTAGCAAATCCACTAGTGTCTAAAATATTCTTGCTCTGGTCCACTGAGACATTGCTACTGCCTGGTCCAGTCCCCTTATCTCCCCTTCATCCATTATATATGACCATAAGCTTGTGACATTTACTCTCAGAACCACCATACACTCTGTGATCAATATCTCCAAGTTTAAGGATTGCAAAAGGATGAACATTATTCAATTTTATCATGAAATCTCTAAATTTACCTATGACATTGCCACTGTTGCCCCCAACACAGCAGACAACTTCACTAAGAAGTTGTATGCCCATTTACACAAATGCATAGATCTAGAAGTCCCACTTAGAGTTAAATACAGTTGGGAGATGTAATTGGTTTCTTTCTCCTTCTTAAAGGAGGTTTAGCCTGAGGGTAGGCATTGGCAAGGCATATTTGGTCATTAGATTAAAATAACCTTGAAATTCTTGTTAATCCTATGAATAACTTCTTCTTCCAAGGATGTTATAATAAGGATGCTCTTTCTACACTACCCTCATTAGTCCCATAAAAATAATATAATCCTTCATTTGATATGTATCTGTCTAGTCATATTACCCAACTTGAAAACACTTGTACCTCCTCAGCAAGACAATCAAGGGCATGACTTCTGTGAGCTTCAAAGATCTCTTTAAAGCATTATCTCTCTTTACCATCACATGTAGACTCCTAAGGCATGACCTCTGTTCTGCCTAGAAGCCCTCAAATTACTCAGTTCTGCATGACATCCTACACATTCACAAAATCTGTAACTCCATGAATACCTGCTCCAAAGAGCTAAACCTCCACTGTAGCTTAAACAGATCCTGTTGGCAGGAAATGCTCAAAGAATTTCTCTCCTCTGGAACAGACTTCCCCTTTATATTAAATCCCCAAAAAACCCAGTTAACTCCACCAAATATGCAGAAATATACACAACCACACTATACCAGGATATAAACAGCGGCATAAATGCAGGAACAATTGCAGAGCAAATCCCAGAAAAAAACCCACGTGGTGGAATCATAATATCAACAGGTTTTGTAATAAAAGGAGAGCAATTTTAACCAAACGTAGGAAGAATAATTCCCAGAATGTTAGAATCATTGTCACTGAAATAAAAAAACAACTCAAGAGCTTAATAAATTCCACCAAAACCAAGTTTGGGGCTAAAATAGCTATAGAAGTAAAAGACAATAACAGTGCAATTTTTAATTACATTTGTAATCTCAAGAGCACAATGCAGCAATTCAGTGAGTTGATTGTGAACAATGTTACCTACTCTAATGCTGAAGATGCAACAAGACTACTGGCCTATAAATTTAGCTCAAACTTTCCTTGTCTTTCTCCACATGTCTACCCCTCACGATATACCTGAAACTGCCTCACATCCAGTTATCACACAAGCCAAGTCCTAAAAGTGCCATCAAAAACTAAAAATACTGCACTAGTGGGTCCTGCAATATCCTTTGATGCATCTTAAATAGCATGAAGCACAATGTAGCCACATTAACTGAAATTTAATACCAAAGAAATACCAAAGAATGCATTTTTGTATCCTTTGGAAAATCATTTACCCTAGAGAACTACCACATTGACAACATACCCCTAAAATTTTACCTAGTTGTTCATGGTTTGTGAATTTATGTGGACAGTTACCTGACATTTGACCAACATGTGCCCATTGTTGTAAAACGTTCTTCTATATTGCACAGCTTATCAACAAAGGGATTATTTCTAGATCTAGTGATGTCATTGTTCCCCTCTATTCAGCCCTAATTAGGATAGTCATTGAATATTCAACAAGCAACAATTGAAATGTCCACAGAGATACCTTAGTAAAATAATACAAGGGCTCATACCTGTTGTATATTGACTGATCAAAGCTCTTTTGCTATATTAGATATCCCAAGACTGCAAAGTGGTACCCTGAGTCAGGCATACAAAGCATCCTCCAACTCAATATTGATGGATTTACTGCACATCAGCAAGTCCAGTGTTATCAGAAATACATGGTGTAGGGACTTAAACCTCTTCTGGAACATCAACCAAACAGTCTGTAGGATGAGGTATATCTGAGTGATGTTACTGTTGCTCTGGAAAAGATTTCACATCCACATTAACAAAGTTCATCCCTGTCCATATCCAAGCACAGCTTGGATCTAAATGAAAGAGATGATCATTGATACACAGAGGAACAGAGAGCAGCAGTAACCGTTGTATATTGGGAGTCTGAGGTGGAAAGAGTGGCTACATTCAGATTCCTCAGTATTAACATCTCTGAGGACCCTACCTGGACTCACAGCATCACAGACCTGGTAGGGAAACGCTGGCAGAACTGTGCTTTCTGAGAAGGCTGAGGAAGTTTGGCATGCCCAACACCATCCTCAGCAACTTCTATAGATGTACAACTGAGAGTATTCTCTCCCACTCTGTTACCGTGTGGTTCAGGAATAGTGCAATAGAGGATCACATGGCTCAGCAGCAAGTAATAAAAACTGCACGAAACATCATTGGAGTAACACTCCCTGCATTGGAGGACATCTACACCAAGAGTTTTCAGGAGAGCCCAAAACATTATCATGGACACTACCAACCCACAACACAAACTCTTTATGCTGCTACCATCAGGGAAGTGTCACAAGAGCATGGTGGCCAGAACAACCAGGCTGAAATACAGGTTTATACCTCAAGCTATTAAACTGTTAAATACAACTCATATACTACCTCTTCTTCCAGTATTGTAGGTTGGTTCACATTTGGAGGGAAACCAGCTTTTTATGCATAATGCGCTCTTTTTCACGGTTATATATATTTACTAATACTGATATTTATATTATTGTCTATTTGTTGTCTGATTACTTCTTCTTGTTAATTGTTGTTTCTTATATGTTGCTGGAGGACTTGCAGAATAAGAATTTTACTGTACTTTGTCACGCTGTCTCTAGTACATATGACAATAAAGTTGAATTGAAACTATGGATAGAAAACAGAAACGTTACCTCAGACTTGTACTATTACTGGACAGCTCCTAAATGTTTATACCATGCATGGGCCTCCTCAAATTATTCATGGTATGATCCCAATTATGCTCATTAGGGATAATATATAATTATCAACCATGGGATCGGTAAGGCTAGTTCCAAATCAGAGTGGGTAGTTTAATTTGAGCATAAAAAGGGAAATTCACTAGGCTTAAAATGACCCACAAAGCAGCTACCCTGGTATTTCCCTATGATTCATTGAAACCATTTGGCAAAGTAGGTCCATAACCATGTTCAAACACAATCAGGATAAGTGAGTGGGTAACCATAAATTGACCCCAGTACTGTTCAGTCTACCCCTCTTGGAAAGAAGGGGTGAACAGTAGAATTAGTGGTGATCATGCTCCAAATGACCTCCTTAACCAATAGCCTAGTACATCCTGTTAAACATGGAACAATAGTAAAACAGAGAAATGTAAAAAAAAAAAAAAAAAAAAAAAAGAGGTATGCTGCTTCTATTTATGGAATATACATCATGAACACTTAAACACAAGAAAAAACATTTTCAAAAATGGCCACCACCTTTTTATCAGTCTAAAGTGAGACACAGAAGGGGTGACTCAACGTATGACATCACCACAGGGCATGATGTCCAAAGCATGACACAAAAATGGTGAGTGCATTGTGGACCACTTTTTGTACACATAAACACCAAGCTTTTCCCTATGTGCACACATATCCATGAGGTAGCATCATATGAATATAACTAGCCATACTCTAAACTGTCTTGAGAACAGGTATGACTGCAGAATTAAGTAGACATGCCTCAGGACACATACTGATGATCATTCATATTTGGCAAACTTTATTTTCCAATAATTCTATTTTTAAGTTGTTCTGGCATCCCCTTTAACCCTGCCTGTCTAGTTCTATAAGGTAAAGGGGTTAACAGGGCACCAGTCTCCCCACAAGAAGAAATTATCACAAAACATAATTTGCAGATATATATTGTAGTAACAAATAACACAAACGTCTTAAGTTACATGTGTGCATGGAGGATAGATATAATAAAATAATGCCCATGAAGTACTCTATTTTTATTTGTTTTCTAATTGTGCAAAATCACTAGGTACAGGTGTCTGTTTTCAAGAGCGACCCAGAAGCATTGGCTGAACTATAGATTTTAACATCTTATGTCTCATCCAGACAGGCTGCATTATTAATTCTTCCATTCCCTGTTCAGTTCTACAGATTACCTCATCCATTTTAAATATAATTTTGAAAAGCCATAGCAAACGGCATATGACTTTGTTTTGTCAGACATCATCCTCTTTATCATTGACAGCGGAGATACTGACCTTGATTGCAAAAAAACTTGCTCTCAGTGTAAGTGACCACTTACACTGAGAGCAGGTGTATTGGAATCTGGCCCCCAGTGTAAGCTTGTTTATAGATGGGCCTTGCAATGAAATAAGTCACTTACGCTAAGAGCAGGTGTATTGGAATCTGGCCCCCAGTGTAAGTTTGTTTATAGATGGGCCTTGCAATGAAATAAGTCACATTCACTGAGAGCAGGTGTATTGGAATCTGGCCCCCAGTGTAAGCTTGTTTATAGATGGGCCTTGCAATTAAATAAGTCACTTTCACTGAGAGCAGGTGTATTGGAATCTGGCCCCAGTGTAAGCTTGTTTATAGATGGGCCTTGCAATGAAATAAGTCACTTTTACTGAGAGCAGGTCTTCTGCAATCAGGGCAGACTTACACTTAGAACAACTTTTTTGGAATCTGACCCACTATAATTGCTCCCATCTGCTGTAGCCATAATTAAGAAATTTCCTTGAAAGTGGCCTGAGAATATTTTTCAACTTTTCTGCAACCTTTTTGAATAACAAACTTTATTAATAATCAAATAATAGCAGTGCTAACATAACAGGAATAAACAAAAAAAAGATGATTGGTGTCATAGATTGACTTAAGTCCAGACAGCTGCACGTGCTAAAGCAGGCATTTACCCCTATATTTTTTATCCAGGGCTGAGAAACCACACGGTTATAGTTTTTTATTTTCCCCTGTAGCTCACAGTTTCTGGCACTGGCCGCAACTGTGACTGGGTTTCTCGGCTAGATAACAACGGCTGGGCCGTTGAGATTTTCAAAGTGAAACAGCCCTGTGAGGCATTTCTGCAACTGTACCTGAAACCAATATTTCACAACAAGGTACGGCCAATGTAAAGTAACTGGGCTTGGTATTATGCTATGCAGTCGGTATAATTACAGCTGATTTAGCATTCAGTGTTCAATCTCTCATTACTCAGCAGAATAGTAGAATTAAGTAGTTGTAACAGATGTGGAGTCAGAGTCTATGTGCAATGGGAATGCATTCTTGATGTAGTTTCAGTACAGAAATGTGCCATACCTGGTATGATACACCCTTTGTTTCTGTTTGTTTAACAATACACGGTGTTCGCTATTAAAACGATACCTGCCTGTACATATTGGAAGCCTGGATTTGCAGCTACACGATAGTATTAGGAAACCACCTGAAGGAATGAGGGAATTAATAATGAAGGAATTAATAGTGTGTGCTTGGCCTTGTTCGAGAGAAATCTTGACCAATGGATGGGAGATCGCAGATATACCCCAGGGATTACCTCAGTGTCACTGCTCGACAGAGGCACAGCAAAATAATGGGTATAGTTCCCCATACTAAAGGGGTGGCGTAAGCCACAAAACGATGGGCTAGGCTTGTAAATGCCCTCGGGCAGATAGCCTAGTATGAACCTATGAACCTATTGTCTGGTTGAATATACTAGAAACATGTAACATATATTGTTTGCATGTCTTGCATATGTGTTTCTTTGGAGCTTTTCTCCCCGGGCCTCCACTGAAAATGGACATGTATCCAGTTGGACTATCCCGGTTAACAAATGTAAAATAAATAAATAAATAAATAAAAATATCTTACAAACGTAAATGTAATTAAGAAGAAATTATAAAGATAACCAACTACTAGTCAACAGCAAATACACCTGATTGATAGCCATTCAGTGTAAGCATGAAAACTTGAACCAATTCAGGAATAGACAACCACTCTACTCAGCCTTACTTTTGTAGCCAATGGAGGCACTGACTCACATTATATGGTACCTGATCACGTATATTACAAATACTACCCGCAGCTGTGCAACTACATCACCTGCTCAGGGAGAAAAAGGAAGGAGAGAGAGTGCAATAAAAGCTAAGAGCACCAGCAGAAGCTGCAAATCATTATTTTGGCCGAAACACATATTTTTTAAATGGCATGAGTGTTTTACCATGCAGAAAAGGAAACAGCAGAAGCACTCTGCACGCCACACATTTGTTGTTATTATTAGTTGTTGTTTTTCTTCTCCATATTATTATTAGCATTACTGACTTAGTTTCCTTAGGCATCATATTTATTTATTTAATTATTTATTTATTCCAGTTTGGTGACCGGGGAGGTCCACTGGGCTCGAGAGCCCATTTTCAGTGGAGGCCCGAGGAGAAAAGCTCCACAATACAAAGTTACATTACACAGAGAATTACAAGAAAAATATTTGCATTGCAATCAACAGGTAGTATAATAATCAACAGGTAGTATTACAGTCAACAGGTAGTATAACAACCAACAGGTAGTATAACAATCAACAGGTAGTATTACAGTCAACAGGTAGTATAACAATCAGCAGGTAGTATAACAATCAACAGGTAGTATAACAACCAACATGTAGTATAACAAACAACAGGTAGTATAACAATCAGCAGGTGGTATAACAATCAACAGGTAGTATTACAGTCAACAGGTAGTATAACAATCAGCAAGTAGTATAACAATCAACAGCTAGTATTACAATCAACAGGTAGTATAACAATCAGCAGGTAGTATAACAGTCAACAGGTAGTATAACAATCAGCAGGTAGTATAACAATCAACAAGAAGTATAACAACCAACAGGTAGTATAACAGTCAACAGGTAGTATAACAATCAGCAGGTAGTATAACAATCAACAAGAAGTATAACAACCAACAGGTAGTATAACATTCAACAGGTAGTATAACAATCAGCAGATAGTATAACAATCAGCAGGTAGTATTACAGTCAAAACAGGCATCATTCAGCAAAACTATTACAAATTTTTCAAGAGAAAGTTACCTCTCAAATGTCCCTAATTTTAGGAATTCCCCTAATTATGGCTTAGAATTTTGCTCCATACCACCTAAAATTGGACATTTTTCAGAAGTTCTGAATGACCAATATAAGTATTTAAAAGGTGTCACTGTCCTGAAGCCATTTCTTTAATTCTGTCTTGCTTTGTTATCAGTTCTGGAGGTGTAAGGTTGAGAGATATGCTGGTCATATATTTCCTTTAAAGAAGATATATTGTATAAAAGTTTCATTAATAAATAATTCTCTGCATTTCCTTTTATTATTTTTGCTATTATTATTAAATATTCTGCTGGAGGCTGCTTTAAGTAAGCATTGCATTCATTAAGTAAAAGTATGTCCCAAGGCAAGAAGTCTCAGGTCATGTCATTATAATGTTTTATAACATGTAACTCAACATCTGTTTCTCAACATGTGTTGGCGTTAGGGTTCTCCCTTCCACCTCCATTAAGCTCAGGAAAATGCAGCACTGTCTGATTGTCTGAATCTTCAGCCAATTACTGTCCATCGTCCCCAAACAGGGAAATAAGAAAAATAAATAAATAACCGCACCAGTGGTTATTGGTGATATGATCTGCCAGCATCTGAAATCAGAATCACAAATGTGTGACTTACTGGCCACCACAGTAATCAGGATACTCATGCCCCAGTGGGAGTCTGAGACATAGTAGATCAGGGATAAAAGTGAGACTGCCTCATGGAAATCCGGACAGGGCAACCCTCTGTATAAGGACTATATCTGTGCATTACATGTATAAATAGAAAAGTAACATATGCTCATTCAATAATTTTATCACATGAAAATGCTGAGCTTTTGGGACATGTCACTATTTGATAAAACTATTTTATCAAACATAGCACATTAAGTTATATGTCTATACCAAAAGTCAACAATATACTGTTATTAAACAGCCAGCATTTTTAGTTATGACAATTAGGAAAACACCCTTCTTTGAGCAAATACAGACGTACACACACACACACACA
This sequence comes from Protopterus annectens, assembly GCF_019279795.1. Lineage (NCBI taxonomy): Eukaryota > Metazoa > Chordata > Ceratodontiformes > Protopteridae > Protopterus > Protopterus annectens. The sequence continues at coordinate 1,506,387,884 of NC_056745.1, forward strand.
CACACACATATATATATATATATATATATATATATATATATATATATATATGTATGTATAGAGAGAGAGAGCGAAAGAGAGAGAGAGACTTTTTTTGTCTCTTTTGGGACGTTAATAAGCTTAGAAAGCAAAATATTTTCATAACTGTCTGTAACAGTCTTTTAAAACTCAACCAGATTACTTTGGCTATTTTCTAGTCTGGATTTTTTTATTACTTAACAGAAAAGCATATTTAGACTTTTGCTCCTACCCTGACTTCTCTTTTTTTCAGCTTTTTCTATGATTGAGGGCACATACTTTGGGCCAAGGAAAAATACATTCTTCTAATACTAAAATGGTTTTATATTATAACCTGAGATGCTGAGCATTCAGAGTAATGGACAGACACATTAAGGAATGCTTTTCTATTCATGTAAATTGAGCCTTTTGAAAATAAAACTTAATAAATCTTTCCTTGAAGGCCATGCATATATGTGAACTATAATGAATTAAAAGTGATGTCATTTTTTTATTTAGATCAGAATGTGTGCCAATATAAAATCTAAGTCTAATAAAGGCATGTTTGTTTGTACATCACTAGGAACTAAAATTCATGTTATTCTTTATGCAGACTAGAATATGTGTTCATATGAAAACTTAGTCCATTTATTTTATTTCCCTCACAAGCTATAGGTAAAATGTTGGTTGAAAACATTTAATGCTATACTTTGAAAACAACTCTCTCTCCATTTCTTGTAGGATCATAGGATCATGGAAGTTACAAGGCATATGAGTGTAAAAATCCTTTGCTCCTTTCCAGTGTCCCCCGTGAAGTTGTACCACTATGCAAAGAAGGATACAGCAGGTTTGTGCTGGAATGAATTTGCAGACACCCATCTAGACATCAAGGTCTGATCTCAAGGATGCAACTGTGTTATTTTGTTTAAAATGTAGAGTTAATGTACTCAAGAGAGGGGTACATTTTGTGTAATAAGTTTGTTCCTTCAATGTGTTTTATATATATTTTGGTGAAGATTTAAATTCATGGTTCTAGTATTTATGGAGCTGATTGTTTAATGGAGTTGCAAGTGATCTGGGAGAGTTGAGTTCCCAATTTCATGGAAAACCAGACATACACTTCCATGTAAGATCTTATAAGAAAGTTACCACAGGGATAGGGTGTCAAACGTCTCCTCATAGTCCAGAGAATATAGACCAGCAATTTTATTTGTGAGGAATGTCTTGGCCTTTCAAGTTGCCTGATGTGTTTGGCTGGCTAGTAGCTCAAACATTGAGCTATGTTCTAACAAAGAGATCTGTAACTGAAAATGAAATACTGTGGCTATTTTTATTCACATTCTGTCTCTCTTTTTTAATTTGCAGGGTGATAGGTTAAGTGGCATATGCAGCTGCATCATTGGAAGATCATTTTCTGTTTTACTGTGCTGTCTTGTGACTTCAACATGTCTAAACATTTTGTATGACAGCTATTTTAATTGGATCTTTGTTCTACTTTTGCTTGTCACCTGAACCTCAAATGTTACACTCATCTGAAAAGTGGATACCTGGATACTTCTGCCTCACTTATGTTGGCTCACAGAATCCAGCAAGTCCGTTGGATGTTTGCAGACCATTAAATCTTTTTAGTCATTCCTGTCAGTTTTCCAAGTCCAGTCACTCAAAAGGAATTCCTTCTTTTTTCAAATAATTTTTTTCCATATAAGTAAGAATTCCTTGCTGTTTATGACAACTCTGACTCAATGTTGCAGCAAAGATCTTTCATCTTCTTAACAACTGCATTCTAGTCCTCTTCCATCATGAATGTTTCTTCTTTCTGTCATCAGGGATAATCTGAAGCACAGGGTACAGGTGACATTAAAAACAGTCTCTGGAAGCTCAAAGCTCAGATGAATACCTGACAATCCCTTTGGTATCCTATTCTGTTGATGGTATCATAAGTACTCCATTTCAATTGCAGACCTGCTACCTCCACAGCTCAGTGTCAACAAGGTATGCCATTCACTAGGCACTGCAGTGTGTTCCATAATCGTATTCATTTGTTCTTATTAGTTTATGTTAATCAACAGAGTCTGGTTTTCTTTTTCCAGTCTCATGTGCTTATCCTTAAACATCACATGTAGCTCATTTTTAGTCTCCTCACTTTGACATGCAGCTTTACAAAACCAAACCGAGCTTTCAGCAGAAAGGTTTTAGATAGGTGAAAGCACAACTGTTCCTTCATTCTGCTAATACCATCTATTATATTATTTCATATGTAGAGTGACACTGAAATTTTATCTGGACAAAGGAACATTAAAGTAATCATTGCATCCCAGTCCTTTTTCTGCTTCCTTGAATGCAAAAGCATGGAAAATTATTAACTGAGTTGAACAAGTGCAGCTGAAATGTTCCTATGAAAACTCCTCAATAGCCTCATACTACTGTTTCATAACACTTGTCACAGTGATGCGATATTGTTGTCATCTCACAGCAAGATGTCTATCGGTTCAATTTTCAGCTAGAATGCCTTTGGCATGGAGTCCGCAAGTTCTCTATGTTCATGTGCATTTTCTTTGAGTGGTTTCCTCCCTCATTCCAAAGATATGCAGTAGATGGATCCATTTATCCACTGCTGACAGGATTGGACTCACTAGGCTAATGACCTATTTTTAGGGGAGGCCCAAGGTGCTATTTATACTACTAGGTGAAATTTGAGCAGAGCATCAAGGGACTTTCCCTACTCTTTTAGATAGGTGTCATGGGATATTTTACATCCATCTGCACTACCACCAGCTACAGCAGCTAGGGCCTTGGTTTAACATCTCATATAAAGGACAGAGCACTCGACACACCACCTCCTTATTCTGCACATTTGTGCCAGCAATGAATCTACTTGATGTGGGAATAGAACCCACAGCCTTCTGCACCAAAGATGAGCGTGCTACCTGTTGTGTCACTGACACTTTACTGCTGAACACTGTATTGTCCATAGATGCGAGTGCATTGATATGTGTGTGTGTGTGTGTGTGTGTGTGTGTGTGTGTGTGTGCGTGCGCGCACGCGCGTGTGTGTGTGTGTGTGTGTGTGTGTGTGTGTGTGCGCGTATGTGTATGTGTGTGTGTGATACACAAGAAAGACCTGACAACCTACTTCCATTTCCCACCCTTTGCCTTGTAAATTCTCTAGATATTGTTAGCTGTACATGGATGATCTGTAACTTGCAAGAGAAAAAAATAGACATTTCAGGAAATGTACTTTTTTACAGAAATATCCATCAATGAAAGTGGTATTTCACGTGTTTCCTCATGTGTTACCCATTCACTCTTAGTTAGGTAACAGATGGTGCCAAGATTAGTTGTTGCAAATTAATGTAAAACATACCAGGGTTAACCTGGATAGCTCTGCAATGGAAAAGGTGCTCAACTTTTTTCCATGCATCTTAAGAGTGATAGCAGTCAACAAAATAAGATTAGATTCAAAGCTAAATGTAATTGTCAACGTCCTGATATTATGTGAAAACTGTACATTTATAAAAGAAAAGGATCAGATTGAAACCCAAATCTATTTGTCAGTACTTTCATGTATAATGACATATAAATGTGAGCAATTACATAAGATGGACATTAATTTCAGACAGAGATCTGTTAAAAAGGGGGTGGGGGGATTGGCTTAACGGTTAAGGCATTTACCTCACAGAGATGTGGGTACAGGGTTTAATTCTCACCTTTGAGAAAAATTGACTAGGCATAAAATAGCTCACAAGGGCAACTTGCCTAATACATATCTATGAACTTATAAACATAGGAAAGCTAACACCTAACAAAATCATTTATAACATCTATTGGTATACTTAAAAGAACTGTATCTCAATCCTCTATTAAATCAATTGTACATTCTGGTCAGTAAATCAGTTGTTACAGTTTACAAATTCAACTGACTTATTCAGTACTAAATCAAAATTCTACTCACATGTGGCAACATAGTTTGTAATTCATTGCAGTTCTAAAAACCTTTTTATGCATCAGATTTTGATTGTGTTTCTCCATATTATATCCTACCACTGTGGAAGCATCCTCAGCAGAGGGTTTCAATTACGCTACATGAATAAACATCGCTACTGCTACACATACATATGTTAACATGTAAGATGAAGAAAACCGTTTCTTAATTTTCTCCTAAGAGAGACCCTAGTTCTTGTAAAGTAAATTCCAGCAAATGTGCTTTAGAAAAACACTTTTCTTTTTCTTTTTGATATTTTCAACAACGTGTTTCTTTATGAAAATGTTAAAACATATGTTCCAACTGTAGACTAAAACAGAGAATCTCATGAACGTTTTATATTAGCAAACTGTCAAGATCAATATGCCATTAAAACTCAAACTTGCATTCAATTTTACCTCACCAAAACAGCTGCCTAGATCCTGCCCTCTCTTTCTACATGCCATAATCAGCAAATGCATTTCTATTTATCTCAGAGTTTTAAAAATCTATTTTTTTTAAAATGGAAAGTGAAATCTGTAAACAGTTTGTGACTGAATCTGAATCTGTCTGCATTTTTATGCTTTACTATGTACTTTTTCCCTGTTATCAAATATCAGCTTTCAAAAGGCAAATGCACAGATCTAGAATAAACAAAACACAAGCTAAATTATTTTCAAAACAATAGGCACAAATTTTCAATGTGTCCATGCCAGCCTTGCACTTTATATAATAAACTGAAACCCAGGGCATAAGATTGAGACAGTCAGTGGAGGGTAGATCCCAGAACCTACGCTGAAATCTATGACAGCATCAAATTTTAATTTTAATAATGTAACAGTCGTATATTGAAACAAACACATCTGAAACTGTAGTGTCTTTCCTCTCTCTGACCTTGATATAGTTGATAGGTTTTAACATAGCCAGGTGGACCATTTTTGTGAATGCCTGATACTTGCCTACTGCATAGAGTCAGTAACTTCCATAAATAAATTTTTTTGTATTGCCTTTTAAACACAAATGCAATCGCAATGAGGTACTTTGTGGGTGAAAACATTTACTGCTCAGAAATAGAAACACAATTACTAGTATGGACTAGTGACATGTTATCTATTCACAAAGATAAGAGAGGGAAGTGTTCTATAACTACAGGCCCAAAATACATTTTCTGTGGGAGAATTAAAATTGCTACAGACGAATGATCAGGCCACCTAAATTTTCATAATTTCAGAGTTTGCCCATAATAACACTTTTTTAGACCTGCCTAAACAAATCAAGGCCATAAAAATCTTAGAATTAGAATGTAAAAGATGATATTATGATCCTGTGAATGGAGTACAACACTTAAAGAGAAGAAAAAAGAAACAGATGTGTAATTATATGACTCTGCATTGTACCTACCAGAAAAGCAATGTTTGTTAAACAGTTTTATCACGTGAAAATATTAGCCTCATGGGTGGGCTGTGAACAGCTAATAAATCATATCATGCCCTAACAAATTGTTTGATTCTCAGCCAGTGTATTTCTAGGTCAACATGAAAAGGGACAGTTGTACATACTGGGATTACCTAGTCAATAAATGAATAAGAAATGTAGTAGTTATTCTAAGCAGGTCCTGCAACAACTTTACAGTATATCAATCATTTAAGAAATTTCAAGTATATCAGACTATATATCTAATTTTACAACTTGGATACAGCCTATCACTCATCTCAGCAATCTCAAAAAAATAATTCAAGCAGAATAAGTAAATTCATCTGCCTCATGTTCTGGCAAGACATTATCGCACTACTTTAATTAAAGCAAAGTGGCTTCCTGTGAAACAGTGGGCTGAATTTTTCTCGCCTCTGAACTTTTCAAACTCCTGCACTGCGAATCTTTGCCACCTTCAACTGACAAAGTCTTTTCAAAATCATCCACACATCAGGTAAGAAATGAAAACTACAATAGACCTCTAATGCAAACCTCCTTAATTAAAATTAATTGTATCAACGATTCATTCTCTAGCCTCGGACTCGGACTTTGGGAATCACTTCCATCTTACCTCAAAGAAACTTTCTAATCAGATTTAAAAATATACTTAAAGGGATTTGTACTTATTCTTACATTCATGGCTGCTTTGTTGTTGCAATGTCTCCTTCTGTGCTTTCCACAAAATAAATTCATGGTTTGTGATCAGTTTCACATTTTTGTGCTATTTTTCATTGTGCAATGCTCCATTTCCATGTAATTCTCTATGGATGTCTCTCTGACCTTTGATGTCATATAAGAAATTCCACTAAGGCTCCCAGTTCAGTGTGAAAGGGATTCTTAGGACTGTGGTCTTTTTTAAATTTTTTTATTTTTTCTAGTAGTAGCGGTGATGTTCAAGTTGTGGGTTTAATGTCTGATGTAGAAGTTCTAAATCCTTGTAGGGATGACTCGTATTTGGGTTCACCAAGATGCTCTGATGATAGCAATATTGATGAAATTGCATATTCTCCTCAATACTATAATTTATGGTGATTTGTAAATCACAAACTGTATGGCTTATGCAGGATATAATGAGTTTCTTTGCTGCTACTTACTATATGAAATATATGTCTATTTTTTAAACTGGTGATTCCATTGCTTTTTTTGTGGTTACACTCACTGTTATCACAGCTGGTTGACAGCAGTGGACTGTTGCTTTGGTTAATGTTTTGAGTGATAGCAGTATATGTGTGTGGGCATGTGGGTTAAGTGCTTTTATATTGTATGTAGAGGAATAAATTAGTGGGCAATATAGAACTGTTTGAAAATAATAAATTGCAAATATGAAATTTAGAATGAGTACTACTATAATCCATATAGAAGCTGAGTCCTACATGTTGTTATAAAGGCATTCACACATGCTTGAGCTCTCCTCACACACACACACACACACACACACACACACACACACGCACACACACACACACGCGCACACATGCACACACACATGCACACACACAAATCCCACACACACACACACACACACACAAACACACACACACACACACATGCACATAGACACACACATGCACACACGCGCACACACACACACACACACACACACACACACACACACACACACACACACACACACACACACGCACACACACACACGCACACACATACATGCACATAGACACACCCATGAACTAACACACACACACACACACACACACACACACACACACACACACACACACATGTACAAAAAGGAACTGAATTTTGCTGATTATTTACATTCTTTGAAGGCTATATAGTATGACACTGTGGGATTGGTATGCACTGTTTACAAGGAGAAGAAAGGCTTATTCCTGAAACTATTTGGCAGAGTTGTAGCTGGTTCATATGGTACCCAGTTCTGCTCAGTCATACATTACCCCACTAGGGTATGTCTTATACATCCTAGAGTATGTCTTATACCTACTAGGGTATGTCCTATACCCACTAGGGTATGTCTTATACCCTCACACTTTCCATGTGAGCAAAAAAAAAAACAAAATCAAAAGCTACATTCCCAGTCTGGCAGTCCTTCTTAAGGAGCACCAGATCCCTAAATCCCTCATGCTCCAAACAAGTGCAAAAAAAAAAAAAAAAACCTATGTTCTCCAAGCGTCTGTACCATCCCTATTCTGGAGTGCCAGATTCTAACTCCCTGCCATTCTATTGCCTGTTGAGGCATTTTATGTCACCCAACACCTTAGGCCCTGGGTAGATGCCCCCTTTGTTCTTCCCTAGCTATGCCTCTGCTATTGGGAAGGTGATACAGAGAGGATAAAATAGTTATGGTATTGGGAGCAGATCTCTGAGCTAGACTGTGGTGTGCACTAGGGACTGATATGTGAGGGATGGTGGTATTTAAATAAAATTGTGTATATATGTCCATGAAAATCCAGTCAGGAACAATCTGTAATACTCTGAACAGTTGAAAGGTATGCAAAGAGCAACTAACACCATATCAGGACTTGGATGCCTGAAAATAATACATAAATGATTAACTATACCTACAGAAACTAAAAGCACTATTCGTGCCATTTTTACAAACAAACTGCAACAAGCATGAGGCTAGCCATCAGCACACATGCAGAAAAGGCATATTGCACCATTGCATAAACCTGGAGGGAACTCCTTGAATAAAAATGCCAGGTAAAATACTAAGGCATCAAGTGTAATCCTGATTAGATTGCAAAACTGAATGTGAGGGTATTTACTTCGTTTTATCCTGTCACAGCAGAATCCCACGAAAAAATAAGGGCAAGTCTCTGAAAAAGCATGCCCTGCTTCAACATTACTCTAGCACTGTTTACCAAACAAAAACATCACGCTGCTTAGAGAAGTTTCACAGAAAAGTAACTTCAGAATGGCAATGGAAGTTCTGTGGTGACATTTTCAGCTAGAAAATGGATAATTCCACCAAAGAAAACAGCCATAATGTTTACCACAATGCATGCAAGTCTGATATAAAACCCTTAAAAAGTGTGACAAATTGCTATTCTGAATGCATATATCTTCCCTCAGTCCACATAACTTAAAATGCTATGCAATGAAATTCCCTGCAATTTACACCCTGGTTAACCAAACTTAGTTACTTTTTTTGTTTATTTATTTATTTATTGCTGTGTTTGTACTTTTACTGCAGGGGCCCAGGGACGAAAGCTCCAGTTACAAAATAAGGAGTTGTGCACAACAGAGAAAAATGTAAAGCTTAAAGTTACATTACTGACATAATGATATTTGCAGTTAGTAATATATAGAGCCAGTGCATATTAATTCAAGACAAATTAGCATATATATATATATATATATATATATATATATATAAAAATATATATATATATATATATATATATATATATATATATATATATATATATACAGTAAGCTTTAAAGCTTTAAAGTTTAATACAGTAAGCTTTAAAATGTCAAATTACAAAGTTTCATGTACAGCTAGGAGAAATAAGTACGAGGAGGTGCAGTAGATATGAGTGGAAAGCACTGAGGAGGTGATGAGAGTAGAAAGCAGAAAGTAGGGAAGAAGCATAAGTACTGCATATACATTTAGGTGGTAAGAGAAAAAGAGTGTTCAAGAGAAGTAGAGGCAGAGATGTAGAAGGTAATGACTAAAGGAGTACGAGGCACCAGGGCGGGAGTAGAGACCGTACAAGATAGAAGACAGCAGGAAATTTATTTCGAGAATTTGTTTGTTGAGGTATAAAGGGGTAATGAGTTTAGCTTGGGGAGGTGCAATAGCAGAGCCAAGGGTTTTTAAAGTGACATTTTAGCAAGTTTTTGAATGTGTATCCTGATGTGTTATCTGATGGTAGGGATAGCAGTCCAGATTTTGGAGACATCATTTGAATACAAGAACAAACTAGAAGAGCTGTTTGTTTTAGTTACATTTAGTAGGGATTTGTCCGTGAAGCATACTGATCATCCAGAGGAGTAAGGTTCCATTAAGATTTGGAGAGCAGGACAGTTTTGAGGTATGTAGATTATATTATCAACGGTTGTTAACCGGGTGATGGAGAGATAGTGTGGAAGTTCTAGCCAGCCTAACTGTTTTAACAGCTACAGTTAACTTTGAGTATGTGTCTACCTGTTTGAGCCAATATTCATTTTCCCCTGGAGAGCACTCTGCTTTGGTTGTAAGCAGCGCCCCCCCCCACCACACACACACATACACACACACACACACACACACACACACTTCCACTTTCTCTTATTCCCTTCTATTAGCAAATAGTATCCATAACTGATCAATACTGTGTGTTTGTAAATTTAAACTATGACCACAGTAGCCTACTGATACAAGGTTATCCTGTTTTTCCACCTGAGAAACTAAGAAATGACTTACAGTTTCAGAGCAGTCCTTGGTCAATTGTTATTGTTTCTTAACACATACTTGTCTTTGCTTTGTGATTGTTTCCAGCCCCTCATACAAGCAACTAACAGGGTCTCTACCCGCTTCGCTCCCCACCCTGCCCCCTATTACCTCCTGCCCCCGATGGTCCCACCTTTATTGCACTCAAACCCCTCCCATCTTTCTAATAGCCAACCACAGCACTAACCCAACACTACCTCTTCTATCTTCCCACTACTATCACACCTCCTCAACTAACATGTACAAGCATACCTTTCCTATGCTCACTGCATGCACTCTCCTTGCATATCTTACATCCTACCAAAGCTCCATCATTCCCCCACTAAACCACTACCACTGTACTACTACTCACACCACCACTCATGTCTCACCCACACTCAGCTCCCCTCCCACCAGCTCAAGAACCATCCCTATGCACCCCCCACATATTCTATCAACTATATTACTCAAACATAAAGCATCCCTACAACTTAACATAGTTACCCTCCCACCATACCTATTACCCACAGAGCACAATCATAAAGTTTCCCTTATAAACAAACATATTCAAAAACTGAGAAAACTAATAATCTCATGCTTATCAAAACTAGCCCTAAGTGGAGACATCCACCCCAACCCTGGCCCTACCATCTCCAACCCCAATCTTCATAATCAGACTAGAAACTACAACTTCTCCCATATTACAGCCAATAGAAAGCCAAGTGACTTCCTTCTACTATGCCTAAATATTAGAAGTATATCCAACAAAGTCCATGAACTCCATGCCACCATAGACTTGTACTCCCCAGATATAGTCATCCTGACAGAAACCTGGCTAAAACCTCACATTACCAGTGATTAAATGCTCCCTACAGGTTACAGCATACTAAGAGTAGACCGGCTAAACAAAAAAGGAGGTGGTGTAGCTATAATATTTAAACAGCTTCTAAACATCCAGATCTTAAAATCATCAGCTCCACAAATAGGCAATGAAGAAATAATATATACCAACCTCAAAATTAACCAAAACAAAACCATCAACATAATTGGATGCTACTTCCCACCTGGCCAAAGCATCCCTCCCCTAGAAAACCTCCTCAGCTGGTCTACCCACCATCTCCCCCAAGAAACTATCATCTTAGGTGATTTCAATATTGACTGGCAATCCTGTTCTGGCAACAATCCAACCCATCATGTACACCTTCATGGCTTCACTCAACTAGTCCAGTCACCAACCAGGATAAATAAAAACTCCACCAAGCACACTAACCTGGATTGGATACTAGTCAGTAAGAGCCCCCAGTGATATATAACAGGCTGCTTATCAGATAGCCTCAGTGATCACTCACCAACATTCCTACTCAAAAAATACCTATACCAAGTTAAACCTGTCATCTACCGTCAAATACGTAAAAAACTAAACTTTAACCCACTCACATTCATCTCATCCCTCAAAGAATGTAACTGGCATCCTCTAAAGTACCTCAGTCTGGATGATGCAGTTGAATTTTTTAATACTACCTTCCTGAACATCCTTAATTACCATGCCCCTATAAGACTCTCCAGAACCAAAGCAGAACCCTCTCCATGGCTACAGAAAACCACTAAGTCAGAAATGAAAAACAGGGCTAAAGCCTGGGAGCACTGGCACAAAACCAAAACCCCCTCAGCTAGACAGAAATTCCTAGAACTACGCAATAGAGTCAAAAAGCTAATAAAACAGGACAAATCCCAATACTACCAGTCTGCCCTAGACTCCTCACAACACAGCCCCAAACAATTCTGGTCCTCCATAAACTCCATCCTCCATCCAGGTAAAGTCAGTACCCCTCCTCCTAACATCCCTCACTCCTCAGAAAATATTGCTACCTCATTCAACACACACTTCACCCAAACCATACTATCACTAGCTAAACAACACAACCCCCTCCTCCAACCCACACCTTCAACTAGTAATCTCCCGCTGCCTTCTCTTTTTCTCCTGTACCTACCTCCAACATAAAAAAACTCTTAACTAAACTTAAACCCACCAAATTAGCAGCAGACAGCCTCCCAAGTGAATACCTACAAATCGCAGCTGATGCTCTGGCCTACCCAGTATCCATCTTGATTAACCGATCTCTGTCAGAAAGTTACGTTCCCACACTGTGGAAAGTATCACATATAATTCCCCTCCACAAAGGCAGACCCCCCCACAGAACTAACCAATTACCACCCCATAGCTATTCTCTCTCCACTCTCCAAAATACTAGAGAGACGCATACACTCTCAGGTCTCAGACTACCTCCTTACTAACAACCTCCTTTCCAGTACTCAGCATGGTTTCCAACCAAACCATAGCACCACCACTGCCTTACTCTCCTTTACTAACACTATCCTTCAGCATAAAAACAATGGCTATCTCTCCTCTGCTACTTTCCTAGACCTATCTAAAGCATTTGACATGGTCCCACACAAACAACTTATCTCTGTCCTCAATAACCTATCCTTCTCACAATCGGTCACCAACTGGTTTCAGAGTTACCTGTCTGACCACCAACAATCCGTTGTATGGCAGAATGACATATCTCCCCAACTACCTGTCTCCATAGTGGTTCCCCAAGGATCCATCCTTGGACCCCTACTCTTCTCTGTTTACACCAATAATCTAGCCTCTGCCACCAAACATGGCACACTCATACAATCGCAGATGACTCGACCATCATCTGCTCAGCCCAGTCCCTACCAAAACTGCAAAAAGTCACACAGGAAGCCTTTTCCTCTGTTGAAACATGGTTATCCGATGCCCGATTAATACTCAACCCAAACAAAACTAAACTACTCATCTTCCAACCCACCAAACATACTCAAAACAACTCTCACTTTAACATCACGGCAAAAGACAACACCACTATATACCCAACTGAACACACCAAATTGCTAGGAGTGGAAATAGACAATAAACTAAAATTTGACATTCACATATCCATGACTATAAAAAAAGTCCACAAAAAACTAGGAGCGTTATATAGAAATAAGCAATTTCTCACCAAAGCAGCAAAGATTTCAATAGCAAATTACCACCTTATCTCCATCCTACTTTATGCCTCTCCAATATATACCAACCTAAGGCAATGTGATCTAAACAAGCTAGAGACCTGCTACAACAAAATCGCCAAATTCGCCACAGGGGCATCCTACCGTAGTCACCACTGTCTCTCACTTGCTGAACTGGGCTGGCTTGAACTCCCTCAACTCCTTCAGTGGTATCAACTCTCATTCGCCCACAAACTAGTAAACCATCCACTAAATGTCCCATCCCTCCAGAATCTACTCCAACCCTATCGCACCACCAGACCACTAAGATCCAGCAGCAAAAATCACTTGCAGATCACTAAAGCCAATAACTCTGCTGGTGAAGCACTATTCTCTTGCGCCATAGCCACATTATGGAACTCACTCCCACCCACAATTACCTCCATACCATCATGCACCCACTTCAAAACTTTACTAAAAGCGCAACTAAAAACATGCTGGCTATGCCCTTGCAACTCCCACTCTAATATCATCCACCCCATCCAACCACTACCTTTCTTTCCACTCCACTAACTACCTTGATTATAGCAAGCTCAGATGCTCATAAGCCAGTACTTATTATACAGCACAAACTTCTTCTTCTTGTAACATTTGTTAATGTCTGGTATGCACTTCACAGATAAAGATTCTAGTTGTCTACTGATGTACTATGTTCTTCATCTGTAAATATGTTGCAAGTAATTGCTATGTAAATTGTTAATCACTATGTAATCCAATGTAAATACTGTCTGTTTATTTTAACTGTGGAACTTTTCTCCCCGGGCCTCCACTAAAAATGGACCTACGTCCAGTCGGACACTCCCGGTCAACAAATTTAAATAAATAAATAAATAAATAAATTTAACACTAGGCTGTGGTTGAATAATTAGTTGCAAGTTTTTGGGTGGGTTTTCTGGATAGCTTGCGTACTTCAGTATCAAAATGTAGCTATTAATCTCTAATGACACCAAGTAGCTTTGTGTAGTATATAAGTTTGATAGTTGTGTTGTTTAAGAAGGTAATGGAAAAGTAATTTATATAAGATCCAGATTTGGGTAAGAACTTATTAACCAGGACTTAAACATTGCATATAACATCCAGTATTACCCATTCCCTTTTCTGTTAAATCCACCCACTCCGACTTCATCATCCTTCTATCACTGGTTAGGTTGTATGTATGTAAACACATAATGGAATATGGCCATTTCTATGCCTTACACAGTCTCCACTTGTGTGTGTGAATACATAAGTATATGTGTGTATGTGTATATATATATATATATATATATATATATATATATATATAAATGTGTATGTGTGTGTGTGTGTGTGTGCGTGTGTGTGTGTGTGTGTGTGTGTGTGTATATCTATATATCTATATCTATCTATCTATATATATATATATATATATATATATATATATATATATATATATATATATATATATATATATTATAGGAGGCTACTAGGCTATTGACCCAGAGGTCATTTCAAGCCTAGCTATTTCATCCCAATGTATTACCATAGATACTCTTGTCAATACCCAGGATTGTATTTATTAATGACTGCTCATGCCCAGGAGGGTTGTGGCTGCTATCCCCTAATAAGAATTTATGGTGCCCCATACATTAATCCAGGCTACTTTGGAATAATGTCATAGAGGTGCTCTGCTTCATATGGCACCCTATTCCAAAGATGGGGCAGTAGCTGGAAGGCAAATTTGTCCCTCTAGCACATCCTGTTTAAGTTGTAGGCCATATTTAGGTCTCTGGAATGGGTAATTCTAGTCCCGTTTGACTTATGGATGCGCAGCAAATTCATAAGGTTTAGATCGGAGATTGCTTTGTAAGGCAGTCATAAATGTCTCCTAAGAAGTCTATACATTACTGAGTATAGTGACAGGGATTTTACTCGGTCTGTCTAAGGCATGTGCTGGAGTCCCTTGATCTTCTTAGTTAGAAACCACTGAGGTCTCTCCAATTGCTGCAGGTGCTTTGTACAGTACATGCTGAAAGGGACATTATACTCAATTGTGGGCCTGATTAGTGATGAGAATACATGGGTTATAACCTCCTTTTCTCTACAGGTGATGCCTTTGCTAATCAAGCGTGCTATGCAGAAAACCTTCCTTACTTCAGTAGACACGTGGTGGTCAAAGTTAAGGTTGCATTTCACTTGTGAGCCCAGCTCTCTTACCACTTCATAGTTACATAGGGTATTGTTGTTAATCTGATAGTGTGAGGGGACATTGTTTGTGCTGAAGGGAATGATGATGCATTTCTCTGCATTCAGTTTCAGACCGTAACTAATACACCAGCCGTTGGTCTGTGTGAGACCCTCCTGGAGTATACTGACATGATTTGGGGATTTAATAACTGCACCCAGTTTGTAGTCATCTGCAAACCTGTTCAGCCACAGACCCTTAGTTTTGGCCTGAGCCTCTGAGAAGTATATACCAAACAGTAGGCACCCCATTGGTGACAGGTCTGCTGGTTAATGTGGAATCATGCACTTTGATAATGTGTGACTTGTTTGTGAGCCAGTTGGCAACCCATCTTACAATGAAGGGATTTACATTCAGTCTGTTAATTTTATCAGTAATGCCTGAATGTGGGATTGTGTCAAAGGACTTGGCCAAGTCAAGGTATGCTTTGTGCACAGATTTGCCCTGGTCAACTTTTCAAAAAATCCACCAGGTTTAGCAGGCAAGATCTGCCCTTGACAAAGACAAATTGGGTTGGAGCCAGGGTTTGGAGGTCACCTATAACTTTATTTATGAGGTCCATGATGATACGTTCCATGGTTTTATAGATGAGGCTGGTCAGACTTATGGGTCTCTAATTCCATGGGTCTGTTGCTAAGCCAACTTTGTGAAGAGGAATAAGTTGCTGTTTTCCAGGAACAAAGCCAGTGGTCAGCCTGTGAATGCATAGAATACTTAATGGTGATGTGGTCAGCCTGTGAATGCATAGACTACTTAATGGTGATGCTAGTTCATGTTTTAGTTTGTTTAGAAGACAGTCTGGAAAGCCATCTGATCCTATAGAGGCTGTGTTGTTTGCCATAGACAAGGCTTTAATGACCTGCTGTTTGGATATATATGGTGAGGGGAAAGTCAGGGGAAAGGTTTGTGATAAGTCTGGAGTGGATAAGGGAGTGAAATTTTTGCCAGATCTATCCGGTAGCAGGTTTTCTATCTCTGTGGGATCAGTGTGTGTGATACCGTTAGTTGTTTGGCACATGCTTGGGGCCTACCTTTTAAGCTAGGTATGTAGCTGTAAAAGGCCTTATGATTATCCTTGGCTGTGATTGCTAATTTTTTTTCAGAGTTACCCTTAGAGAATTTGACATGTTGTCTTATTTGAATCTTGAGGTCAAGGAGGGTGCTTTTCCATTGTTGGGGCCTCACCTTAGTTTTCTTAGACAGCAACGTTTTGCATTTGTTGTAAAGTTTGTTGATGCTGAATGTCCACCAGGGCAGTGTTTTTTTTACTTGGGATTTTAAATTTGATTATCTCTGCAACAGCTGAGTCTATATACTTATACAAGTGATTGTACAGGGCTTTCGTGTAAGCTTCGGTGTAATTACCACTTACAGCTGGGGGTGGGGCTTGGAATGCATTTATACCTTCTCCTAGGAGGGTATAATATGCTCTGGTGAAGTTTTTTAGTCTGACTTTATCCTTTCTGAGTTCTGGTGTTAGTGCCAATATGAAGACGACTGATCTTTGGTCAGATTTAACTAATGAGGGTCCAACAGTTGTTTTGGTGCATCTGTTTGTCATGTTACTGAGGACCAGATCTAGTATGTTTGTTCCTCTTGTTGGGGTTTGAATAACTTTTTCCAGGGCATTTGAGTAACAATGTCAAAGAACGTTTGCACTAGTGAGTTAGGGCTAGAATAGGTTTCCCACTTGTTGGTGGAATAATTGAAATCTCCCATGAGCAGAGTGTTTGGCAATATTTGGATTGACTCCAGTTTGGTCATGTAGGCCTCATGCGCATCATGATCCATGAAAGGGGATCTATAACTAGCTATGACTTGAATGGGAGTTTTACCCACAGTAATCTGAACATGGAGTAACTCCATGGAGTTTTCCAGTCTAACTAGTCAGAAGATGAATTTATCTCTAATATAGATAGAAACACTACCTCCTTTGGTTCTCACATGTTTGTTTTGTGGTCTGAAGGTGTGTAAGGCATTGTAGCTTTGCAAAGCCTGGGTACTCTCTGAAGCGCTGAACCAGGTTTCTGTGACTGGACAGACATCTACCTCCTCCAGTGATAGAAGTGCTTCTAGGGTGTGCATTTTTCCCAGGCTGACAGAAACTGAATCACCTTTGAATGATACCAAAAACTAAGCCAATTATTGAAATCAGTCTTTTTTTGTTTATACTGTGGCATCATTCTAGGTGAGGGTAATATGCTGCTCAAGGCTAGGAAAGGGGCATATTTGCCTGGGATACATACTCAAGAGAGCTTAATCATGTCTCTCTTCATATAGTCCAGTGAGGTACTTCTCAGATCATTCACTCCAACATGAGACACCTGACTGCATGAGTGATCAGATGAAACTTGGCACCGGACAGGCAACTGACCGTGACTTTCTCCTTATTTACCCTGGTAAGTGGGACATCCGCATGTTTCACTATGGATTCTTTCCATAGACTATCACACCTACTGTTATATAATGTTTCACTAATTGTGCTATACTGTTATATAATGTTTCACTAATTGTACTGTACTGTTATATAACATTTCACTAATTGTACTATTATTAACAATCTTACGAAAATCTTCCATATTATTTCAGTATACTGTACGTTACCCTTTACCACCTCCGTATTTATTGTAATACTTGTATTCATCTTTTAGGGCAGAACAGTGACAAGGCTGGGACAATGGTACAATGGATAGCATTGTTGGCTCACAGCAAGAGATTGCCTGGTTTGATCCTCAGCTGGGATCCCTTTTATACAGTGTCTGCATGTCCTCCCTGTGTTTGAGTGGGTTTCCTCTGGGTGTTCCAGTTTCCTCCCACATTCCAAATACATGCAGTAGATGGATTGGATACTCTTAATTAGCCATAGATGTGTGTGTGTGTGTGTGTGTGTGTGTGTGTGTGTGTGTGTGTGTGTGTGTGTGTGTGTGTGTGTGGTGATGATGAAATACAGTGGTCAGGCTAGCCAGCCATCAGTGTAAACCTTGGCTGCAGGTGATTGTCACTGTTGAAGTGACACCCTGACCCCATGTGCAAAAATTGAACAAAGGGGTTGGAATAGATTTGTTTTTTATGTACTTTGTACATCTGGGCTAAAACTTAAATTGGTCCATGGAAATGAGTGCTGCACTATGGTAAAAAATTAAATAGTGTTAAATTAAAATCTGTATTAGTGTTGCAGAAATAGCTCTTTTTTATCAGCTCAGTATCTGAGTTACCTGGCACACTTTGCATGGATCCTCATTACAGCAATATTCATGGCTTCATGCTTGACTGCAGAGTTCATTGTTACATGCGGGCTATATGTTTTACTTTCAGAAGTCCGTGTAAATCCTATACAGGTTTTGCTTAAAAAAGTTGTATCAGACACAGTCATAAGGACAATGTTAAACTATCTGTTACAAAATAATATATTGCTTTTAAAACAATTTATGAATTGATCCATATTTAATAGTAAAAATGCAATATGATAAAATTATATTGTTTGAAACTAAGTCCTGTCAACACCGAAAGTATTTGCACTTCTGCATATGAGTGTGTGTGTGTGTGTGTGTGTGTGTGTGTGTTACTGCATATGTGGGTGTGTGTATGCATGTGTGTGTGTGTGTGTGTGTGTTACTGCATGTGTGTGTGTGTGTGTGTGTGTGTGTGTATGTGTGTATGTGTGTGTGTGTGTGTGTGTGTGTGTGTGTTTGTGTGTGTTACTGCATTTGTGCGTGTGAGTGTGTGTTACTTCATGTGTGTGTGTGTGTGTGTGTGTTACTGCATGTGTGTGTGTGTGTGTGTGTGTGTGTGTGTGTGTGTGTGTGTGTGTGTGTGTGTGTGTGTGTGTGTGTGTGTGTGTGTGCAGACTTGACTATGGTTCCTAGTTTGCAGACATCTGCGAAATTCATTAACCAGAGGCCTTCTGTGTTAGCCTGTACTTCAGACAAGTAGATACCAAACAGGAGACGTCCCAGGACTGAACCCTGTAGTACTCCACTTGTCACTGGTTTGAAGTCAGATTTGAAGTCTGCTACTTTTACAATGTTGGTTCTGTCAGTGAGCCAGTTGGCAACCCATCTTGTGACGTAAGGATTTATACCTAGTTTAGTGAGTTTAGCTATAATTCCAGAATGGGGGGGGGTGTCGAAAGCCTTGACATGGTCAAGATAGGCTATGTGAACCACCTTACCCTCGTCTACGGCTTTGGTGACTGCTTCAAAAAATTTGATCAGGTTCAGAAGGCAGGATCTGCCTTTCACAAAACCAAAATGGGTGGGGTCTATTTTTTGGAGGTTACCAATGTCTTTGTTTATGAGTTCCATGATGATATGTTCCATGGCCTTGCAGACCAGGCTCATCAGGCTAATAGAGCGATAGTTCCCTGGATCAGCGATGGCTCCCCCTTTGTGGAGTGGGGTAACTGTTACTGTGTGACATTCAGTGGGCACAAAGCCTAATGTGAGACTATTACTGAATATGCTGCTTAGGTGGGGAACCAATTCGTTCTGGTTTGTATAAAATGCAGCCTGGGATGTTGTCTAGTCCCATGGATGCTGTGTTTTTGGTTTTAGAGAGTGCAACTTTTACCTGCATAGATGTGATTACAGGGACTCTGCATTCTTCCTGTATAGATAAGGACCCTATAGGGGGTGTTAGGGGGGGTAAAGTTAGCACTGAACCTATCTGCCAGGATGTTGGCAACATCAGTTGGTTCTGTAATTTTTGTGCCATTGTGCTGTAACTCAGAGCAGATCTAGTTGTTGCCATAAAGATGCTTGACATAGCTATAGAATGCTTTGTGGTTGCCCTTAGAATCAGTGGCGATTTTGTTTTCATAGCTAGCTTTGGAGGATCTTATAAGGGATCTCATCTTCTTACTGAGGCTGACCAGGGAGCTTCTACACTCATGGGATTTTATCGACCCTTTTTCAGTGAAAGCTGAAAATGTCGACACCACAGAACAGCAATTTCTTTCCTAGGAAAAGAAATTGCTGTTCCAATCAAAAAAAAAAATAAAAAAATAGTAAACACTTCCAAACACATACACACTTACCTTAACCCTAATTCATTCGACAAAATGCGTTTTTGTAGTTCTAATATGAACCCGGTACATGAGTAGTTTTCCCAGTTAATGGTGGGGTAGTTGAAATCACCCATTATTAGGGTGTTTGGTTGAATCATAATATTTTCCAATATATCAAGAAAAGAGGAGTTTTATATTGTAGTTTGTCAGTTAAACTAGCAATGTACTCACTGTATTCTTATATACTGTAGTTTCTCACAGTTAAACTAGCAATGTACTCATTGTATACTTATATATTGCAGTTTGTCATAGTTACACTACCAATGTACTCACTGCATACATATATTGTAGTTTGCCACAGTTCAACGAGCAATCTACTCACTGTATATTTATATATTGTAGTTTGGCACAGTTAAACTAGCAATCTACTCACTGTATAATTATATATTGTAACTTGTCACAGTTAAACTGGCCATGTACTAACTGTATACTTATATATTGTAGTTTGCCACAGTAAAGCTAGCAGCGTACTCACTGTATACTTATATATTGTAGTTTGTCACAGTTACACTAGCAGTGTACTCAGTCTACTTATATATTGTACTTTGTCTGACTTAAACTAGCAATCTACTCACTGTATATTTATAAATTGTAGTTTGTCACAGTTACACTAGCACTGTACTCACTGTATACTTATATATTGTAGTTTGCACAGTTACACTACCAATGAGCTCACAGTATACTTATATATTGTAGTTTGTCACAGTTAAACTGGCCATGTCCTCACTGTATACTTATATATTGTAGTTTGTCACAGTTACATTAGCAATGTGCTCACTGTATACTTATATATTGTAGTCTGTCACAGTTATACTAGCAATGAACTCAGTGTATACTTATATATTGTACTTTGTCACAGTTATACTAGGAGTGTACTCACTGTATACTTATATATTGTAGTCTGTCACTGTTAACCTAGCTATGTAGACACTGTATACTTATATATTGTAGTTTGTCACAGTTAAACTAGCAATGTACTCACTGTATACTTATATATTGTAGTTTGTCACAGTTAAACGAGCAACGTATTCACAGTATACTTATATATTGAAGTTTGTCACACTTGCACTAGCAATGTACTCACTGTATACTTATGTATTTAGTCTGTCACAGTTACACTAGCAATGTACTCACTGTATACGTATATACTGTAGTTTGTCACAGTTACACTAGCCATGCACTCACTGTATACTTATATATTGTAGCTTGCCACATTTAAACTAGCAACGTACTAACTGTATACTTATATATTATAGTTTTTCACAGTTACACTAGCAACTTACTCACTGTAAACTTATATATTGTAATTTGTCACAGTTAAACTAGGATTCTACTCACTATATGCTTAAATATTGTAGTTTGTCACAGTTACACTAGCAGTGTGCTCACTGTATACTTATATATTGTAGTTTGTCACAGTTAAACTACCAATGTATTCACTGTATACTAATATATTGTAGCTTGTCACAGTTAAACTACCAATGTACTCACTGTATACTTATATATTGTAGTTTGTCACAGTTAAACTAGCAATCTACTCACTGTATATTTATAAATTGTAGTTTGGCAATTACACTAGCACTGTACTCACTGTATACTTATATATTGTAGTTTGTCACAGTTACACTAGCAATGTGCTCACAGTATACCTATATATTGTAGTTTGTCACAGTTACACTAGCCAGCACACACAGTATACTTATATATTGCAGTTTGTCACAGTTAAACTGGCCATGTACTCACTGTATACTTATATATTATAGTTTGTCACAGTTACATTAGCAATGTGCTCACTGTATACTTATATATTGTAGTTTTTCACAGTTACACTAGAAATGTGCTCATTGTATACTTATATATTGTAGTTTGTCACAGTTAAACTGGTCATGTACTCACTGTATACTTATATATTGTAGTTTGTCTCGGTTACACTAGCAATGTATGCACTGTCTACTTATATTTTGTGATTTTCAAAGTTAACACTAGCAATGTACTCACTGTATACTTATGTATTGCAGTTTGTCACAGTTATACTAGGAGTGTACTCACTTTAAACTTAATTATTATAGTCTGTCATGGTTAAACTAGCCATGTAGACACTGTATACTTATATATTGTAGTTTGCTTCAGTTACACTAGCCGTGTACTCACTGTATACTTATATATTGTAGTTTCTCACAGTTACACTAAGAATGTACTCACTGTATACTTATATCTTGTAGTTTGTCACAGTTAAACTAGGAATGACTCACTGTATACATATATATTGTAGTTTGTCACAATTACACTACAAATGTACTCACTGTGTAGTTTGTCACATTTAAATAGCAATGTACTCACTGTATACTTATATATTGTAGTTTGTCACAGTTACACTAGCAATGACTCACTGTATACTTATATATTGCAGTTTGTCACAGTGACACAACCAATGTATTCACTGTATATTTATGTATTGTAGTTTGTCACATTTAAACTAGCAAAAATCTTACTGTATTATTATATATTGTAGTTTGTCACAGTTACACTAGCAACATACTCACTATATACTTATATATTGTAGTTTGTCGCAGTTAAACTACCAATTTATTCAATATATACTTATATATTGTAGTTTGTCACAGTTAAACTAGCAATGTACTCAGTGTATACATATGTATTGAAGTTTGTCACAGTTAAACTAACATTGACACACTGTAAACTTATATATTGTAGTTTGTCACAGTTACACTTGTCTACTCACTGTATACTTATATATTGTAGCTTGGCATAGTTACACTAGCAATGTACTCACTGTACACATATTTTGTAGTTTATCACAGTTAAACTAGCAATCTACTCACCGTATACATATATATTGTAGTTTGTCACAGTAAAACTGGCCATGTACTCACTGTATACTTAAATATTGTAGTTTGTCCCAGTTACAGTATCAATCACCTCACTGTGTACTTATATATTCCAGTTTGTCACAGTTAAACTAGCAATCTACTCACTCTATACTTATAGGTTGTAGTTTGTCACAGTTAACCTAGCAACGTACTCACTGTACACTTATATATTGTAGTTTCACAATTACACTAGCAGTGTACTCACTGTATACTCATATATTGTAGTTTGTCATAGTTACACTAGCAATGTACTCACTGTATACTTATATATTGTAGTTTGTCATAGTTACACTAGCAATGTACTCATTGTATTCTTATATATTGTAGTTTGTCATAGTTACACTAGTAATGTACTCAGTGTATACTTACATATTGTATTTTGTCACAGTTACACTAGCAGTGTACTCACTGTATTCTTATATATTGTAGTTTGTCATAGTTACACTAGCAATGTACTCATTGTATTCTTATATATTGTAGTTTGTCATAGTTACACTAGTAATGTACTCAGTGTATACTTACATATTGTATTTTGTCACAGTTACACTAGCAGTGTACTCACTGTATTCTTATATATTGTAGTTTTTCATAGTTATACTAGCAATGTACTCATTGTATTCTTATATATTGTAGTTTGTCATAGTTACACTAGTAATGTACTCAGTGTATACTTACATATTGTATTTTGTCACAGTTACACTAGCAGTGTACTCACTGTATTCTTATATATTGTAGTTTTTCATAGTTATACTAGCAATGTACTCACTGTATACTTATATATTGTAGTTTGTCATAATTACACTAGCAATGTACTCATTGTATTCTTATATATTGTAGTTTGTCATAGTTACACTAGCAATGTACTCAGTGTATACTTACATATTGTATTTTGTCACAGTTACACTAGCAGTGTACTCACTGTATTCTTATATATTGTAGTTTTTCATAGTTATACTAGCAATGTGCTCATTGTATTCTTATATATTGTAGTTTGTCATAGTTACACTAGCAATGTACTCAGTGTATACTTACATATTGTATTTTGTCACAGTTACACTAGCAGTGTACTCACTGTATTCTTATATATTGTAGTTTTTCATAGTTATACTAGCAATGTGCTCATATTTCCATGGTGGTGCAGCATTAGCGTTGCTGCCTCACAGCAAGAGGTTCTCCTGTTTGATACTTGGCTGGAGTGTGGGGAGTGCCTTCTTTGTGGAGTCTGCATGTCTTTTCCGTGGTTGGGTGGGCATTTGAAAGACATGCATAAGTGGGCGTGCCTTTGTTGAAAGTTGAACGTCGAGCTGGCACCTCGGCATTGGCCAAAATCTACTGCCAATCATTAGCGGACCAAAGTTCCGCTGTGGCGAACCCTAACCGGGAAAAGCCGAAAGACAACAACAACATACTAGCAATGTGCTCAATGTATACTTATATATTGTAATTTATCACAGTTACACTAACAATGTGCTCACTTTATGCTTATATATTCTAGTTTGTCACAGTTAAACTGGCCATGTACTCACTGTATACTTATATATTGTAGATTGTCTCAGTTACACTAGCAATGTACTCACTGTACACTTATATATTGTAGTTTGTCACAGTTGCACTAGCAGTGTACTCACTGTATACTTATATATTGCAGTCTGTACAGTTACACTAGCCATGTACACTCTTTATACTTATATATTGTATTTTGTCACAGTTAAACTAGCAATGTACTCAGTCTTTACTTATATATTGTAGTTTGTAACAGTTAAACTAGTAATGTACTCAATATATACTGATATATTGTAGTTTGTCACAGTTAATCTCGCAATGTATTCACTATATACTTATATATTGAAGTTTGTCATACTTGCAGTAGCAATGTAATCACTGTATACTTATATACTGTAGTTTGTCACAGTTACTGTAGCACTCTACTCACTGTATACTTATGTACTGTAGTTTGTCACAGTTGCACTAGCAATGCACTCACAGTATACTTATATACTGTAGTTTGTCACAGTTACACTAGCATTGTACTAACTGTATACTTATAGGTTGTAGTTTGTCACAGTTAAACTGGCCATGTACTCACTGTATACTCAAATATTGCAGTTTGTCACAGTTAAACTAGCAAAGTACTCACTGTATACTTATATATTGTAGTTTTACAGTTACACTAGCAGTGTACTCACTGTATACTTATACATTGTAGTTTGTCATAGTTACACTAGCAATGTACTCACTGTACACTTATATATTGTAGTTTATCTCAGTTACACTACCCATGTACTCACTGTATACTTATATATATTGTAGTTTGTTACAGTTAAACTAACAATGTACTCACTGCACTTATATATTGTAATTTGTCAAAGTTACACTAGCAATGTACTCACTAAATACTTAAATATTGTATTTTGTCACAGTTACACTAGCAGTGCACTCACTGTATACTTATATATTGTAGTTTTTCATAGTTATACTGGCAATGTGCTCAATGTATACTTATATATTGTAGATTGTCTCAGTTACACTAGCAATGTACTCACTGTATACTTATATATTGTAGTTTGTCACAGTTAAACTAGCAATGTACTCACTGTATACTTTTATATTGTAGTCTGTCACAGTTAAACTAGCCATGTACACACTGTATACTTATACATTGTATTTTGTCACAGTTAAACTAGCAATGCACTCAGTCTTTACTTATATATTGTAGTTAGTCACAGTTAAATTAGCAATGCACTCAATGTATACTGATATATTGTAGTTTGTCACAGTTAATCTAGCAATGTATTCACTATATACTTATATATTGAAGTTTGTCACACTTGCAGTAGCAATGTACTCACTGTATACTTTTATACTGTAGTTTGACACAGTTACACTAGCAATGTACTCACAGTATACTTATATATTGTAGTTTGTCACAGTTACACTTGCATTGTACTCACCGTATACATATATGCTGTAGTTTGTCACAGTTACTCTAGCACTGAACTCACTGTATACTTATGTATTGTAGTTTGTTACAGTTACACTAGCAATGTGCTCACTGTATACTTATACATTGTAGTTTGTCTCAGTTAAACTAGCAATCTACACACTGTATGCTTATATGTTGTAGTGTGTCACAGTTAAACTGGTCATGTACTCACTATATACTTATATATTGTAGGTTGTCACAATTAAACTAGCAATGTACTCACTGTATACTTATATATTGCAGTTTGTCACAGTTACAATAGCAGTGTACTCACTGCATACCTATATATTGTTGTCTGTCACAGTTACACTAGCAATGTACACACTGTATACTTATACATTGTAGTTTTGTCACAGTTAAATTAGCAATGTACTCAGTCTATACTTATATAATGTAGTTTGTCACAGTTAAACTAGCCATGCACACACTGTACACATATATTGTAGTTTGTCACGCTTAAACTAGCAATATACACAATGTATATGTATATATTGCAGTTTGTCACTGTTACATTAGCACTGTACTCACTGTATACTTATGTATTAGTTTTTCATAGTTACACTAGCAATGTGCTCACTGTATACTTATATATTGTAGTTTGTCACAGTTAAACTGGCCATATACTCACTGTATAGTTATATATTGTAGTTTGTTACAGTTACACTAGCAATGTACTCACTGTATACTTATGTATTGTAGTTTGTCTCAGTTACACTAGCAGTGTACTCACTGTATACTTATATATTGTAGTCACTCACAGTTATACCAGCCATGTACACACTGTATACTTATACATTGTATTTTGTCACAGTTAAACTAGCAATGTACTCAATCTATACTTATATATTGTAGTTTGGCACAGTTAAACTAGCAATGTACTCACTGTATACTTATATTGTAGTTTGTCACAGTTAATCTAGCAACATACTCACTCTATACTTATATATTGAAGACTGTCACACTTGCAGTAGCAATGTAATCACTGTATACTTATATACTGTAGTTTGTCACAGTTGCTCTAGCACTGTAATCACTGTATACTTGTCACAGTTACACTAGCAATGTACTCACTGTATACTTATATATTGTAGTTTGTCACAATTACACTAGCAATGTACTCTCTGTATGCGTATATGCTGTAGTTTTTCACAGTTACTCTAGCACTGTACTCACTGTATACTTATATATTGTTGTTTGATACAGTTACGCTAGCAATGTACTCACTGTATACTTATATACTGTAATTTGTCACAGTTACTCTAGCACTGTACTCACTGTATACTTATGTATTGTAGTGTGTCACAGTTACACTAGCAGTGTACTCACTTTATACTTTTATATTGTAGTTTGTCACAGTTACACTATCAATGTACTCGCTGTTATCTTATATAATGGAGTTTTTCAGAGTTACACTAGCCATGTACTCACTCTATACTTATGTATTGTAGTTTATCACAGCTAGACTAGCAATGTACTCACTGTATACGTATATATTGTAGTTTGTCAGTTAAACTAGCAATGTACTCACTGTATACATATAAATTATTGTTTCTCACAGTAAAACTAACAACGTACTCACTGTTTACTTATATATTGTACTTTGTCACAGTTATGCTTGCCATGTACTCACTGTATTCTTATGTATTTTAGGTTTTCACAGTTACAATTGCAACGATACCCACTGTATTCTTATAGGTTCATGGGTTCATAGGTAGATACTAGGCTATCGGCACAAGGGCCTAAGTAAGCCTAGCCAACAAGTTTCCCTAGCTTACACCACCCAAGAAAGTTAATTTCCTGTGCCCCTGTTGAGCAGAGCCACAGAAGTGATTTTTCTATTTCCCATCCACTCATCAAGATTTTTGTTAAATAGTGCGAATGGCCAAGTTTGCTTGACATAGATGGGTAGCTTGTTCCAGAGTATAGGAAGTCTCTGGGGCAGGAATCTATCCCTCTAGCTTTTCCTATTTATTGTGGTGACAAAGTTTAGGTCCCTAGAGCATGTAGTTCGGAGGGATTGGGATTTCTTTAGGTGTAGCATGTCCAACAGCTCTGGGTTTATCATAGCTTTATATGTTAGGTAGAGATCTCCTCGGAGTAGATGATATGCTACAAAGTAAAGCTGGAGTTTTTGAGACGGTCAGTGTAGGGCATCTGTTTGAGGCCAGTAATCCACTTTGTGAGATACATTTCAAAAGGTGTGTTGTACTCTGTAATGGGTCTAATGAGAGCGAGTAGAGGGGGAACACTGTCATTTTTTTCCTGGATGAGAACCCTTTTCTAATGTGGTGTGCCACATAGAAGAATTTACTGACTACTGTGACAATATGATTATGAAAGGAGAGACTACTGTCCACCTGAGTCCCAAGCTCTCTTATCACACATTCGGCATTAAGTAGACTGCGGTTTATGTGGTACTTCGCGGGTACAGAGTTTTTACCAAAGGGGATGACAATGCACATTTTGGCAGTGAGCTTGAGGCCATGCCTCTGACACCAGGTATCTGTCTCAGTGAGGCCCTTCTGTAGGATGTCCACATCATTTGGGGACGCGACTATGGCTCCTAGTTTGCAGACTTCTGTGAACTTCATTAACCAGAGGCCTTCTATGTTAGACTTTAGTTCAGAGAAGTAGATACCAAACAGGAGAGCTCCCATGGCTGAACTCTGTGGTACTCCACTTGACACTGGTTTGAAGTCAGATTTGGAGTCTGCAACTTTTACAATGAGGGTTCTGTCAGTGAGCCAGATGGCAACCCATCTTGTGATGTAGGGATTTAAACCTACTTTAGTGAGTTTAGCTATAATTACAGAATGGGGTGGGTGTTGAAAGCCTTGGCGAGGTCATGATAGGCTGTGTAAACCACCGTACCCTCATCTACGGTTTGGTGACTGCCTCAAAGAAGTCGCTCAGGTTCAGAAGGCATGATCTGCCTTTCACAAACCTGAACTGGGTGGGGTCCAGAGTTTGGAGGTTAGCAATTTCTTTGTTTATGAGTTCCATGATGATATGTTCTATGGCCTTGCAGACCAGGCTTGTCAGGCTAATAGGGCGATAGTTCCCAGGATCAGTCGTGGATCCCCCTTTGTGGAGTGGGATAACTGTTGCTGTGTGCCATTCAGTGGACACAAAGCCTGACGTGAGACTATGATTGAATATGGTGCTTAGGTGGGGAGCCAATTCGTTCTGAAGTTTGCGTAAAATGCAGCCTGGGATGTTGTCCAGTCCCATGGATGCTGTGTTTTTGGTTTTTATGTGATTACAGGTACTCTGCATTCTTCCTGTATAGATAAGGACCCTTTAGGGGGTGGGGGGGGTAAGGTTAGCACTGAAACTATCTCCCAGGATGTTGGAAATATCAGTTGGTTCAATTTTTGTGATGTTATGCTGTTACTCATAGCAGATCTGGGTTTTGCTATTGAGATTTTTAACATAGCTATTGAATGCTTTGTGGTTGTCCTTAGAATCAGTGGCAATTTTGTTTTCATAACTAGCTTTGGAGGATCTTATAAGGGATCTCATTATCTTACTGAGGCTGACCAGGGAGCTCCTCCACTCATGGGATTTTACTCTCTTTTGCAACAGTTTCTTTCTTCTGTTGTAGAGTTTTATTATGGCAGGGGACCACCAGATTGGCTTCCTTTTTTTGGAGGATAGCGTCTTGTTTCTTTTTAGGATAGCATGATCCATGCAGTCATGTAAATGCATACAGAGTGCATTTGTGTAGGATTTAGCAGTCGTATCTGCATTGTCCATCTGCATGGGTATTGTGAAGTTCACCACTTCTGTCTTAAGAAGCATGAAGTTGGCTTTGGAGAAATTTTTTACCATGGTTTCCTTAAAGGTAGCTGGGGGTGGGATGCAGATATCTAGAGTAATTAGCTTATGGTCAGATCTTACCAACGAGGAGTTGACTTCAGGTGTGGAAAACTGATCACTCATGTTGGTAATGACTAGGTCTAGGATATTGTTACCCCTGGTTGGGGTGTGGATAAGTTGATCCAGGGCATTGGAATTAAAGAATTCCAGAAGGCATTGAGCGAAGGAGTTAGTACACGAGTAGTTTTCCAGTTAAAAGTGGGGTAGTTGAAATCACCCATTATTAGGGTGTTTGGTTGAATCCTAATATTTTCCTGTATATCAAGAAAAGAGGAGTTTTATATTGTAGTTTGTCAGTTAAACTAGCAATGTACTCACTGTATTCTTATATACTGTAGTTTCTCACAATTAAACTAGCAATGCACTCACTGTATACTTATATATTGCAGTTTATCAAAGTTACACTAGCAAGCTACTCACTGTATACTTATATATTGGAGTTTGTCATAGTTACACTAGCAATGTACTCACTGTATATTTATATATATTAGTTTGTCACAGATACACTAGCAGTGTACTCACTGTATACTTATATATTGTAGTTTGTCACACTTAAACTAGCTATCTACTCACTTAATATTTATATATTATAGTTTGTCACAGTTACACTAGCACTGTACTCACTGTACACTTATATATTGTAGTTTGTCACAGTTACACTAGCAATGTGCTCACTGTATACATTTATATAGTAGTGTGTCACAGTTACACTAGCCAGCACACTGTGTATACTTATATATTGTAGTTTGTCACAGTTAAACTGGCCATGTTCTCACTGTATACTTATATATTGTAGTTTGTCACAGTTACATTAGCAATGTGCTCACTGTATACTTATATATTGTAGCTTGTTACAGTTACACTAGAAATGTGCTCACTGTATACTTATATATTGTAGTTTGCCACAGTTAAACTGGTCATGTACTCACTGTATACTTATATATAATGCAGTTTGTCACAGTTACACTAGCAATGTACTCACTGTGTGCTTATATATTGTAGTCTGTCACAGTAACACTAGGAGTGTACTCACTATAAACTTATATATTGTAGTCTGTCACTGTTAAACTAGCCATGTACTAAGTATATGCATATATATTGTAGTTTGCCACAGTTAAATTAGAACGTACTCACTGTATACTTATATATTGTAGTTTGTCACAGTTACACTAGCAATGTACTTACTGTATACTTATAAACTGTAGTTTGTCACAGTTACACTAACCATGTACTTACTGTACACTTATGTATTGTACTTTGTCACAGTTACACTAGCAATGTACTCACTATATACATATATATTGTAGTTTGTCATAGTTAAACTAGCATTCTGCTCAATGTATACTAATATATTGTAGTTTGTCACAGTTACACTACAAGTGTACTCACTGTATACTAATATATTGCAGTTTGTCACACTTGAACTAGCAACGTACTGACTGTATACTTATATATTGTAGTTCATCACAATTACACTAGCAAAGTGCTAACTGTATACTTATATATTGTAGGGTGTCACAGTTACAATAGCCAGCACACACTGTATACTTATATATTGTAGTTTGTTACAGTTACACTACAAGTGTACTCACTGTATACTTATTCTAGTTTGTCACATTTAAACTAGCAATGTACTGACTGTATACTTATATATTGTAGTTTGTCACAGTTACACTAGCAATGTGCTCACTGTATAATTATATATTGTAGCTTGTTACAGTTTCTCTAGCAATGTGCTCACTGTATACTTATATATTGTAGGTTGTCACAGTTACACTAGCAAAGTACTCACTGTATACTTATATATTGTAGTTTGTCACTGTTACACTAGCAATGTACTCACTGTTTACTTATATACTGTAGTTTGTCACAGTTACACTAGCCATGTACTCACTGTATACTTATATATTGTAGTTTGTCATTGTTACACTAGCAACGTACTGGTCATATAATTATATATTGTAGTTTGTCACAGTTACACTAGCAATGTACTCACAGTATACTTATATACTGTAGTTTGTCCCAGTTACACTAGCAATGTACTCGCTGTATACTTGTATATTGTAGTTTGTCACAGTTACACTAGCAATCTACTCACTGTATACTTATATATTGTAGTTTGTCACAATTGAACTAGCAATCTACTCACTGTATACTTATATGCTGTAGTTTTTCACAGTTAAACTGGCCATGTACTCACTGTATACTTATATTTTGTAGTTTGTCACAGTTAAACTAGCAACGTACTCACTGTTTAATTATATATTGTAGTTTGTCACAGTTACACTAGCAGTGTACTCACTGTACACTTATATATTATAGTTTGTCATACTTAAACTAGCAATCTACTCTCTGTATATATATATATATATATATATATATTTATATATATATATATATATATATATAGTAGTTTGTCACAGTTACATTAGCCATGTACTCACTGTATACTTATATATTGTAGGTTGTCACATTTACACTAGCCAGCACACACTATATACTTATATATTGTAGTTTGTCACAGTTAAATTAGCCTTGTACTCACTGTATACTTTTATATTGCAGTTTGTCACAATTACGCTAGCAATGTACTCAGTGTATACTTATATATTGTAGTTTGTCACAGTTACACTAGCAGTGTGCTCATTGTATACTTATATTTTATAATTTGTCACAGTTTAACAGGTCATGTACTCACTGTATACTTATATATTGAAGTTTGCCACAGTTATAATATCAATGTATGCACTGTATACTTATATATTGTAGTCTATCACAGTTAAACTAGCAATCTACTCACTGTATACTTATATGTTGTAGTTTGTCACAGTTAAACTGGTGATGTACTCACTGTATATTTATATATTGTTGTTTGTCACATTTAAACTAGCAACGTACTCACTGTATACTTATATACTGTAGTTTGTCACAGTTACTCTAGCACTGTTCTCACTGTATACTTATGTATTGTAGTTTGTCACAGTTACACTAGCAATGTACTTACTGTATACTTATATATTGTAGTTTGTCACAGTTACACTAGCCATGTACTCACTGTATACTTATGTACTGTAGTTTGTCACAGTTACACTAGCAGTATACTCACTGTATACTTATATATTGTAATTTGTCACAGTTACACTAGCAAAGTACTCACTGTATACTTATATATTGTAGTTTGTCACAGTTAAACTAACAACGCACTCACTGTATACTTATATATTGGAGTTTGTCATAGTTACACTAGCAATGTATTCACTGTATACTTATATATTGTAGTTTGTCACAGTTAAACTAGCAATGTACTCACTGTATACTTATATATTGTAGTTTGTCACAGTTAAACTAGCAATGTACTAACTGTATACTTATATATTGTAGTTTGTCACAGTTAAACTAGCAATGTACTCACTGTTTACTTATATACTGTAGTTTGTCACAGTTAAACTAGCAATCTACTCACTGTATACTTATATATTGTAATTTGTCACAGTTACACTAGCAATGTACTCACTGTATACTTATATACTGTAGTTTCGTACAGTTAAACTAGCAATGTATTCATTTTATACTTATATATTGTAGATTTTCACAGTTGCACTACCGTGTACTCACTGTATACTTATATTTTGTAGTTTGTCACAGTTAAACTAGCAATCTACTCACTGTATATTTATATATTGTAGTTTTTCACAGTTACAATAACAATGTGCTCAATGTATACTTATATATTGTAGTTTGTCACAGTTAAACTACCAATGTGTTCACTGTATACTTACATATTATAGTTTGTCACAGTTACACTAGCAATGTACTCACTGTATACTTATATATTGTAGTTTGTCACAGTTAAACTAGCAATCTACTCACTGTATACTTATATATTGTAGTTTGTCAAAGTTACACTAGCAATGTACTCTCTGTATACTTATATATTGTAGTTTGCCACAGTTAAACTAGCAATGTACTCACTGTATACTTTCATAGTGTAGTTTGTCACAGTTAAACTAACAATGTACTAACTGTATACTTTTATATTGTAGTTTGCCACAGTTAAACTAGCAATGTACTCAGTGTATACTTATATATTGTAGTTTGCTTGTTAATCTTATAATTTTCTAAAATTGTGGAACTTTTCTTCCCACACCTCCACTGAAAAAGAATCTTGTGCCTCATTCGGACTATCCCAGTTAACAAATGTCAATTAAATAAATCAAATCATAAATAAAACAAATAACTTTATGTGCTGGAATTTTACCTTAATGAATAATGCTCAAATAGGAATGTTTTCAACTTATTAATCAATGTTCCTTTCCAGGTATTGGTTATTTACATTTTTTGCTGTTTATTGTAAATTTGAAGACTCAGGTTACCCACCAGTGAACAGTCCCAGTAATATTTAAAAAATACAGCAGTATTTCACTTATGTCTGGAAATATTGTATCAGAATCACAGGTGTCAGCCACTAAGATTATATTAATATTGAATGCTATAAGGAATAATGTTTCTCTAAATTATTCTTGATATGTGCACTGGTTACTCACACACATACGTACACAAACACACACACATGCACATCCTGTTGACATTGGCCTACTTTCAGATTCTCAAACGACACAGTTTAGTCAGTTCAATTAGAGTTACTTTGATTATCTTAATTAATTTCCTGATAATATTGTAAAAATGAGACTACTAACAACATCTGTCAGAATGGATTCATTTGTCTGCATAGCAATATTGTTTAATAATGTAATTGATTACTTCTGTCAATATAAGAAGCCTTTTCTATTTGTATTAATTTTGTTTCATAGTCAGAATGATGTAGCTGTTACAAGCTCTGTGCTACCACAGATTTTTATGACCAAGAGATTTGCATTTAGCAATGAGAGAAGGAACATATAAAACATGACTCAATAAAATTCTAAGTCTGTGAAGAAATGGATTACAGTGTTCTCTGAGAAAGAAAAAAAAAATCCTGACTTTACTGAATGTTCACTACTGCATTATGCTGCAGAGATCATCATCTTCAAATGGTACTAATTGAAACAAATCATAGCTATCAGTAATCCATCCATTTCCTAAACAGTTTGTAATAGTGATATACAAGGCTGTTACAATCTAAGCAAGGTAGCTGTAATACTGTCCGGATCATTCTGTGAGTTGCCCAGGTATTTTCCAGACCTCTGAGAAGCATAATCTCTCCAGTACATCCTTGATCAGTCCAGAAGCCTCCTCTAATTCAGCCGTGCCTCACACATCTGATGTGGGGACCTCCCAGGAGACATTCTCCCATGGGAACCAAGCCACCTTATTTTATTCTTGCAACAAAGAGCAGCTTTGGCTGTTGTATAATAAACACAACAACCATCAAGCTCCTCAGTCCATCATGGTGACTGAATCTGGCTTCCTGGTAAAGGAATCTCATTTTTGTTCTGCTTGTACCCTTCAGCTCATCCTTTTTCCAAATGTTCAAGACCACAGGGAAGGATGAGGACATGCCCTAACCAATAATGTGACCGCCTCACTCATTCTATGACTTCAGCACCAAGACCCTCTCAAGCAATCCTAGGTGGCTGCAAACCCCACCAGTTAATTTTTCATCGTCTCCATCATCACTTGTCAGAAAGATGTCTAGATGCTTAATTCCTCTCCCCTGCCTTCTTAGGGAGTTACAGTGTTTTTCATGACAGAATTCTGACTTTGGGTTTGGAGGTGCTGATTATACCTCTCAACTTCTTATTGCAAGCAGCTGGACAAAGCCTAAAATAATGGGGGTAAAGGCTCAAAAAAGGGACATATTTTAAATATCACTCATAAGCTTAACAGGTTGTTAGAATAACATGATTTGTGTTTGCATGCATTTTCTGTATGATAAAGAAGTCTGAAACCCAATTGTATGCCATTATTTAGTGACTTCAGTCTTCAATGATTTGTCAGAAAATCACACATTTTATGACCAACAGGCCAAAAATATGAGACAAACAATCTGGACATTCTGACAAAATCTGGACAGTTGAGAGGTATGATGCTCATTTTCATCACAACTCCTTCAAACTCAACAGCAACTTGGTCCTGTGCATATTGAAGCTAAGAATAATATAAAACTGTAACAACATCATCAGCAAACAAAAGGGGTTCCACTCTTGTGACTTCAATATCCCATCTCATGAAAATCACAATTAGCTTATATGTAGTAAAATAAAATGCTTTAACATAATTCTGTAAGAAAGGGTACACATCTGAGGTAGCAAATAAGTATGTTACAGTTCATATGTGAGTTTTTGTTCTGAACACTGATGTAAAGAAGGAAAACTTTCATATCAGGGTGGCAATCCACACTGAATAGAAAACTATGGCAATTAACTGACTACAACACAAATGATTGGCATCTTTGCCTTAATACGTATTACACAATGCATAAAATAAAGAAAATGTAATGACTTTATACTGTACTGTAGTCATGTGTATCATTTTTATAACAGAAATAAATTTAAAATGCTTTTGAACTTCATTATAATGATAAAAAAGCAACCAATAAACTTATGCTGGTATCATGAAACTTCAACATGATAAAATAACTATATGCATTTTTTGCAATGGTACAGCCACCAGCATTCCCACATGTAATGCAAGTCCCCACATTTTATATGAGTCTCACACACATAATTTATTTAACATTTGTTAACCAGGAAAGTCTGACTTGGAACAATGACAATTTTCATCAGAGGCCTGTGGAGAAACACTCAAGGCGCATGCCTTTGCAATGTGAGAAGAAACCAGAAGGGACCCACACAAACACAGGAAGAACATACAGGCGCCATACAGAATGCACTCCAGCCAAGAATTGAACCAGTGAACCTCTTGCTGTGAGATGACAATCCTACTGCTGCACCACTGCACCCTTCCAAACATCCAACATACAAAAATAAGAGGGTAGAATCCTCAAAGTAAAGAAATAAGTTCTGGTGCACACTCACAAACCACACCGACAGTGATTTCTTGTGGAAACGAATTCTCATGAAGTCCAGTTTCACTAAGATGTGGAATTTTCTCCCCAGGGCTCCATTAAAAATGGGTCTTCTAGATCCAGTTGGACCTTCATGGCAGACAAATGAGAATAAATATAACTAAATAAATAAATAAATAAGTTGTCCTCAGCAAGTTTGTATCTTGAAAATGTGGACATTCACTTTATATTCAGTAGAAATGCAGGGATATGGGGAATTGTAGTCACAGAGAAGGAATTTAATTATAGTGAGATAATGCAGTACATGTTTATTTGTTAGCAGACTGTAATACTATGAATGACAAACAAATAAATTCCATTTATGCAATTAGAAAAAATGGTAGTATAGACAGAAAGTTCTAATTTTCTTTTTTATAAGACAGGTTTGCCCCTTTATTTTAATTTATTCACAGTATGGTAAAACAACAACAAAAATGCTATACAAATCATTATTTTCTCTTTTGTCAAGTATCCAAGCACAGTAGCATTGCATAATTCAAATCTGGCTGTATACATATACCAATTTCTGGACAAATATCAGTGCCAATATATCAAACAACTCTGAGAGTGACCACTGCCAGCACAGAAGTGACAGAAAGGCAATTTCTGCCTTGCTGACTTTCTTCTAACATGTGCAGTTCTCTACAGCCAAAAAAAGACAGAAAACTGATGGTCTATTATTAAATCGTTTCTAGGAAATGGCATGAAATGGAATGGACAGATGCTCAACACAGAAAAGGTGTACCAAACTGACATGTTTTTAGGTACCTTGTGGGAGAACACGGAAGTTAAGTGAACTTAGTAATTTGATTAATATCATCTGTCGAAGTGAGTTCCCAAAGGAATGGACATGTTGACCAGAAAAGCTATCTAGCAGATGGAATGACCATCCTGCTGTTACAGCTGAGAAGCTTACTTCCCATGATCCTCCAGTACATCGAGCAAAATTCTGTTTCACAAAATGTGAGTATATTGATGGCATGCCAGAGTTCAAGCATCTCATCTCTGCATCAGCATTTAGGTAACAACAGATGCATCAGACTTTCTTTCAGCATTGTAAAAGTAACACTGATCAAACAGTGCTTCCTAGGGTACATTTGTGCTATATTCCAATGTTAAAACCACTGGTATACTTTGATGTAAAATGTGCATGGCAACATTTTTAATGCGACAAATAGTATAGAGATTTACACTTCTACAGTGTGTAATTAAATGTATGTCAGTTATGTCTGAATGAATTACTTAAGTTTAGGTCACTCATTCTGCAGAAATAAGTGACTCTGCTAGAACTGTAGCATTAAATCAAGCAGTACATTACATGAACTTTGAGAAAGATTTTGTATTTTTATGCCTTCTGTCAAAGTCTCATATACTGAATGTGAAACAGCTGTAGAAGTCTGCCAGCCAGCACACATAAGGTGGCCGGGAAATAATCTATAAATTGCTTCATCATCTTCTTTTAGTTAAATAAATTGTAATAAAAGTGAATAAGAGAGAATTATGTATTTCTAATATATTATGTATTATGTAATACTCATGTAGAATTTGATAAGTCAATAAAACATAATATTGACTGAGGCAGTGTCTGCAAATGATTAGTTTGGTCAGTGTACTATCATGGTAAACAAGTTAACAATAAAAAAATAAAATAAAATAAATTCCTTTGGACTTTAATTTTCACCGGAGACTCACAGGACAGAATGCAATGTGTCACTTAGGAGCTGACCTGCAATGTCGAAAGAGAAAACAAAAATATTACTCACTCAGGCCAGTCTTTTTTTTTAAATATATTTTTATTGTATTTTCCTCTTTTTTAATACAAAAAGAAAATAAAACAGAACTATATAAAGACAAGATACATGGAATATCAATAAGCATAATAAGATATACAGAACAAATACCATCAGTGTTCAGTTATCAATATGCAGAATTAACGAACATCCGCAGTATTCGCATTTAGGTTGTAAGACAAAAAGTACTTTGAGATATTAATCATAATAGAATCTGACATAAAAAAACAGTTGCATCAAGACATTCTAGCCTACCTAACTTAAATCGTATCTTATACTAACTATATACACTATATACAATTGATGTCACCTCAGAATGTATATTTTATGTGCACTTCCCAGACCTCTCCAATTGTAAGATGGGTACAAGTTTTGCAGTATTGATTTTCTTTAATTTTCCTAATCTACCTGGAGTAATAATGATATTGGAGTCCCTTGTTCATAAACCATATCTAGCTTAAGATTTCGATAAGCATGTTCCACAGTATAGATAGGGGTTGTTTTTGGCTTATTGTAATTAGTTTGCTGGCTAATGTGTAATTTTATAGCCATTCCTTTAAATTCTTCCCATGCAATGTTATTTCTATCTAACCAGTGCTGAGCTATGTATGATTTCATCATTGCATACAATGTTCCTATGATGTGTTTGTTTTTGCATGAATAGTTGGTGGGGAATACATGTAAAATTGCAATTTCCCATGACAGGGTAGATTTAGTGTATCCCTTTTTTTCTAACTTGGTTCTTAATGAACACCATAATTTGTAAACATTCTTACAGCTCCAAAAAATATGAAGAGTGTCAGGACACTCAGTCTAAGAGAAATAATTCTCCCAGAAGAATCGTTTGATTAAAGGAAGGTCTGATAATAATGAAGACTCACAGCAGAGAAAGGTGATTACCTTCTTCTTCTTCTGGCTTTTCCTGGTTAGGGGTCGCCACAGCAGAACTCCGGTCCACTAATGACTGGCAGTAGATTTTTATGGTGCTGAGGTGCCAGCCCGATGCCTAACCTTCAACAAGGGCATGCCCATTCACGCATGTCTTTCGAATGCCACTTGACCATGGGGAGGACATGCAGACTCCACACAGAAGGCACTCCAGCCGAGAATCAAACGGGAGAACCTCTTGCTGTGAGGCGACAATACTACCGCTGCACCAACCACCGTGGTGATTGCCTGCTGTTACAAAAAGGTAATATTTTGATCACTGGAAAAATACAAGAAATTATATGCAAACAATCCAAGATCAAAATACCAAACAATTCACTGTAATTCAATTGAAAGAGGGAGCTGAAAATTTAAGCAGCTTGTGTTTCCATTTGTGCATTAGATGATAAACTCCCTGTCACTCATAGTCACAAAGGACCAGAAATGCCTTACCTTGTGGGTCTAGTACAGGTGCTGTCAGGCCAGCAGCTTGCGACACACCTGCTCTCTACCACTTACTTGAAAATGCAGGAGCTTGAACTCCCACAAGTCAGACCTCACATTTCTACATGGCTCTTCCAACACCTGATCTTATAAAACTATGTAACCACACCAGAAAATAATCTCTTACCCCATAACTCCTATCCAGTTCCCATCTTGAGCCTTCACCTCCTTAACCTAAAACTCCAACCGTCCTCCTGAAACTTAAAGTCTTTCCCATTCCCTAACCCTAAATTTCTTCAGCTGCTGTCTAATCCTAAAACTCCCTTCCCACTTTCATAGGTCATAGGTTCATAGGTAGGTACTAGGCTATCTACCCGAAGGCATTTATAAGCCTAGCCAGAATGTGTTGGCTTTTGCCACCCCCTTAGATTAGTTCCCTGTGCCTCTGTCCAGCAGAGCCATTGAAGTGATCCCTGGGGTGAACTTTCTGTTTCCCATCCACTCATCAAGGTTTTTCTTGAAGAGGGTTAGTGAGGAGCTCTGCCTAATGTAGATTGGAATCTTGTTCCATAGCATAGGAAGTCTCTGGGACAGGAATCTATCCCTCAAGCACGTCCTATTTATTGTTGTGGTGAGGTTTAGATCCCTGGAGCGTGTGGCTCGAGGGGATATGGTTTTCTTTAGGTGGAGCATGTCCATCAATTCTGGGTTGGACATGGCCTTGTATGTCAGGCAGAGATCACCTCTGAGTATGCGGTATGCAACCGAGTATAGCTGGAGTTTCTTCAGTTGAGCTGCATAGGACATCTGCTTGAGGCCAGTGATCCTCTTGGTGGGGTACTTCTGTAGTCTTTCCAGTTGTTGTAGGTGTCTTGTAAGGTACATCCCAATTGGGGCATTGTACTCTATGATGGGTCTGATTAGTAATGTGTAGAGGGGCCCAATTATCTCTTTCGATCTGGATGCAAACCCTTTTGTGATTAGGTAGGCCACATAGAAGGAT
Source organism: Protopterus annectens (assembly GCF_019279795.1). Classification (NCBI taxonomy): domain Eukaryota; kingdom Metazoa; phylum Chordata; order Ceratodontiformes; family Protopteridae; genus Protopterus; species Protopterus annectens. Next base: position 1,506,428,976 of record NC_056745.1, read on the forward strand.
TTTCTAACCACTTTGGCAATGTTATTATCAAAGGAGAGGTTACTATCTACTTAGGTCCCCAGATCCCTTATTATGTCTTCCGTATTTAGGGGGCTACCACCTATGTGGTAGTTTGTGGGTACTTTCTTTTTTCCAAAGGGGGATGACTATGCACATTTTGGCATTTAGCTTGAGGCCATCTGTCTCAGTGAGACCCTTTTGGAAGATGTCTGTGTCAGCCGGAGAGTCGGTTATAGCCCCTAGTTTGCAGTCGTCTGCGGACTTGGTCAGCCATAGTCCTCCTGTGCTTGCCTGTACCTCTGAGAAGTATATGCTGAACAGGAGGGGTCCTAGGACTGAGCCCTGGGGAATGCCACTTGTAACTGGTTTAGAGTCAGACCTAGCTCCCGCAACTCTTACCATGTGGGTTCTGTCAGTGAACCAGTTGGCAACCCATCTCATGGCGTAGGAGTTTATGTTCAGGCTGGTGAGCTTGTCTATAATACCTGATTGGTGGATGGTGTTGAAGGCCTTTGCGAGGACTAGGTAGGCTGTGTGGACCATCTTTCCCTCATCTATAACCTTGGTAACTGTCTCAAAGAAGTCTACCAGGTTTAGGAGGCATGGTCTGCCCTTAACAAAGCCGAACTGGGAAAGGTCCAGTGTTTGGAGGTTCCCAATGTCTCTGTTAATGAGATCCATGATGATGTGCTCCATAGCTTTGCAGACCAAGCTAGACAGGCTTATAGGGCAATAGTTCTCAGGGTCTGTTGTGGCTCCACCTTTGTGGAGCAGAATAACCGTTGCTGTGCACCACTCTGTGGGCACGTAGCCTATAGAGAGGCTGAGTTTAAACAGTGCGTTTAGGTGAGGGGTTAGTTCATCTTTGAGCTCATGTAGGACGTAGTCTGGGACACCATCCGTTCCCATTGATGCTGTGTTTTTGGCTTTGGAGAGGGCTGTTTTAACATGAGTGTCTGTGATTTCAGTGGCACTACATTCTTCTGGTATAGTTATGGGCCCTTTTGGGGGTGAGAGGGGGGTGAAGTTTGCACTGAACCTGTCTGTCAGGATGTTGGCTATATCAGTCGGTTCAGTGTAGTTTGTGCCATTCTGCACAAACTCTGAGCAGATCTGAGAATTGCCACTTAGATTCTTGACATAGCTAAAGAATGCCTTGTTGTTATCTTAGGATTCCATGGCAATTTTTCTTTTGAAGCTAGCCTTGGATGATTTTATGAGGGAAAGTAGTTTCTTGCTGATACTGATCAGGGATGTCTTCCCTTCTTGGGATTTTACTCTTTTGTGTACTAGTTTCCTCCTTCTGTTGTATAGCTTGTTTATGGCAGGGGTCCACCAGACTGGTTTCCGTTTCTTGGAGGAGTGAGTCTTGGTTTTGTTTGGGATAGGACGATCCATGCATTCTTGTAGGTTTCTGTAGAGTGCATTAGTAAAAGATTTTGCAGCTTGGACAGTGTTATCCTTTAGCATGGGAGCTTTGAAACTTCCCACCTCGGTCTTAAGTAATGTGAAGTTTGCTGTTGAAAAGTTTTTCACAGTGGTTTCTTTGACTGGGGGAGATGGCAGAATGTGGATTTCCAGAGTGATTAGTTTATTATCAGATCTAACCAGTGTGGGGTTGACCTCCGGTGTGGAACACCGGTCGCCCATGTTGGTGATGACCAGGTCCAATATGTTGTCACCTCTGGTGGAGGTGTTGACCAGTTGATCCAGAGCGTTTGAGTTTATAAATTCTAGGAAATGTTGGGCAAGGGAGTTTGTACTTGAGTAGTTCTCCCAGTTAATGTTTGGGTAATTGAAATCACCCAATATCAGGGTGTTTGGTAGGTCCTTTATGTTTCCTAGTGTTTCCAGAAATGCAGAGTAGGGGTCCTGGGACATGGTGGGTGATCTGTAGCAAGCTATAATTTGAATTGCAATTTTGCCCATTGTTAGTTGCATGTGGATGATCTCTGAAGCATCGTGCTATGCTACTAACCTGGAGGTGTGGGTATCCTTGATAAATATGGATACCCCCTGCCTTTTGTATTTCGGTCCAGGTTTTATTTATTTATTTATTTATTTATTGACATTTGTTGACCGGGTTTGTCCAACTGGGATTTTGTCCCATTTTCAGTGGAGACCCGAGGAGAAAAGCTCCAGATAGCACAATAAAAAAACACTACAGTAGTATACAAGCACAGAAAACAATAGAAATAAAACTAGTCATTACAGTAGTAAAACAATAAACAAAACAACATTGGCTTTACCAGAAAGGCTCATCCAGACTCTGCTACACTTTGCTGTGAAGGAAAGGTTAGTTTGCTGTTATTTTTTGTATTTCTGTATTGCCTTTCTATATTTTGAATACTGTAGTTTGTTTTCTTTATCTTGTGTTTTGCTTGCATTCTGTTCTAACAGCATATTAAAACTTCAAAAGAGACCACAGCTCTCTCTGTTCTGAGTCAGGCATAATTTTTTCACTCCCTCCCACCCATTTAAGTTGTCTTGTTAAATACCACTGTCTTTCTAGTTGCCCGCCTCTTATGTTAATCTTTTTTTTCCTCTTAATTTGTGGTTAGCCAACTGGGCATTTCCTTTATCTATAGCTCTATAGGAGTGTGATGTATAAGCATTTAATGATAGGGACATCCTGTCACCTTGGAAGTTGTTGTTTAACATTACAGTATATGCATTACTAAACATCATTAATTTTATACCAGGGCACGTACTCCCTATATTATAGATGTTTACGATGGAATAGATAAGTATAGTACTTAGTTATTCAGGCCATATATACAGGTTTTATATTTCAATTTTTATTTCATTGCTTATTATATTTTATAGTAAGGGCATGTCTTAATATGATAGAATGGCGTTTTGAGATTAGCCCTTGGTTTGTTATATATACATATATAGCAAGGGTATGTTTTAGTTGGATAGAATGGTGTTTTGAGTAACCCTTCATCCTATATATCTATATTTGTCTTGGTATATAACCCTGCATGTTCATTTGGGGTGACACTCCTCCACCATGAGATGTAGGATTAGAACTGCCCCTTTGAGTTCAGCTACACTGATGTACAGGAATGGTTTTGATGTCCAAAGGAAGCACTATGGAGATGTCGTTTGAATAAATATCTTGCCATTGTTGTCCCATAAGGGTATATAGTTACATATACATTTTATACCATAGATACATTTTATATCTGTTGCTTTGTGAATATGTGGTTATGTTTGTTTTATGATTTACATGCATGTGTAAAGTATATTCCCTAAACATGATGTGTAGTATACTACTATGTAAATTTAGTGGTAAATACAGCACTTTCTTATAGGTTCTTGTTAATTTTTTAGACACACAACACGTTCTATGTTTCATGTAAAATAAGTATCACTAGGATAGTAATGCTGAATTAATTGTGTATTTTGCAACATGGTTTATCCTAGTACATATGAAATAGTTTGTAGTTCGTGTAAATATACAGATATTGCTTTTACTTCATCACTAGAGAATTAATATATGTGTTTATAGCGGTTTTGGTTTTACACTGATATATATATATTCCCTCATATATATTTTATATATTTTTTATGTTTATTTACTGAAGTTTATATGTGGGACATAAAATTTTAGTAATAGAAAATATACATCTTTATAGGTCTTACATGGTGGGTAGGATCAGTATGAAGAATGTATTTAAATGCTGGACCTATATTAAATTTTCTTAGTTTCCGGTCTCTATGGTCTTGCTTTAGGACCGTGGGGACGACTTTTAGGTTAGGAGGAACTCCTACTGAGAATCAGACATGTGACCTTAATAGCGAATAGGATGATGTTTAATTTGCAATGGCAAACAGTTTGTTGATGCTTCTTGATTGCAGCTTTTTTACCGATGGTGGAACTGTCTTAAATAACTTGCAGTGTATAGATTTTCTTACAATTAAGGTAAGGGATTCTAGCTATGTTTATATGAGTTAAGAGACAAGGAACACCATAATAGTATTTTGATGAAAGAACTCTCAGTCTGTGAAGGAAGTGTTCTCTTTTCTGAATGCCATTTGCCAAGTTGTAATGCTTTTGTTCAAAATATGCACTTTTGAATTATGAGCTTGTAAATGTATTTTTTATGTCTGAAGTCTGCAGCGTTTTGTTTAGTCAGAGGGTTTTGGTAATGCTTTGAAATATTTTGTGATGAGTGTGAGTGCTGCACTTTAGAAAATGAATTGGATTGAATTTAAACTGCATTTGAATGTAATGATGGCTTTAAATTGATAAAAGGCAATTAAGCTTCATTTTAAATTAATGAGCCCGCCAAAAGTTGTTTAGTATAAGTATTTTGGAATCATTTTATGACATTGTATCTGATGAAGCATAGTTTAACTATGCGAAAGCGCTTATTCTCTGTTTCCAATAAATGAATTTTTTACATATTTCCATCGTGGATATTTTCAGTGTGTCAGGAGCTTGAGTTGGGACTACTCTATAGAAGGATTTACTCGTGGTGACTGTTCTCACTTTTTGAACTTCACAACTTCATAAATATGGATACCCCCTGCCTTTTGTATTTCGGTCCAGGTTTTATTTATTTATTTATTTATTTATTGACATTTGTTGACCGGGTTTGTCCAACTGGGATTTTGTCCCATTTTCAGTGGAGACCCGAGGAGAAAAGCTCCAGATAGCACAATAAAAAAACACTACAGTAGTATACAAGCACAGAAAACAATAGAAATAAAACTAGTCATTACAGTAGTAAAACAATAAACAAAACAACATTGGCTTTACCAGAAAGGCTCATCCAGACTCTGCTACACTTTGCTGTGAAGGAAAGGTTAGTTTGCTGTTATTTTTTGTATTTCTGTATTGCCTTTCTATATTTTGAATACTGTAGTTTGTTTTCTTTATCTTGTGTTTTGCTTGCATTCTGTTCTAACAGCATATTAAAACTTCAAAAGAGACCACAGCTCTCTCTGTTCTGAGTCAGGCAGAATTTTTTCACTCCCTCCCACCCATTTAAGTTGTCTTGTTAAATACCACTGTCTTTCTAGTTGCCCGCCTCTTATGTTAATCTGACCATATATCTCATTTCTCTCTACTTTCACTGGCTTATGTGAGTAATCACAAAACCATCACTTTTGAAATCACACCGCTTCAATTATTTAAATTTATTGGCCATCCTACAGTATTTCATAGCACCAAAATACAAAAGTAACCACCCCTTTCAGTCCATATTACTGTTTTAAAAATAGTAACTCTCCACTAAACCTTAACTTTTTAAACAGGTAAAACTCAAGTTACCTACTTTCATATCTAACTTCTCTAGTGCACACTGCAGAGTGCATTCTTTTCAATCTTACCTTTAAGCATCCCTGTTACTAGCACTTTCTCTAATACCTAAAAAGATCATCTCTACTTGACTTCAAGTAGACTTTTCTCTATCTGTTAAACCTAGCACTTGCTCCTACAGTACTTATTACCTTGATACGGCACTCTTATAGATAGCACCCCAAAAGGCAAACCCCCATTTCTCGGTCACCCACGTCCCCGGAATCTCTTTTAAAGTTTTTTGTCTAGTCCTTCTAGCATGTCGAGGATCAGTTGCTAGTGTCCTCTCCTGCTCAGCTGGTGAACCTGGGAATATTGAGGCAATGTTACAATTGCCTCATGTACACTGAACAACCCTCTCCTCCTCCCACAAAACACAAATACATGCAAGAGATGCAACTATACGGCCAAACTGGAGGCTGAGCTCTCTCAACATAGGACTGGCAAGACCAGTCAGGAGGAGAAGGTTACCACACACACTATAGACCCAGTCTCACATAGTACCATCACAACCTCAAATCATACACATAAACACACAAAGACATACTCGGCTCTGATCAAAAATCTACCAAAACAGCAGAGGCCACCAAAGCAGACACCCAAACAACCACCACCTCAGAACACAACACCTGCAACACATAGACCTCACAGTCAGAGTGTCAAACAGTCACAGCCCTTAAGGCCAAACACAATGCCAGACACACTAGTCATTGGTGACTCCATAGTCAGACACACTGACGTCCCGCTCACCAGACTGAGTAAGGAGAAGGTCACAGTAAGCTGCCTGTCGGGAGCTAGAATCCACCACATAACGCAAGCACTCAGGTCTCTCAACAGCAGGTACAAATACGACTCAGTCATTGTCCACGCTGGTGTAAGCGACCTGAGGCGTACCTCCTTGGACTACATGAAAAGAGACATTGAGGAGCTCTCTGATTATGTAGCCCAGGCAGGTATGACCCTGACCTTGAGCAGTATCCTACCTTCACCAAGAATGATGCCACAATACAGAGATAAGATGATCAGCTTTAACAATTGGCTTAAACTCTGGTGTCATTCAAAGGGGATCAATGTCTGTCTGCCTGGGATGACATGCTGGACAAGCCACGCTGCTTCAAGGGCGGCTTGCACCTGTCACCCTGGGATTCGGATATTGGCAAAGGCTCTTGCCACCCCATAGTGCCTTTTTTAGGCAAGGCTCAAATTCTAAACCTACCACCCTAGAACACAAAAAAGGAAAAAAACTAAGGGTAATGCTGCTCAATGCCAGAAGTCTAAATCTCAAAATGCACGCACTCGAGGCCCTTCTCAGTATGGAGAACATCGATGTCTGTGCAGTGACAGAAACCTGGTTCAAGGCTCCTGAGAGCACCCCAGCACTATCAGGTTTTACCTCTTATCATGCGTTCCGGCCCCAAAATACGGACAATACCAAGAAAGGAGGTGGGGTATCCATATTCATCAAAGACACCCACACCTCAAGACCGGTGGCAACGCACGATGCATCAGAGACCATCCAGGTGCAATTAACCATAGGCAAGACTGCTCTACAAATTGTAGCATGTTACAGGCCACCCTCACAAACTCAGGAACCTCACATGGCCTTCCTGAAAACACTAGGGGGGATAAATGTATCACCAAACACCATCATACTAGGTGACTTCAATTACCCTAATATAGACTGGGAACACTACTCAAGCCCAAACACCTAGCCCAAAAGTTCCTGGAATTCATAAACTCAAATGCCATGGAACAACTAGTCACCATCCCCACAAGAGGAGAAAACATACTTGATCTCATCATCACGAACATGGGAGCACAATGTTCAACACCGGAAGTATACCCCTCACTGGTGAGATCAGATCACAAACTAATCTCGCTGGAGGTCCTCATCCCACCCCACCTGTAATAAAAAGACCACAGTAAAGAACTTCTCGAAGCCGACTTCACACTTCTAAAGACTAGTGTGGTCTCCTTTAAGGCCCCGAGCCGGCAGAAAACAGTACTCAAGCCGCTGAATCACTTACAAATGCCTTCTACCAGCACCTGCAGGACTGCATGGATAAGGCAATCCCAAGCAAAACAAAGACTCTTTGTACCAAAGGCAAGCGTCCAGTCTGGTGGACCCCAGCCATAAACAAACTCTACAACAAAAGGAGGAAGCTACTACAAGATAGAGCAAAATCCTTAAAAGGTAAGACACCCTTGATCACTATAAGTAAAAACTAAGAGCTCTCATAAAATCATCCAAAGCAAATTTTGAGAGAAAAATAGCTAAAGACTCAAAAGACAATCATAAGGCCTTCTTTAGCTATGTTAGAAACCTGGGAGGAAACTCCCAGATATGCTCAGAACTAGTTCAAAATGATGTGAAGATTACTGATCCTACAGACATTGCCAACATACTGGCTGACAGGTTCAGTGCAAACTTCTCACCTCCCCAAAGGAGAGATATCTATACCAAGCGATTGCAGCCCCCAAACATCTCCAACGCCCAAGTGAGAACTGCTCTCCCAAAGCAAAAACACAGCATCCATGGGACCTGATGGTGTCCCCGGCTGTGTGCTCCATGAACTCAATGAGGAATTAAACCCACAGCTAGGACAGCTGTTTAATCATAGTCTTACCTCTGGATACGTACCCAGGGAGTGGCGCACTGCAACTGTGGTCCCACTTCACAAAGGCGGTGCCTCCACCGACCCTGGAAATTACCGGCCCATTAGCTTGACAAGCCTTATCTGCAAAGCCATGGAGAGGATCATAATGGACCTCATAAATAAAGACATAGGGAATTTGCAGACTTTGGATCCATCCCAGTTTGGCTTTGTCAAAGGCAGATCATGCCTTCTAAACTTGGTTGACTTCCGAAACAGTCACCAAAGCCATTGATGAGGAAAGGCAGTCCATACAGCCTACCTCGATCTGGCGAAGGCCTTGATACAATACCCCACTCGGGTATCATTGAAAAACTCATCAGCTTAAATGTTAACCCATACATCACAAGATGGGTTGCAAACTGGCTGAGTGACAGAACCCACAGGGTCAGAGTTGCTGGCGCCATGTCAGACTCAAAGCCTGTCACAAGTGGTGTACCACAGGGCTCAGTCCTGGGCCCACTCTTGTTTGGCATCTACTTTTCCAGTACAAGCAAACACAGGAGGGTTATGGCTGACAAAGTTTGCAGATGACTGCAAACTGGGCCATAGTAGAAAACACATCTGACACAGATATCCTTCAGAAGGGTCTCACAGAAACGGATAACTGGTGCCAGAGCCATGGCCTAAAGTTAAATGCCAAAAATGCATAGTCATACCCTTGGAAAAACAAGGTTACCCCTAGCTACCAAATAGGTGGCAATCCACTGAGCACAGAAGAAGTTATCAGGGACCTGGGGACCCAGGTTGATAGTAGTCTGTCATTCGACACCCATGTAGCTAAAGTAGTTAGGAAGACCTTCTACATTGCCCACCTTATCATGAAGGGATTCTCATCTAGATCAAGGGAGGTCATAGTCTCCCTATACTCATCACTCATCAGACCAATGATTGAGTACAATGCCCCATTCGGAATGTATCTGACCCGACACTTGCAGCAGCTGGAGAGGCCACAAAGTTCCTCACCAAAAGGATAAAGGGTCTCAAACATCTGTCCTATGCTGCCCGACTGAAAGAACTCCAGCTCTATTCAGTCGCTTACCGCTGCTCAGAGGTGACCTTTGCCTAACATACAAGGCCATGTCAAACCCAGATTTGATGAATATGCTTCACCTCAAAAATCTAGATCCATCAGAGTCACAAGGCGGAGACTTAAACCTCGACACGGCTATTAATAGGGCGTGCTGGAGGGATAGATTCATCACCCAAAGACTCCCTATGCTGTGGAATAAAATCCCGGTATATGTGAGGCAGAGCACCTCGCTGGCCTTGTTCAAGAGAAATCTTGACCAATGGATGGGAGATTGCAGATATACCCCAGGGATTACCTCAGTGTCACTGCTCAACAGAGGCACAGCAAAATAATGGGTATAGTTCCCCATACTAAAGGGGTGGCGTAAGCCACAAAACTATGGGCTAGGCTTGTAAATGCCCTCGGGCAGATAGCCTAGTATGAACCTATGAACCTATGAACCTATTAACAATAGTTAAATGACAGCACAAGGTTTTTTTTTTTGATGCTATGTAACTGTACTAGTGGAGATAGAGTTCAGAAGTATGACAGGGATAGATGGAGTGATTCCAATGTGGGGGAAGGAAAGAATTATGTAGGGTCATAGCAGGGGCAAATTCTGGAATTGAGTAAATGAGTCTTTAGTTTTCTTTTAAATAGTGGGGTGTGAGAGACTGAGCGAATGTCAAGGGGTAGTTTGTTCCAGGCTTGGGCCACAGAGTGTTTGTAGAGTAGCTTACCTACTGACTTATTTGGGTGGTAAATATCAAGCAATTGTTGATTAGAGGTGTGGAGGGGTCGAGATGGGGTGTGGCCGAAATGTATGGTATGAGTTGTAGCCTGAAAGTGCTGGGGTACTCTCTGGAGCCTTAAGTCAGGTTTCTGTTACTGCACATATATCGATTTTCTCCATACTGAGGAGTGCCTCGAATGCATGCATTTTGAGGTTTAGACTTCTGGCATTGAGTAGCATTACCTTCAGTTACATGTGCTATTTACGGTGGTGGGTTTGTCTTTTGATCCTTGCCTAAAAAAGGCACTATGGGGGTGGCTAGTATTCCAAAGCCTAAGGGTGACAGGTGCAAGCCATCTCTAGTGAAGCAGCATGGCTTGTCGAGCATGTCATCCCAGGTGGACAGACACTGGATCCCCTTTGAATGACACCAGACACTTAGCAAATTGTTTAAACTGATACTTTTTTCTCTATACAGTGATATCATTCTTAATGAGGGCAGGATGCTACTCAAGCTCAGGGTCATACCGGCCTGAGCTACGTGATCAGAGAGCTCCTCCATGTCTCTTTTCATGTAGTCCAGGGAGGTACAGCTCAGGTCATTCACACCAACATTGATAATGACAGAGTCATATTTGTACTTGTTCTGGAGTGACCTGAGTGTTTGTGTTATGTGGCAGATCCTGGCACCCAGCAGGCAGCTAACAGTAACCTTCTCCTTGTTCAGCCTAGTGAATGGGACGTCAGTGTGCCTGACTATATAGTCACCTATTACTAGTGTGTTGGGTATGTTATTTTGCCTTAAGGGCTGTGATTGTGTGGCACACTGGTTTTGTGAAGTATGTGTTTCATGGTTTGTGTTGGGGGGGTGGAGGTTGCTTGGATGTCTGCTTTGGAGGTCTCTGTTGTTTTTGCAGATTTTTATTTAGAGCCTCCAAGTATGTTTTCATGTATTTATGTGTGTTTTTTGTCAGTTCTGCAAACCTTAAAATTCCCTTCCCACTCCTTAAACCTAAAACTCACTTCCCATTCCATAACCTTAAAACTCCCTTCCTACTCCCTAATTCTAAAACTCCCTTCCCCCTCCCTAAACCTAAAACTCTCCTACCCTATCCTAACCCTAAAACTCCCTTCTCACTCCCAAACACTAAAATTCCTCTCACACTCTCTAACCATAAAACTCCCTTCCCAGTTCCTAACCTTAAAACTCCCTTCCAAGTCCCTAACCATAAAACTCCCGTCCAACTCCAAAACCCTTAAACTCCCTTCCACCTCCCTAACCCTAAAATCCTCCTTTGCCTCCCTAAACCTAAAATCCACCCTCCTAACCACAAAATTCCCCTTACACATCCTAAGCCTAAAATTCCCTACCTGCTAGTTCATATGGCTTCTTGGCTGAACTCATATTCATGTCTGAGCACAAACAACAGCCTATATAAGCTACAAGATGTTCAAGTCCATAGCTTTGTGACTGTGTCTTTTGAGTGCTTGGGACTCAAGTGCCTGTAGTGTTCCCTTTTCTTGTTGTCAAGGATGTAGTGTCTACTTTCTGTTATTTTAATAGCTTCATAGGTTGTTACTAGGCTAAAGACCACTAGGGACCTCACAAGCCTAGCCACATACCCCAAACAATTTGGGTCCCAAGTATTATATGAGGGGGGCATGTTTGTAGGACGGTAGCTAAGGATATATAGTGGGAGTTGTTAGTTAGGATAATACTTTTCTTAATAATGACTTGTGTGCAAAAGGTACATGGGGCCAGACCACGACTAAATTTATGATTTCCCATCCAATTGTCTGGGTCTGAGAAAGCCATGTAAACCAGGCAAAGATCCCTTCTGGACAGACTAATGGAGACTGAATACAGAGAAAAAGCCTTTAGGTGATCATTGTGAGACAGGATATCCATGCCTGGAATTCTCCTGGTGAGAAACATTTGTGGGCATTCCAATTGTTGCAAGTGAGGTTAGATACATCCCAATTATATAAGTCAGCACTAAAATATTAAAAGCACTACACCCTCACAAACTCCCCTTGAGTACCTCATTCCCCATTGGCCCTTTTTTCAATTATAAAGGAATTCCCAATACTATTCTAGCATGTCCAAAGGTCAGTTGTCAATCTCCTCTCTGGTCCAGCTGGTGAATCTGGGAATCTTGAGGCAATGTTACAACTGCCTCATGTACACAGACAACACTCTCCTCCTCCCAACAAATTCCAACACATGTGAGAGATGCAACCATATAGCCATACTGGAGGCTAAGCTCTCTCAACTCAGTACTGGCAAAACCAGTCAGGAGGAGAAGGAAACCACACTCACCACAATTCTAGTCTCACATAGACCTACCACGACAGCAAACCAAACACATAAACACATAAAAACATACACGGGGGCTCTAAATAAAAATCTGCCTAAGCAGCAGAGACCTCCAAAGCAGACACCCAAGCAACCACTACCCCAAAACAAAACACGTGCAACACATAGCTCACAAAGCCAGTGTGCCAAATAGTCACAGCCCTTAAGGTTAAAAAACACACCTGATACACTTGTAATAGGTGACTCTATCATCAGGCACACTGACGTCCTGCTCACCAGGCTGAACAAGGAGAAGGTCATGGTGAGCTGCCTGTCGGGCGCTAGGATCCGCCACATAACACAAGCACTCAGGTCACTCCAAGGCAAGTACAAATATGACTCAGTCATTGTCCATGCTGGTGTGAATGACCTGAGATGTACCTCCCTGGACTACATGAAAAGAGACATAGAGGAGCTCTCTGAGCATATAGCCCAGGCCGGTATGACCCTGACCTTGAGTAGTATCTTACCCTCACCAAGAATGATGCCACAATATGAAGACAAGATGATCAATTTCAACAATTGGCTTAAGTATTGGTGTCATTCAAAAGGGATCCAATGCCTGTCACCTGGGATGACATGCTCGACAAGCCACGATGCTTCGCTAGGGATGGCTTGCACCTGTCACCCCTGGGCTTTCAGATACTGGCAAAGGATCTTGCTACCCCCATAGTGCCTTTTTTGGCAAGGCTCAAAAGACAAACCCACCTCCATAGGTATCACAAGGGATAAGAAACTAAGAGTAATGCTATTCAACGCCAGAAGTCTAAACCTCAAGATGCATGCACTCGAAACTCTCCTTAGCATGGAGAACATTGATATCTGGGCAGTAACAGAAACCTGGTTCAAGGCTCCCGAGAGCACCCCAGCACTACCAAGTTATACCTCATACCATGCTTTTCAGCCCCAAAACTTGGACCGAACCACTAAAGGAGGGGGAGTATCAATATTCGTCAAAGTTACCCACACCTCCAGGTTGGTGGCACAGCATGAAGCATCAGAGACTATCCATGTGCAACTAACAGTGGGTAAAACTGCCTTCCAGTTTATAGCCTGCTACAGACCACCCTCCTAAACCCAGGAACCCCACTTGGCCTTCCTGAGAACACTGGAAAATGTGAAGGTCTCTCCAAACACCATTATATTGGGCGACTTCAACTACCCAAACATAGACTGGGAGCATTACTCTAGCTCCAACACCCTAGCCCAAAGGTTCCTAGAATTTATAAACTCAAATGCTATGGAACAACTTGTTACCACTCCCATACTGGACCTGATCATCACCAACATGGGGACTCTATGCTCCAGACCAGAAGTGTATCCCTCACTGGTAAGATTAGACCATAACCTAATCTCACTGGATATTCACATCCCGACTCCACCCCTTGCCCTGAAAACCACAGTGAAAAACTTCTCTAAAGCAAATTTCACACTCCTCAAAACAGAGGTGGAATCCTTCAAAGCCCCCGGGCCTGTGGAAAATACGGCCCAGACCGCAGAATCCTTTATAAACGTATTCTATGAAGACCTTCAGGAATGCATGGATCATGCAATCCCAAATAAAACCAAGACCCAATCCTCCAAAGGCAGATGTCCTGTCTGGTGGACCCCAGCCATAAACAAACTATAGAATAGAAGGAGGAAGCTACTACATGATAGAGCAAAATCCCAAAAAGGGAAGGCATCTCTGATCAGTATTAGCAAAAAACTATGGGCACTCATAAAATCATCTAGGGCCAGCTTCGAGAGAAAAATTGCACAGGATACTAAGGATAATCACAAGGCTTTCTTTAGTTATGTTAGGAACCTGGGTGGGAATTCCCAGATATGCTCAAAATTAGTCCAAAATGACAAAAAGTACACTGAACTCACAGACATTGCCAACATCCTAGCTGACAGGTTCAGCGCAAACTCCCCCCCTTCCCCACCAAAAGGGCAAATATCTATCCCAGCAGAGTGCTGCCCCCCTGACATCTCAGATGCTCAGGTAAGAGCTGCCCTCTCCGAAGCAAAAAACACAGCATCAATGGGACCAGACGGTGTCCCGGGCTGCGTCCTACATGAACTCCAAGAAGAGCTAAACCCAAACATAAAACTACTGTTCAATCTCAGCCTTACTACAGGATATGTACCCAAAGAGTGGCATACAGCAACAGTGGTCCCTCTCCACAAAGGTGGTGCCTCAACGGATCCTGGAAACTATCGCCCCATAAGCCTGAATAGCTTGGTCTGCAAAGCTATGGAAAGGATCATCATGGACCTCATAAATAAAGATATTGGGGACCTGCAGACACTGGATCCCACCCAGTTCAGCTTTGTTAAGGGCAGATCCTGCCTCTTAAACCTGGTTGATTTCTTTGAAACAGTCACCAAGGCCATTGAGCCATTGACAAGGAGAAGGTGGTCCACACAGCCTATCTGGACCTCACAAAAGCCTTCGATACAATACCCAACTTGGGCATTATAGATAAGCTCACCAGCTTAAATATAAACCCCTATCTCACTAGATGGGTTGCAAACTGGCTCAAGGACAGAACCCACATGGTTAGAATTGCTGGAGCCATGTCAGACTCCAAACCAGTTACAAGTGGCGTCCCACAAGGCTCAGTCCTGGGACCTCTCTTGTTCGATATATATTTCTCGGCAGTACAGGCCAACACGGAAGGACTGTGGCTGACCAAGTTCGCAGATGACTGCAAACTGGGCGCCATAATCGACTCTCCAGCCGACACAAGCATCCTCCAAAAGGGCCTCATAGAAACAGACAACTGGTGCCAGAGCCATGGCCTCAAGCTAAATGCCAAAAAGTGTATAGTCATCCCCTTTGGCAAAAACAAAGTGCCCACAAATTACCACATAGGTGGTAATCCATTAAGTACAGAAGAAGTAATTAGGGACCTGGGGACCCAAGTTGATAGCAATCTCTCATATCACAACCACGTGGCCAAAGTGGTTAGAAAAACATTTTATATAGCCCACCTAATCATGAAGGGATTCACATCTAGATCAGGGGAGGTCATTGTGCCTCTTTACTCATTCCTCATCAGGCCCATAATTGAGTACAATGCCCCTTTTGGGATGTACCTTACCAGACACCTGCAGCAACTGGAAAGACCCCAAAAGTACCTCACCAAGAGGATCAAAGGGCTCAAACAGATGCCATATGCTGCCTGGTTAAAGAAACTCCAGCTCTACTCAGTGGCATACCGCCTGCTCAGAGGTGATCTGTGCCTGATGTATAAAGCCATGTCCAACCTGGAATTAATGGACATGCTGCACCTCAGAAAATCAAAATCCCATCCAGTTATGCACTCGAGAGACTAGAACCTCAGCACTGAAATAAATAGGACATGCTGGAGGGACAGATTCATAACCCAGATGCTCTCTTCACTCTGGAATAAAATCCCAGTCCAGGTTAGGCAGAGTCCCTCATTGACTCTCTTCAAGAGGAATCTTGATGAGTGGATGGGAGATCATAGGTTTACCCCGGGTATCACTGCTGTGTCACTGTTAGACAGAGGCACAGTATACTAACCTCGAAAAAGGGCATAGCAAAATTAATTTAAAATGGGTGGCGAAAGGCAAACACACTCTGGCTAGGCTTATAAATGCCCCAGGGCAGATAGCCTAGTATGAACCTATGAACCTATGAACCTATGAACCAAAGGGGCATTGTATTCAATGACAGGTCTGATAAGGGCCAAATAGAGTATAACTTTTTTGGACCTGAGTGCCACACTCTTACCTACAAGTTGGGAAACATAGAATGATTTTCTTATTATCTTAGCTACATGATGGTCAAAGTCCAGATTGCTGTCCTTATACTGTATGTGCCCATATCAAATACTATGAGGTCAACTCCTAGGTGCATTTTATCAATGGGGTAACTAACTTGCATTGAATGTTTCCTGAAGGGCATTATAATACATTTTTAGCATTGAGTTTTTGGGCATAGCTCTGATATCAGTCATTTGTCTGTATTAAACCCACTTGCAAAAGGTTTGTGTCTTGGAGAAATCTGTAATAGCTCCCAGTTTACAGTCATCTGAGAGTTTGGTGAGCCAGAGGCCTTTAATGTTAGCTTTGATATCTGAGAAGTAGATGCCAAACAGTAGTGTATCTAGCATGGATCCCTGAGGTATGGTGCTGGTGAGTGTGTCTTGATGGACATGGGTTCACCAATCCTTGGGTCAGTTCTGAGATTCAGCTGGCAAACTGGAAATCCAGCAAGTTATGTAAGGGTTTGCTCCAAGTTCAGAGAACTTGTCAACAATGAATGAGTGGAATATTGTATCAAATGCCTTAGAAAGGTCAAGGTACACAGTATGCACTGTTTTACCCTCATCCATTGCCTTGGTGACCCTCTCAAAGAAGTCTACCAGATTAAGTAGGCATGAGCTTCCCTTAAGAAAGCTAAATTGGGATGGGCTTAGTGTCTGTTCCTGTTTATTATACCTGCAATAATTTGTTCCATGACTTTTCATATCAGGCTTGTTCTACTGATGAGTCTGTACTTGCCGGGGAGCTACTGATGGATCTGTAGTTCCCTGGGAACTACTGATGGGTCTGTACTTCCCTTGGAACTACTGAAGGGTCTGTAGTTCCCTGTGAGCTACTGATGGGTCTCTACATCCCTGGGAACTACTTATGGGTCTGTATTACCCTGGATTGGTTGCTGGTCTACTCTTGTGGAAGGAAATGGCGCAGCCCTGGGAGCTTCTGATGGGTCTGTACTTCCCTGGGAACTACTGATGGGTCTGTACTTCCCTGGGAACTACTGATGGGTCTGTACTTCCCTGGGAACTACTGATGGTCTGTACTTCCCTGGGAGGTACTTATGGGTCTGTACTTCCTTGGGAACTACTGATGGGTCTGTACTTCCCTGGGAGGTACTTATGGGTCTATACTTCCCTGGGAACTACTGATGGGTCTGTACTTCCCTGGGAGGTACTTATGGGTCTGTACTTCCTTGGGAACTACTGAAGGGTCTGTACTTCCCTGGGAGGTACTTATGGGTCTGTACTTCCCTGGGAACTACTGATGGGTCTGTACTTCCTTGGGAACTACTGATGATCTGTACTTCCCTGGGAGGTACTTATGGGTCTGTACTTCCCATGGGTTGTTTGCCGGTCTACTCTTGTGGAAGGAAATGGCTGTTGCAATCCTTCACTCAAGTAATCCTGCTAGATCATGCTTAAGAGTGAACTGGAGGCAGCCAGGGCGGCATTGTTCTTTGCTTTACCAAAGTGCTGCGAGCACATCGTCCCTGATGATAGTTGGGGGAGTATGTTGGAGGGGAATTCACCTTTGGAGTTAAGAGGGAGTGGGGTGAGTGAAGTTTGAGCTGAATTTATGTTTAGGTAACTGTGGTCTCGGGGTTGGGGCAGCCTTGAATTTTGACAAACTGTCACTTAATGGGA
Organism: Protopterus annectens; assembly: GCF_019279795.1. NCBI lineage: Eukaryota > Metazoa > Chordata > Ceratodontiformes > Protopteridae > Protopterus > Protopterus annectens. Next base: position 1,506,446,459 of record NC_056745.1, read on the forward strand.
TGTAGTTTGCCTTTGAATAGTTCCTACTGGTTTAGCTGGATTTTGTTGGGTTGATTTTTACTTCAAATGAAATAGCTTTGTGATCTGACCTCACTAGTGAGTACATGACATGGTGTGAGGGGCGGTGGGTGCAACACTCACCCATGTTGCTGAGTACCAGATTCTGTATGCTTGATCCTCTAGTTGAAGTGTGGACTGTCTGTTCCAGGATATTTGTGTTAACAAAGTCCAGGAAGCATTGAGACCATGAGTTCTGAGGCAATATATATTATATTTCCTTTGTATAGAGATATAGTTAAAGTCATTTGTGAATAGGGTGCTTAGTTGGATGGTGAGCACCTCCAGTAGGTCTTGGGAAGAATCAAAAGACTCTAGGGGCATACATAGTGACCTGTTGCTAGCCATGATATGATGACAGGCCTTACCTATGGTGACTTGACATGGATGAGTTCCATGGTATCATTCTGCCTAACCAATCTGGAAGTATGTTTGTTGCTAACACAGATCACAACACCTCCACCTTTTGCCCCAATCTGTGCTGTCCTTGGTCTAAATGTGTGAATGGCACCATAGCCTTGTACGTCTGGAGTACTTTCCATGATTTTAAACCAAGTCTCTGTCATGGCACATTCTACAGAGTGAGGATGGCTTGAAGGGAGTGGAGTTTTTTGTTTAGGCTCCGAGCATTAAATACTAACGCTTTAAGGTTGCTTTTAGACTTTTTCACTATGCTGGTAGTTTTTTGCATTGTCAAAAAGGCTCCAAGAGGGGTTGATAAAGTTTTAGCCAATATCCAAAAGCCTAGTGGGGACAGGTGCAACCCATCCTTGGCAAATTAATGTGGTCTTTTGACTATGTTCTAACATGCTAACATATATTGAATCCCCATGGAATAACACCAGAAACTAAACCAGTTATTAAAATCAGTCATTTTATATTCATACTGTGGCATCATCCTGGTGAAGTTAGAGACCGCTCAATACAAAGCTCATACCTATCTGTGACATGGGTTTCATTGGTTTGGTTAGAGTGCGCTCAATACAAAGCTCATACCTATCTGTGACATGGGTTCCATTGGTTTGGTTAGAGAGCGCTCAATACAAAGCTCATACCTATCTGTGACATGGGTTCCATTGGTTTGGTTAGAGAGCGCTCAATACAAAGCTCATACCTATCTGTGACATGGGTTCCATTGGTTTGGTTAGAGTGCGCTCAATACAAAGCTCATACCTATCTGTGACATGGGTTCCATTGGTTTGGTTAGAGTGCGCTCAATACAAAGCTCATACCTATCTGTGACATGGGTTCCATTGGTTTGGTTAGAGTGCGCTCAATACAAAGCTCATACCTATCTGTGACATGGGTTCCATTGGTTTGGTTAGAGTGCGCTCAATACAAAGCTCATACCAATCTGTGACATGGGTTCCATTGGTTTGGTTAGAGAGCGCTCAATACAAAGCTCATACCTATCTGTGACATGGGTTCCATTGGTTTGGTTAGAGTGCGCTCAATACAAAGCTCGTACCTATCTGTGACATGGGTTCCATTGGTTTGGTTAGAGTGCGCTCAATACAAAGCTCGTACCTATCTGTGACATGGGTTCCATTGGTTTGGTTAGAGAGCGCTCAATACAAAGCTCATACCTATCTGTGACATGGGTTCCATTGGTTTGGTTAGAGTGCGCTCAATACAAAGCTCATACCTATCTGTGACATGGGTTCCATTGGTTTGGTTAGAGTGCGCTCAATACAAAGCTCGTACCTATCTGTGACATGGGTTCCATTGGTTTTGGTTAGAGTGCGCTCAATACAAAGCTCATTACCTATCTGTGACATGGGTTCCATTGGTTTGGTTAGAGTGCGCTCAATACAAAGCTCGTACCTATCTGTGACATGGGTTCCATTGGTTTGGTTAGAGAGCGCTCAATACAAAGCTCATACCTATCTGTGACATGGGTTCCATTGGTTTGGTTAGAGTGCGCTCAATACAAAGCTCATACCTATCTGTGACATGGGTTCCATTGGTTTGGTTAGAGTGCGCTCAATACAAAGCTCATACCTATCTTTGACATGGGTTCCATTGGTTTGGTTAGAGTGCGCTCAATACAAAGCTCATACCTATCTGTGACATGGGTTCCATTGGTTTGGTTAGAGTGCGCTCAATACAAAGCTCATACCTATCTGTGACATGGGTTCCATTGGTTTGGTTAGAGAGTGCTCAATACAAAGCTCATACCTATCTGTGACATGGGTTCCATTGGTTTGGTTAGAGAGCGCTCAATACAAAGCTCATACCTATCTGTGACATGGGTTCCATTGGTTTGGTTAGAGAGCGCTCAATACAAAGCTCATACCTATCTGTGACATGGGTTCCATTGGTTTGGTTAGAGAGCACTCAATACAAAGCTCATACCTATCTGTGACATGGGTTCCATTGGTTTGGTTAGAGAGCGCTCAATACAAAGCTCATACCTATCTGTGACATGGGTTCCATTGGTTTGGTTAGAGAGCGCTCAATACAAAGCTCATACCTATCTGTGACATGGGTTCCATTGGTTTGGTTGGTGGAGAGTTCAGTCAACATCCGTTTAATCAACCGCATTTGGTCAATTATACAGATAATCATCAATTGTGCAAGATGTACAATCCCTGAGTAGGGGAACATTCCCTCTCCCCAGGGACTCAGAGTTACTATATATAATTACGGAGGGGTGAGGGTGCATAGTCCCCCACATATTGGGGTGATGGGGGCTTCCCCCTGCAAAACGAATGTTATAAATTTGCATAGTAGATAGCTAAAGTTTTGGTTAGGCATAGAATGGTTTACCTTTAGGATATCAACGTACTTGTTACTACACCAACTGAAGGTAAATGCTGTGACACATATTCTGACAGATCCATTATGTCTCTTTTCATGTAGTGCAGTGAGGTATTTCTCAGGTAACTTACACCCACATGGACTATGATAACATCATTTTGGTACTTGTTGTATAGTAACTTGAGTGATTGCATGATATTGTAGATCCTGGCTTCAGATAGGTACTTGACTGTCATCTTATCCTTGTCTAACCTGGTAACTGAGGCATCTGTGTGTTACACAATGCAGTCCCCAATGACAAGTGCATTTGCGTTATGGGCTTTGATCTTAGGGAGGCATTGGGTGTAGGCCTATGTGAGATGTTTGGTATTGCTTTGCTTTTACTGCGCACTTTAGTGATTGCTGAGGAGAAATGCTGTCATTAGGTGGCTTTGGAGGTCTTTGAGATTTTGGAAAGTTTTCTTTTAACTGCCTCAGTGGTGAATTATATATGTGAGAGATATAATGTGGGTATTCTTGGCAACTTTGTTTGTATGCAAGATTTTTGTCACCAAGGAAGTTGTGTATTTATATGTCTTGCTTACTGCTTTATTTTCTCTAATGATTAACTGGTTTTCCAAGAATATGAGACAATTGCTACACTACCTAAGGATGCCAAAATCTATCAAGATGGCCACAGAGACATTTGGAAAATGCATATCTAAATTTTCTGGTCCTGTAGTAGAGTTGACTGCTTAGGGTTAAGGATTGGGTTTTAATAGGGGTCTCCTAGGGCTATTTCTGGGGTTAAGTGCAGGATGTTGTATAATATAAGGGAAGGCATCTCTGATCAATACTAGCAAAAAACTACGATCACTCATAAAATCATCCAAGGCCAACTTTGAGAGAAAAATCGCTAATGACACAAAAGACAATCATAAGGCCTTCTTTAGCTATGTTAGAAACCTGGGTGGAAACTCCCAGATATGCTCAGAATTAGTCCAAAATGATAAAAAAATCACTGAACCCACAGACATTGCCAACATACTGGCAGACAGGTTCAGTGCAAATTTCTCCCCTCCCTCCCCCCCAAAAGGAGAAATATCTATCCCACCAGAGTCTAGCCTCCCAAACATCTCAGATGCCCAGGTGAGAGCTGCTCTCTCTAAAGCAAAAAACACAGAATCAATGGGACCGGATGGTGTCCCCGGCTGTGTGCTACACAAACTCAATGAGGAACTAAACCCACACATAAGGCTGCTGTTTAATCTTAGCCTTACTACAGGATACGTACCCAAAGAATGGCGTACGGCAACTGTGGTCCCACTCCACAAAGGCGGTGCTTCTACGGACCCTGGAAATTACCGCCCCATAAGCTTGATGAGCCTTGTCTGCAAAGCTATGGAGAGGATCATAATGGAACTCATAAATAAAGACATTGGGGACCTACAGACACTGGATCCTACCCAATTTGGCTTTGTCAAGGGCAGATACTGCCTCTTGAACTTGGTCAACTTTTTCGAAACAGTCACTAAGGCCATTGATGAGGGTAAGGCAGTTCACACAGCCTACCTTGACCTAGCAAAAGCGTTCGACACAGTACCCCACTCGGGCATCATAGAAAAGCTCACCAGCTTAGATGTAAATCCATATGTCACAAGATGGGTTGCAAACTGGCTCAAGGACAGAACACACAGGGTTAGAGTTGCTGGTGCCATGTCAGACTCTAAGCCGGTCATGAGCGGTGTCCCACAGGGATCAGTTCTGGGCCCCCTCTTGTTCGGCTTTATTTTTCTGAAGTGCAGGCAAACATAGGGGGATTGTGGCTGACAAAATTTGCAGATGACTGCAAACTGGGCACCATAACTGACACTCCATCAGACACAGACATCCTCCAGAGAGGTCTCATAGAAATGGATAACTGGTGCCAGAGCCATGGCCTTAAGCTAAATGCCAAAAAATGTATAGTCATACCCTTTGGGAAAAACAAGGTAACCCCTAATTACCACATAGGTGGTAATCCATTAAACACGGAAGAAGTTATCAGGGACCTGGGTCCCAAGTTGACAGTAACCTCTCTTTTGACACTCACATTTCTAAAGTGGTTAGGAAGACCTTCTACATTGCCCACCTGATCATGAAGGGATTCGCATCCAGATCAGGAGAGGTCATTGTACCCCAGTACTCTTCACTTATCAGACCAATGATTGAGTACAATGCCCCATTTGGAATGTACCTTACCCGACACCTGCAGCAGTTGGAAAGACCCCAAAAGTTCCTCACCAAAAGGATAAAGGGGCTCAAACATATGTCATATGATGCCCGACTGAAGAAACTCCAGCTCTATTCAGTCACATACCATCTTCTCAGAGGTGATCTGTGCCTGACATACAAGGCCATGTCCAACCCGGAATTAATGGACATGCTCCACCTCAAAAAATCCAAATCCACCAGAGCCACGAGAGCAAGAGACTTAAACCTCAACACAGATATAAATAGGACGTGCTGGAGGGACAGATTCATCACCCAGAGACTCCCTACACTATGGAACAGAATCCCAGTCCATGTGAGGCAGAGCCCCTCACTGACTCTGTTCAAGAGAAATCTTGACGAGTGGACGGGAGATCGTAGGTTTACCCAGGGAATCATCTCTGTGTCACTGCTGGACAGAGGCACAGCAAACTAATGGGTATAGTATTCTCATCCTAAGGGGTGGTGAAAGCCACACACACTCTGGCTAGGCTTATAAATGCCCTAGGGCAGATAGCCTAGTATGAACCTATGAACCTATGAACCTATAATGCCAGGAATGGTAATGCTATTCAATGCAGAAGCTAGCTGCTTTAGGCTTATTTCTGCACAATGTTACACTGTTTAACAAGTTTTGGATCTGATCCTAACTTTATAGATAAATGTTACTGGCTAGGGGTTTAGTACTATACAGTGCACTGTTAACTATCTCAGCCTAGTGGGTTGCACAGAGAAAAAAAGCTTGAAAAATGATGTCTGTGTACTCAAGCCAATAAATAATCACATTTTGAGCATCCTGCAGTGTTTCCCAACTCAGAGAGACCAGGACAACAACTTCTGCCACAAGATGTCTGATCCTGGAATTTCTTAATGTAAAAACACAAGAAAAGCAACTAAAAATTGAAGATTAAATAACAAACAGCTACCAAACAGCGGAGTCTCTGGCAAATTTGCAAGGATATTTAGAGACACACATTTTGAGCTGCTCAGGCTGATGCAGAGAGACTGACCTACTGCCAGCTGTTATATTGAGAAAAGTTAAGTGTTTATTCTCATTTTTAGTCTGCATTTTGATTTAATATCTCTGTAATCTGTACAGCTGTACTTATTCTTCTTGTGTGTTATAGCTGTATATTCTCTTAGTGTTGACCTCAGTTGTAGTGAAATCCTTTGTCTGGAGGCCTTGTCTGTTTCTTAGTGGAGGTAAGTTTTCAGAACTAATTTCATCTGGCCAAAGTATTCCTGCATCTGTATTGTTTGGTTTCTGTCCTGTGTTTTAAATCAGATATACCCGTTGCTCAGGTTAAAATAGCCCTCTCCAAAGCCAAAAACACAGCATCAGTGGAACCAGACAGTGTCCCAGGCTGCGCCCTACATGAGCTCAAAGATGAACTGACCCCTCACCTAAACACACTGTTCAAACTCAGCCTCTCCACAGGCTATGTACCCATAGAGTGGTGCACAGCAATGGTTATTCCGCTCCACAAAGGTGGAGCCACAACAGACCCCAGAAAGTATCACCCTATAAGCCTGACTAGCTTGGTCTGCAAGGCTATGGAGTGCATCATCATGGAACTAATTAACAAAGACATTGGCAGCTTCCAAACACTGGACCCTACCTAGTTCAGCTTTATTAAGGACAGATCATGCCTACAAAACCTGGTGGACTTCTTTGAGACAGTTACCAAGGCTATAGAGGAGGGAAAGATGGCAGACACAGCCTACCTAGACCTCACAAAGGCCGTTGACACCATTTCCCATTCTGGTATTATAGACAAGCTCACCAGCTTGAACATAAACCCCTATGTCACAAGATGGGTTGCCAGTGGGCTCATGGACAGAATCCACATAGTGAGAGTTGCGGGAGCTAGGTCCAACTCTTAACTGGTTACAAGTGGCATTCCCCAGGGCTCAGCCCTAGGACCCCTCCTGTTCGGCATATACTTCTCAGAGGTACAGACAAGCACACTACTATGGCTGACCAAGTTTGCAGATGACTGCAAACTAGGGGCTATAATTGACTCACCGGCTGACACAGACATCCTCCAAAAGGGTCTCACTGAGATGGATACCTGGTGTCAAAATCATGGCCTCATGCTAAATGCCAAAAAGTGCATAGTTATTCCCTTTGGGAATAACAAAGTACCTACAAACTACCACATAGGTGGTAGTCCCCTAAATACAGAAAATGTAATAAGGGATCTAGGGACCCAAGTAGACAGTAATCTCTCCTTTGATAATCACATTGCCAAGGGGGTTAGAAAATATTTCTATGTGGCCCACCTAATCACAAAAGGGTTTGCATCCAGATCAAAAGAGGTCATTGTGCCTCATCACTCATCAGACCCATCATAGAGTACAGCACCCCATTTGGGATGTACCTTACAAGACACCTGGAACAACTGGAAAGACCACAGAAGTACCTCACCAAGAGGATCACTGACCTCAAACAGATGCCCTATAAGAAACTCCAGCTGTACTCGGTTGCATACTGCCTGCTAAAAGGTGATCACTGCCTGACATACAAGGCCATGTCCAACCCAGAATTGATGGACATGCTCCACCTAAATAAAACCTTATCCCCTCGAGGCACACACTCTAGTGATCTAAACCTTACCACAACAATAAATAGGACATGATGAGGGATAGATTCCAGTCCCAGAGACTTCCCACGCTTTGGAACAAGATTCCCATCTACATTAGGCAGAGCTTCTCGCTAGCACTCTTCAAGAGAAACCTTGAAGAGTGAATGGGAAACAGAAAGCTTACCCAGGGATCACTTCAGTGGCTCTGCTGGACAGAGGCACAAGGAACTAATCTAAGGGGGCGGTGAAAGCTAACACATTATGGCTAGGCTTATAAATGCCTTCGAGTAGATAGCCTAGTACCTACCTATGAACCTATTAGGAAAGCCAGCAAGCAGAGAACTGTCTATTTTTTTTCCACAACATTAAATGAATACTTTAAAAATGCTCAGAAACAGTGGCGATCTCTGCATAAAGCAAGTGCAAGCGCAGTTAATGAAGCTAATATTATTATCTTATCTTAGATAGTACTGGGTGTAGTTCAAACACTGGGAAAGCACTGCAGAGTTCTCTGTAAGTGAGAGATAACAACAATCTATAATCAGAATTCAGACATCCTTGAAAATTAATGGAGACTTACTTCTTCTTTCCTTTATGACCAGCTAGAATAATACCCATACCAGTATAACCAATAATGTTTCAGTTTCTCAGATTATAGAATCAGAATGGACTAAATTTATTTTGTTACCACTAATTTAATTAAATTGTAAATTAATGTATCACTAATAAAGTTCTGGGCCACTATAAATAAACTCTTACAACCTGGCAATGCTTCCACCCTCAATCCCATTCCATACCCCTCAAATGACAGCATCACAATCCTGATCCTATCTCTACAGCAAACCTTATCCCTACAACACACACACACACACACACACACACACACACACACACACACACACACACACACACACACACACACACACACACACACACACACACACACAAATACTTACCTATTATGATACAACATTCATTTTACAAAATGAAAATTTGATACACAAAATGTTCGAACAAGTGATCCTCCAGTACATTCTGTCTTGCAAATGAATGTGCAACAGAATGAATAGACCTCAACATATAGGGGAGAGAGAAGAGGACTATTGATAATGGCTATGGATGGACTACAGACAAAAGGATCAAAATGAAACACAGGATGGGATGATGGCTGACTGCCATACAGCTCAGTGCTTCACAGAACCTAAGTCATTCACCCCTTTCTCTGCCCTCACAGCTGAGTGCAGCCATTATTGACCAACTATTCAGGGCCAGCCAGCTCTGCAACTCTGCCAGTCACATGACCATGTGTTCCAGGCTTCTTATACATGTTTACAGTTTCAATCTACTAAGGTCACCATAAGACATTGATAACAATACTGGTACCATGGATAATATTACATAAAATATTTTAAATGGACAGAAGATAAAAACAACAAAGGACAAAATAAAAATGAATAAGAACAATAAAGAGAAAAGTAAACGTGAAAACAAGTATCAGTAACATGTACTATACTAGGTGATGGTGCAGGCCTTGTAGGTGTCAAATACAGCCTAGTGGCCAATGGAAAATAAAAGCAAAAAATTATAATGGCTTGACACAAGTGTACTACAGATTAGTGTGAAGTACAACAGGCAAGATTAAATGCGCTTAACCAGCCACCGATTACATTGAAAGAGGGCAGGAAGTACAGAGTGTGACTATAAGGTAAGTGAGCCTGAGTTGAATGACCTCCTGATAAGGAAGTAGCCAGACTGGAGGACATTTGCAGCAGGTGGCAGACAAAACTTACTGAGGTAGCAGACACAACTTTTCATGGTGTCATGGTGTCATATATGACTTACCAAGGTGTTAGACACAATTGACCAAGATACAGTTCAATGCCCAAACGAGTAGTTGTCACACCATAAGCTCACTCATAAACCAAAAGACAAGAATATAGCTCCACCAATTGGTGGAGCTATATTCTTGTCTTTTGGCTTATGAGTGAGCTTATGGTGTCACAACTACTCGTTTGGGCATTGAACTGTTTCTTGAGTTTTTAGCATTTGGATGTCCTTCATATGGTTGCTTTTGGATTAACAATTGTCCAAGGTGTCAGACACAACCTACCAAGGTGTTCATAGGATCATAGGAAGTTACTAGGTTAGTGGTCCTAGGGCCCATACAAGCCCAGACAAGTTCTGCCCTTGTTTCCAGGATCAACACCTATTGTCCCTGTCCAAGAGAGACACAGCTGGAACCCCCATGGTGAATTTATTTACCCACCCGGTCATCCAGACTGCAGTTGAAGAAGGTCAAAGAGATGCTCTGCATCACATGAATTGAAAGTCTGTTCCACAGGTGTGGTAACCTCTGGGAGACAAATCTGTTCCTTCAACAGGTTCTATTGCTGCACATACTAGGTTTAGGTCCTTAGACCGAGTAACCTGTGTACCACTTGAATTATCCATATGCAGCATTTCCAATAAAGCAGAGTCAGAGATTGCATTATATGCAAAGCAGAGATTGCTTCTGAGTAGTCTGCATGAAATGCAGTAAAGTGACACTGATTTCAGACAATCTACATAGGACAGATGCTTAAGACCTTGAATTTTCACATCTATATTATCTTATCACATGCTTACAAAAGTGAACAATAAATAATCAACTCCATGCAAGCGAAAGCTTACAACGTCAAAACCTCAGAACAACAATGTTTTTCTGGTTTCCTAAAAGAAGACTTTTAATTCCCTTTATTACTAATTATTTTCACATCACAATTGTTCTGTTTAGACTATCTCAGTGAATAGAGATTTGAATGGTGCCTACAGCATATCTCTAAGCTGTTGATTCCCATCTTGTTTTAAGTACTGATTGCGGTACTCTAGGATGAAGGTTCAACTCGTGCTTGTGCAGAGAGCTACAATACAAAGCAAGGTAGTGAAATATAGAACTGTATAATGTGGTGGAATATGATCTAAATAATGTAGAAAAAAAATTACGCAAATGACCTTATAATGAGATGCAAATAAAGAAGTGTCGTCTGATGAGTGAATAATGTCATGCAAATAAGGATAGGGGAAGGTATGCTCTGATTTCATAGGTTCATAGGTTCATACTAGGCTATCTGCCCAAGGGCAATTATAAGCCTAGCCAGAGTGTGTTCGGCTTTCACCACCCATTTTAAATTCATTTTGCTATGCCCTTTTTCGAGGTTAGTATACTGTGCCTCTGTCTAACAGTGACACAGAAGTGATACCCGGGGTAAACCTACGATCTCCCATCCACTCATCAAGATTCCATTTGCAGATTCAGGTATGAGGTCACAAAGGCAGTTATATCTGAGTACAAAGACAAATAGCAAGCTGAAAGTTAAACCCCTGTACAGTCAAAAATGCTAGCATCAGTAGCAATTATATTGTAACAGCATCTATTAATCTCAACCAGCAGTTTTCCAGGTGTACAACAAGGCCATGCATATGCCAGCAAAAGTGGTACCAGCATAGGTTACCCATGTCCTGCCCTCTCATATAGATCAACAGGTATGAGGCCACTTTCATGTCGACAGAGAATTCATGTGGCAGCGGCTGATTCATAAAGGACACAATCAGGAACTCAAAGGATGCATGGCCTATATAAATCTATGGATACATATTGTTTTGAAGAACTGCAGCAGCCATTCTGCAGCATGCAATCCAGCTGCATATGTAACACGCCTGCCGTAAGCAATTTTATGTATGTGCTATTGATGATACCTTGGATACCACAGCTAAGAAATATCATTATTTATTTAGTTATTTGTTTATTTATTTATTTGCAGGTTATTTACCAGGATAGTCCATTGGGCCACAAGGAGCCCATTTTCAATGGAGTCTTTGGGAGAAACGTTCCAGAAAAATACAAATACATAGTACACATTGTACACATACATTACAGATCATCTCATAAGAATACAAAGTAAATATGATAAGAAAAGGTTAACAATGATAGAATACATCAGCATAGTTCATTAAACAGCAATAAAAAACACTTTTTATTTCTTTTTTTTACAAAACTAGCAGCATAGGGTAACTGTTAAGTCATTGGTCAAATAGTTCAATAGAGCTGTGGAGTTATAGGAGGCAATGGTGGCATATTTAGTTTTAGGAGAGTAGGAAGTGGTATTAGAAGGATTAGGAAGGATGGGAACAGGAACACTTCCATTGTGAAGTTAGGTGTGAGTGCAGCAAGATTTTAAATGAGGAGAGACTGCTGGTGATGCAGATAGGAGATGGCAGAGAATTCCAGAGGTGTGCAAGAGAGAAGGACATTAGGTGATTCCCAGTTGGACGTGTGGGTTTGTGCAATTTAATTAGTTTTTTGGGAATTAGATCTCAGAAGTCATTCTGGTTCATGCATTTCAAAGGTAGTGGCTAGGAAGGGACAAAGAGAGGGGTTGTAAATGAGTTTGTGTGCTTGGATGATTTGGGTATAAGTGAGGAGATTAGGTAACTCAAGCCAGTTTAGTTGGTGAAGAGAATTACAATGGTGAGAAATGGCTCTATGACCTGTCACCAATTTTTCATATCTTTTTATAGCAAGAGGAGAGTTTTGTTTTAAGGGAGGATTGCAGGTTGGTGAGGATAGATGCACCATATAGGAGGGATGAGATGAGATAAGTAATGACTAGTATGAGCCTGGTGGAATGAGAGATATAACAATTATGGCGGTATAGCATAACAAGTTTTTTGTGGGATTTTTTGATATTTACTTGTAAATATTTGTTGAACTTTAGTTGATCGTCTATGAGTACTCATAGTAGTTTAGTGTCAGAGGCTATTTCTAGAGGAGTATTGTTTTTGCTGGTGATTATAAATGAGTGTTTATCTAGGGAGGAGATTTTGGAGGTGGTGAATAACATAAGTTTAGTTTTGGTTGCATTAAGAGCCAGATGGTTGTCTAGCATCCACTGCTCAGTAGAGGAGAAGGCACTTTGGATAATCTTATTTTGAGTGGGGATAGAAGGGGAGGAGCAGGTAATGGTAGAATTGTCAGCATATTACATGAGGCTGGAGTGTGGAATGGCTTGGTAGAAGTCGTTGATGAATATACTGAATAATAGGGGGCCTAAAATGGAACCTTGGGGGACAGCTGTGGGAGTATTAAGGAAGGGTGAAGTGGCTTTATTTCAGTTGACTGCTTGTCTGATTGTGAGGTAGCTGGAGAACCATTTGGAACAGGAAGGGGATAGGTTTAGTTTGGAGAGTTTATTAAGAAGCAGGTTGTAGGAAATAATGTCAAACACCTTGGAAAGGTCGAGGAGAAGGATGGACATGAAATGGCCAGAATCACGGGCTTTGTTAATTGTTTCATGGAAGGAAAGGAGGGCAGTGGAGGTGCTATGGCCGGGTCTGAATCCATGCTGTGTGGGGGTAAGAAGCTGGTTGTTGATGAGATAGGGAAAGAGATGTTGGTGTTTACATTTCTCAAGAAGCTTAGAAATAGGGGATAAGATAGTAATAGTGTGGAAGTTTGGAATTTCATTATTATTGCCTCCTTTATGTAGAAGGATAATAAAGGCTTTCTTCCAGAGCTGTGGGACCTGGCTTTCTGAGATAGACCAATTAATTAATATGCTGATATGGAGAGCAATGGCTTCTGCAGCTACTTTTAGGAAGTAGGAGGGAGAAGTTTTTTTTATGGTGGATATAAAGATGGGATTGATAGAGAAGGGTATAGGTTGGGGGCAAGGGATGCTAGGGGAGGAAGGGATGGGTGCTGGCTGAGGAGGGGTCACAGAGGTGTTGGTGAAGGCTGGTGTTAGCTTGCTTATGGACTCTATTAAGAAAGAGTTAGATTGGGTGGCTAAGTCCATGTCAGAGGCATCTGGGTTAGGGCAAGGGTTTACTTTTTTCCCCGGGTTGTGGGATGAGATTCCTTTCCAAAATAGTTTTGGATTGGTTTTGTGGTTGGTTTGGAGAATGGAGAAATAAGGTTTGCGGTCTAAGGTAATAAGTTTTTTGACTTTATTTCATAGTGTTTTATATTCTTTAAGGGTGATAGTGGTTTTATTTTTATGGTAACATGTCCAGGCTTTGTCACGGCATTGCATAGTGGCTAAGGTGTTTTTGGTTAACCAGGGTACAGGGTTACTTTCTATACAGTTTGTTTTTAGAGGGGCAAAGGAGTTGAGCCGGTTTGTGAAAGTAGAGTTAAATTAAGGGAGAGCATTATCTAGGGAAAGAGTCTTTAATGGGTTCCTGTTTGTGCTTTTTAGTGCATTTGAGAAGGTTTCAGCATTGAAGATTTTTAGGCAGTGAGTGGAAATATAGGTGTGAGTTAGTTGTATGGAAAAGGGGAGATGGCGAGCAAAAGTGAGGAAGTGGTCAGCTAGTGAGTCTGGGAGAATACCACTATCAGAGATATGGTGAGGATGGGATACTAGAATCCAGTCTATTGTACTTCCAGTAATGGAGTTCTTGGAAGGCCTGGTGGTGAACTTGATTAGTTGTGTAAAGTTATACAAATTAATATTGAGTGAGTTAGTAGGAGATTGGATTGTGGCACAGTTTATGTTCATGTACCCCAGGATTAAGGTTTTGTGAATAATGTTGGTGTAGTCCCAGGAGAGAATATGTTCAAGGGATGAGATATTGTCTGCAGGGGGAATATAGAGGGATAGAACAAATCTGAGTTTATGCTTGTTTAGGTGGAGTAGGGCTGGTATCACTCCTGTCTTGTCAAATTTGGGAAAGGGTTTAGTATAGGGATGACTTAGTTGGTCACTTATTATTTAATGCCATTATTTCAGAAGAATTTCATGCTTGTCTAAACAGTAAGCCTTATAGTGCTGCTTATATTTTTGAATTTCACAAAAATGTAAAATATCCTCCTTCAGACCCATAGTGGTACTAACAGATTACGTCTCTGAAGTAGTGTCTTTGTGGTGATGCACTGAATCCATTGGTGGATTCGTACAGTGTACCAGGGAATTTCTTATGATATTTGAATTATGTAAGAATGGGAGCTATTGAAGCGTGAATTACTATTGATGTGAATTGATTATATCCACACATTACAGATGAAACGGGGCTGCTAATAGTGTGATAGCTACTGCAGAATTTTTCAATTAATGATAATAAGTTTATTCAGTTGTGTTAATCTATGTCTGAAGTTGTACTTTGGAGCAATATATTTACATTTGAAGAAGAATTATGTTCAGAAAAGGGCATCTTCTAATGATGATCTGTGCCTGAAAAGTATTAAGAAATTGCATAACTTTATAATGATAGATTTTTTGTTATAGAGATTGATTAACTTGCTGTTATGTACCCTATTAATATTTTTACAGAATGTTATGACTCTCTTTCTAAGACTTATGAATATGATAATTATACCATCACTTTCCAAGATGTAGTAGTGCATAGATTATCAGAATTGGATTTGTAATAAAGTAAACTATGTCCAAAATCAAAAATTCCAAAGACAATATTTTTAAGGGACTTTATATAGCAACAGGTAGACAATCACCTTGGTGATGAAGTCTGTGGATTCTATTCCTACACCAGGCAGATGGATTGCTGACAGTGCAATGCACCAAAGGGAGGTGCTACACACCTGAGAGTGTCATTATTCAAATGAAATTTTAAACTGATGTCCCACCCGCTTGAGTTGTTGGTAACTCAGGTTGATGTAAAAGATCCCAAAGCAACTATTGGGAAGAGTAGCATTCATTTATTCATATTATATACACTATAAACAAAAATATACAATATTTGTATTATTTACATATCAATATATGACTTAATGATTTTACTTATCATTACCCTACTTTGCTTGCTACAATTATAATTTTATTTTACTAGATCCCAAGCCTTATTTAATAAACCATCTTTCAATCCTGCTTAAAAAATATTCAATACAATGCCAAAAATCCAAATATTACTGTTATCACAAATAACCTTTTATCCCCATAAACCCAAATAATATCATATTCATATTTATATCTTCCACCTTTTTATCTCATATCTAATGACTCTTTTCCATAAAACTTCTGTACTTTCTATCACATTACAAAATAAACACAGACTTTGAGACCAAATTTTAAACCTAATGCTTTTCCGTTAATTTATTTATACCTAACCTCCATTAAAAAATCTTGTTGTTCTACTACTTTTTACATCTATTTTTCATCACTTGACAGCTTTAATAATATTGTTACCTAACCCTTCACAGGAGCCGATTCCATACCATCTCCACACAGCATCTATATGCTACTTCCTTATATTCATTTTCACCTATTTAGTTTCTCAACTCCAAACCCTAATTTTATTCGGATAGTCCATTATTTCTCCTCTTCCACTAGTCCATTTTCTTTTTACTTTTCCTTTACAAGTCTTCCAATATCTCCACGTTTAGCTTATAAACTCTTAAACACCCTTTAAGCTTTAAACAATCATAAAAGCGGCATACACTGCATGATTAAATAAACCAACCCCCAAACTCCTCTTAATTCAAATATTAAACATTGTTTAACTGGATTTAATCTATGACCCCAATAACAACAAAGGATAGCCCTCAATACTTCTTTTTTATTTATTATAAGGTAACATAAATACATTAGCCAAATAACTATTTTACCATAATAACAGAATTGGTTAAATATTAATTTTAATATAACATGAATAACGTCTAGAACTTTCCAATATTTTTAATTTTCTCAAATACACTATCCCATTGTTTATTCACCAATTTTTAATTCTAAACTTTAATCCTAAAAGACTTACTTCATTTTTACAAAAGGGAACTCCTGCTATGCCCACCTCTTCCCTTCAGCCTATTCACTTTTCTTTATTTAACTCTAAACCAACAACCCTTAACCATCTAATAACACATCTCAAGAGGTCCTCTGTCCAAAATATATTCATAGCAATTAAACCAAGATCATCAGCATAAGATTTAAAATATGGAACACCCACATAATCTCTCATATCTTCTATCTACTCTACTCTACTGTTATGTTTTATATTGTTTGTTTTAATATTGCATTGAGTAAACTTTTTGAACTCATACATGTATAATTGGTATATAAATGTTATTATTGACTCAATTGTATAATTTTGTAAATGTTCTATATTTGCTGGAGCTTTTCTCCCTGGGCCTTTGCTGAAAATGGGTTCCTGACCCAGTTAGACATTCCTGATCACCAAATGTCAATCAATAAATAAATAAATAAATAAATAAATAAATAAATATCCTATTATACACTTTTTTTTAATAACAATGTTGACCCTACAGCATTCATATGAATTGAAAATAAAATCCCACTCACTGGACACCCCGTTTTGTCTCTCTTTTAAAATAAAATCAAAACTAAACCATCCATTAATTCAAAGCATCACTTTATAATATCAATATATGGTCCTTAGTAAACTTAATATTTCCTTTTTAAACCATATTACTCCAAAATTTTCAATAAACATTCAATTTCTACGCAATCAAAAGCTTTCTTGAAATCATCTACAATCTATCTCACATCAACCTCCTCACTTATAACTTCATTGACAATTTCCCTTATTAACACTAATAAATCTTGATTACACCTTTCCTTCCCTACAAAACACACAACACCAAAACGTTGTGTAACATCTCATTACACCTTATTTGCAAAATTTTCATATAAAATCATATAATACTCATTATTTAGCGTTATAGACCTACAATTTTCAATTTGACTTTTTTCCCTTTCTTTTTCCAAATACATTTTATAATTTCTTCAAAATTTTCTTCCTTAACTTCAATCTTCTCCAACCATTCATTATATATTTTTAAAAACAACTTTTTTCTGCCACACTTCCATGGACTAGTAAACATAATGCATAGCATCTATCCCTGAAAGTGACGTTATCCTTACTTTTCTTAAAAACATATGTAACTATAATAAATAATACTTTTATCTAAACTTGTTTTTGTTATCCAAAATTTTTTAAACTCCTCAACAAACCTCTTTCTACTATCTTCTTTTTTATATGCATCTCTCTCAAAACATTTTAGAATGTTCATAGTATCTTCCTATTAATATTCAACTTACCTCATTTTGTTACATTGTTTTAATTTCCTAACATCTATCACAGCTTTCTTAATTTCCTTCCTGTGACTGCAGTCCAAATCCCCCATTATAGTAATTTTCATATTAACCATTAAATATAGTTTCAGACTTTCACATAACTCTACTCTTTCTGTCAAAACTGTAGAAGCATAAATCACAATCAACCTAAACACATCATCACCTCATCTGTTATCAATAACTGTCCTATACCCGCACATACAATAGAAATTTTCAATACTTTAAGTTAATTCTTAAAGAAAACTACTACACCTGGACACCTTTCTTTTTCCAAAATCCACAAACCCTGACTTTCACATATAAAGCTGTAAGCAACAATGTATCTTCCTCTGAAACAAACCTAGCATCTTACAAACAAATAACATCAGCTAATTACTTTCTAAACCATTTATTAAACCATTACCATAGACAGAGAGAAAAACATATTATTCATTCCTCATTCTTATTTTTGGGAGAAATACACGTATTTTTTTCTTACCCTTAGCTCTGCTTCAAAATGTACTTTTCCTCTAAGAAACTGTACATCCCCTTCTTCTACTTGAGATTTTTTTACTATCTGAACCATCACATATTTTTATAATATTTTAATTTTCTTCTCCTAGTTCTTCTTTAATTACTTCTTTAACATTCTCTTCATGTGAATCCTTTTTCTTTCCTTCTCCATGCACCATAACATCCTCATCTTCCTCTTCATATCCATCTCATGACTAATATTCCGTTCTTTACTTTTGTCACAATGACACCAAAAATGTCCCTCATTTACTCTTCATGTGAACTTTCTCCCCACACTGATTGCATCTAATTCTATCAACTTCATTGATATGATGTTTAACATCCCAAGAAAACATAATAAATGCTTGTTTGGTTATTCTACACACCATACTCTTCCTCTGTTCCCATTTACAAATGCTACATTTAGCAAATATTTAATAGCATCATTTGTTAAAAAAATCCAGCTCCCATCTCCAAGTTGGTAAACCCCTTTCACATTTAGATTCAGACATATTTAACACATAAAAACACATAATAAAACTGGGCATACTGGGGCAATGCAGCAATTGCCTCATGTACACAGACAACCCTCTCCTCCTACCACCCAACACTACAACCTGTGAGAGATGCACTTACATAGCCAAAATGGAAGCAAAGCTCTCTCCACCCAAGATTGTGCTAGACAGTCAAGAAGAGAAGGTTAACACCCACATTACACCTCAAGCAACACATAGCCCTTTTAAACCCACACCACCAATACCCACATATAACAACACTAAATCCACATATGCAGAGGCCCTTAATTGTAACCTGCCCAAGCAACAAGGACCTCTGAAGCTGAAATGCAAACAAACACCAATCACAACCAAAGTGTCACATAGTTCACAACACCAGTGTGCCACCCAGCAACAGCCTCTAAGGCAAGACAACGTACCTAACACTTTAGTCATAGGTGACTCTATAGTCCGGCACACTGATGTCCCACTCACCAGGTTGAATAAGGAGAAAATTACAGTCAGCTGCTTGTCGGGTGCCAGGATCTGCCACATAATGCATGCACTCAAGTCACTTCACAATAAGTACAAATATGACTCTATCATTGTCCATGTTGGAGTGAATGACTTGAGACGTACCTCCCTGGACAACATGAAAAGAGACATGGAAGATCTCTCAGATCATGTGGCCCAGGCAGGTATGACCCTAGCCCTGAGTAGCATCCAGCCTTCACCCAGAATATACCACAATATAAGGACAAAATGATTGACTTCAACAATTGGCTAAGCTTCTGCTGTCATTCAAAGGGGATCCAGTATCTGTCTGCCTGGGACGACATGATCGACAGCCCATGATGCTTTGCCAGAGATGGTCTGAATCTGTCACCCCTGGGATTCAGGTTACTGGCTAAGGCTCTTGCCATCCTTATAGTGCCATTTTTAGGCAAAGTTCAAAGGACAAAACCACAACCGTAACAGGTACAAGCATGCAAAATCTGAATGTAATGTTACTCAATGCTAGAAGTCTAAACGTCAAAATGCACTCTCTCGAGGCACTCCTAAAAATGGAGAACATCGATATCTGTGCAGTAACTGAGACCTGGTTCAAGGCTCCAGAGAGCACCCCTGCAATACCAGGCTACAACTCTTACCACACTTTTCGGCCACCAAACCAGGACCAAAACACTAAAGGTGGAGGAGTGTCAATATTCACCAAGGATATTCACACCACCAGGCTAGTTGCCCAACACAATGCGTTGGAAATTCTCCAGGTGCAACTAACACTAGGTAAGACTGCAATCCAAATTGTAGTTTGCTACAGATCCCCCACTATACCCCAAGATTCTCACTACACCTTTCTAAACATACTGGAAAATATTAAGATAGAACCAAACACCCTAATACTGGGTGAGTTTAACTACTCTGCCATTAACTGGGAAAACTACTCATGTACCAACACCTTTGCCTAATGGTTCTTTGAATTCATAAATTCCAATGCCTTGGATCAACTAATCCATAGTCCCACCAGGAGCTCCAATATCCTGGACCTGGTCATTATCAACATGGGAAATCAATGCTCCTCACCTATGGTCACCCCCTCGTTAGTCAGGTCTGACCATAAGCTAATCATCCTTAACATCCACATCCCACACCCACCCCCCAGTAAGGAAACCTCCATAAAAAACTTCTCCAAAGTCAACATCATGCTACTCAAGTCAGAAGTAACAAACTTCATGACACCCATGCAGACGGGAACTGAAAGTTCAACTGCTGAATCCTACACTTAGGCACCGTACGAGCACATCCACTCATGCATGAATCGTGCCATCCCAAATAGAACCAAGATGCTCTCATCCAAAAAAAGGAAGCCAATCTGGTGGTCCCCTGCCATAAACAAAATTTACAACAAAAGAAAGAAACTGTTGCAGAAAAGAGGAAAATCCCAGAATGCAAAAAACTCCCTTACCAGCCTCAGTAAGAAACTGAGATCCCTCATAAAATCCTCCAAAGCTAGTTACAAAAATAAAATTGCCAAAGATTCCAAAGACAACCACAAGGCATTCTATAACTATGTCAAGAATCTAAATGGCAATGCCCAGATCTGCTGTGAGCTAAAACAGAATGGCTTTAAATATACTGATCCCAAGGATATTGCCAATATCCTGGCAGATCGATTCAGTGCCAACTTCACCCCCCTCTCACCCCCTAAATGGCCCACCTCAATAGCAGCAGATTGCCAAATTCTGGTAATAATGGCCACACAGGTAAAAAACGCACTCTCCAAAGCTAAGAATACAGCATCCATGGGACCGGATGACATCCTGGGCTGTGTACTACATGAACTACAATATGAACTGGCACCTCACCTAAGTATCATGTTTAATCATAGCCTCACCTCAGATTTCATGCCCACTGTGTGGCACAGAGCTACAGTTATCCCACTCCACAAGGGGGGATCCACCTTGGATCCCGGGAACTACCATCCCATCAGTCTGACGAGCCTTATCTGCAAGGCTATGGAGCGTATTATCATGGAACTTATAAACAAAGACATTGGCAACCTTCAAATACTGGACCCAACCCAGTTTAGATTCATGAAGGAATGATCTTGTCTCCTGAACCTGATTGACTTCTTCGAATCAGTCTCCAGAGCAATGGACAAGGGTAAGGTGGTCCACACAGCCTATCTAGACTTTGCCAAGGCATTTGACACCATCCCCTACTCTGAAATCATAGATAAACTTACTAAGCAGGGCATTAATCCCTACATCACCGAATGGGTTGCTAACTGGCTTACTGATGGAACCCACACTGTAAAAGTAGCCGACTCCAAATCCAGCTCCAGACAATTGACAAGTGGAGTACCTCAGGGTTCAGTCCTGGGACCGCTCTTGTTTGGCATCTACTTCTCTGAAGTACAGACCAACACTAAGGGACTCTGTCTAACAAAGTTTGCAGATGACTGCAAACTGGGAGCCATTATTAAATCCCCAAATGATGTGGATACTCTACAAAAGGGCCTTACAGAAACAGATGCTTGGTGCCAGAGCCATGGGCTAAAGCTCAATGCCAAGAAATGTATAGTTATCCCCATTGGGAAAAAAACAAGTACCTGTGAATTACCATATAGGTGGCAGTACACTAAACACCGAAAGTGTGATGAGAGATTTAGGGACATAGGTGGACAGTGGTCTCACCTTCAAAAACAACATCGCCACAACAGTCAGGAAATGCTTCTATGTGGCACACCTCATCACTAAGGGCTTTTCATCCAGAAAAAAGGAGATCATTGTCCCACTGTACTCATCCCTCATTAGATCCATTATAGAATACAATGCCCCGTTTGGTATGTACCTCTCAAGACATCTGCAACAACTGGAAAGGCCGTGGAAATACCTCACTAAAAGAATCACAGGCCTAAAGCAGATGCCCTACGCTGACCACCTTAAAAAACTCCAGCTATATTCTGTCGCATATCGTCTACTCAGAGGCGATCTCTGCTTAACATACCAGGCCATGTCAAACCCAGAGCTGTTGGACATGCTACACTTAAAGAAATCCCAATCCCTTAGAGCCACATGCTTCAGGGATCTAAACCTTGTCATCACAATAAACAAAACATGCTGAGGGATAGGTTCCTGACCCAGAGACTCCCCAGACTCTGGAATAGATTGCCCATACATGTCAAGCAGAGTGCCTCTTTGGCCCTCTGCAAAAGGAACCTTGACGATTGGATGGGAGAAAGGAAATTCACCCCGGGGATCACATCAGTCACCCTGCTAGACAGGGGTCCAGGGAAGTAAATAGTGTGGGAAGAAATAGCCAGGGAATTGTTAGAGCTAGGCTTGTATAGGCCCTAGGGCTGATAGCCTAGTACCAACCTATGAACCAATGAACGTATGAACTATTTCTTAACTTCCAGTTCTTCTGTTTCATCGGTTGTAAATTGCACCCTAATTTTCTTCTTAAATCTATTTCCTTGCCATGAAAAGATAAAATGATTCCATTGACAAACATGGCTTTGTTTTCATAAAATGCCAGAAATTTGTCCATCAAAGGTTCAGTTATGAAAGTCCCATCACAAATATGCTCTTTCCCTAAATGAAAGAATGACCTAATGTCCTTAACAGTAAACCCTAGTGACAAAATCAGTTTGTCCCACACATAATACCAATACCAATAGCAGAGTCATTCTTGTGACATACCTTTACTGTATGCTTTTTAAAATGATTGTACAGTACATTTTTGCAGACTTTTCTCTTCTGCCCAACACCAGCATAAGATTTCTTATACCGCAGTGACCTATCTCCATGTTCAACAGTCTCATCCCAGGTCACAGCATTCACTTCACTGTACTCCCCTTCTTTATCAAAAACTTTTTTCACCATCGTGGACCTCTGACTGCTTACCTGGCTCATCTTTCTTCAAAAAGGAACACAGTTTTATATCAGTTAACCCTCCAGATGCTAAATCAGTCACAATAATTTATTTTGCTGTTCCTTTTGCTGTTCAGTCCTGCAAGTAAAATGCTATTTGTAATATCCCCAGTCTCTACTCTGCTCTCTCTCTGTCCTGTCCAAATGACAGGTAAGAACCGTTATCCTCCACAGCAGCACTCAAGGTTGATGTCTTCTGTGAGTCAGCAGAGCACATTTGCCCACCTTCCAACATAGTTCCTGCAACTTTGTGCCACCTCTGCAACTGAAAGTGATTGCTAAGTGTTTAATCTCCAAAGTGCCTGCTTACATTTACTAAGGATATGAGATTTGGGATATATGGCTAGTCCGCTTAAAAATGCCCTAGTGATCATTAGCCTAGTCCACCTCTATGAACATATGAAGCCAAAGGAGTCACAAACACACACACACACACACACACACACACACACACACACACACACACACACACACACACACACAGTCCTAAAGAGTAGGGGAAGTTTTGTAGTGCCTGGCCAAATTTTCCCCTAGTAGTAAACATACCACTTCATGTTTCCTGTGAAAAGATGCTGCTAGCCATAACCAGGTCAACAAAGTATATTTGTCCCAGTCCCGTTCAATAAAAGACACCATGCCAAATGACATTTGATAGTTTTATTAAACCTCCGTTAACATAACTTTATTGAATGGCAATGTTATTAATAACAGCATGAATATCCATGTAGCCATTTACCATGGCAGTGTATGCCAGGTCACACTATCCAACTAAGCAGTGTCATCACCACCACTCATTTATTCTTATTTATCACAGAAGTGTCCCATCACTCACTTTCATCCCCAAACTAATTGAATCAAACACCCAACACCAGTGGAGGAACAGAAGAGGGACAAACCTGCCCCTCTTTTCCGCCTAAACACCCAACCCACAGAAGTAACAACCCAGTCCTCAATGTTCTCAAAAAGGGAAAGGAGGGTAGGTAGCAAGTTCATATCAATCTGATCCCTTACCCAGTTGCACTCACATAAAACATTTAAGCTGCTCCTCATGCCTACCTCACTTCTTACCCAACCCTCATCCTTTCTAATTTAACCCTTCTTTCCCCACACTACTAACTTCCTTCCACTTCCATCCCAGCCCTAACATCCTGTCTCCACACCCATCTCCAAACACTAATCCCCCTTTTTTAATTCCTACATGACCCTCAAACACTGAAAGTGACCCTGAACAAATTAGTTTGTCCCAGACCTCATTTGTCTCCGTCCCCTTCAGTAAAACACACAACACCAAATTATATTTGACAACCTTTATTAAACTTCCATAAACATTTAAATTTATTAATCACAGTATGAACATCCATGTAACTATTTAACAGGCCAGTGTACCACCCTGTCCCACTATGCAGCATCATCACCACCACTCATTTACTCTTACTTATCAAAGCAGTGGCAACTGCTCACTTTCATCCCTAAACTCATTGAATCAAACACCCAACACCAGAGGGGGAACAGAAGAGGGGCACGCCTGTCCTTCTTCTCCTCCCACCAGCCTGACACAGGCTGCTCCCCCTCACTCACTGCAGGACCTTCACTAAAACTTCTAAAAACAAACCTAAGTTTACATTAAACAGGTCCAAACCAATACCATTCAGGTGTACCTCATCCTTTCTAAATCAAACTGGTTCCCTGTCATCAAAACCCCTGTGCTCTACCATATGAATTCCAAGAGTAACCAGTAGCCTCATCAGCCTAAAATTAACAAACCGAGGACCCCTCTATGAAGGCATAAAACTATCGGCATTCTTCCAAAATAACCATGGTACTATTTCTGAACACACGATAGACATAACTGGCTATAACTTCTTCAACATAAGCAGGTCCTCTCTTATTCTTTATACCAACTGTCACTTCTGAGTTATTCCCAAATCATTACCTATCAAATGAACCACCAAGACTTGCGGGATCCCAATTCATGACTGTATAAATGCAAACTCCTGCATAAGCTGATACCACCTGAGGTGCCTGATACCATGACATATGACTCTCCACACAAAACAATGTCAACCCAAATTGGTGCCAGCCAGCCAAACTGCAGTTCTCTTCATAGCCCAATGAATATAAGAATGACCTATAATGACAATCGCCTTTCCTAGAGACAGAGAAATAGAAAAAAAATCAACCACCTTAGACAATTATCTAATTTAAGACAAAAAGGCATTTGAAAACTTGTGACTTACCCTCTTAATAACTTCAACCAATCTGCGTTCCCTCACAAGGCCCGAGGCCCTTCCCATGCAAAAGGAATGAGTGGAAAACCTCTCTCCCAGAAAACCAGTACACCAAAAGGTTCTCCTCATCACACATACATCCTAGTTACTCATTATCGCCTTGTCCCCTATCCACTGAAAAACCAAATCCTGAGGACTCCTGCCAGGAGACCGCAGCAATCTCTTAGCCCAATCCACCTGGCACAAACAGTCATTCCTGTCCTTTCCCAGTACTATCGGCATGTCCTTCCCCAACTAATACGTTTTAAATCTATGCAACCAAATGTGTACTGGTGCAGAAAAGGGTCTATATTATATAAATGAAGCATTAAAATGTAGACTCACCTTTGATCGACCCCTATTTCTCGAAACTGCATAACATCGAACCCTCAAATCAACAATTTCTTTCCCTTGAAAAAAATCGGTAGTCCCAACACACACACACCGCATTACAACAAACACTATTAAAGTGGGGGACTTTGCCCCCCACGCCCGCCAATATGGGGGGCTGTATCCCCCACACCCCCACTAACTAAATATACTAACTCAGAGATCGCACTACAGTTGGGAAAGGGGCAGATTTAAAACAACGGCCAACCGATTTCTTTCCCTTGGAAAGAAATCATTGATTTGGCCATTCGATGTTGTGCATCTTCAAGAAATAGGGGTCAACCAAAGGTGAGTCGACATTTTAATGCTTCATTTATATAATATAGACCTGCAGAAAATACTGTCGCATTCCAGCAAATTTGCAACCCCTATAACTCCAACACCCTAAATGTTCCATGAAACATCCATAAAGACAACAATGCCCAGAAAGTATAATCCATTGAATGAGTATTCGCCAAAGCTAAACCCCATAGCAAAATCTTCAGAACCTGTCTTGTTAACGGCCATAGTCTGTCTGTCTTCACTCTAGCAACTCTACTGCAACCCTTCAACATACAAACCATAGTCCAGGATTTAGTAAAGTCATGAAATCCTGCCACTCACACAACTATGCTAATCACTGCTAGGTCCACCCTGACTGACTGAACTGCCTTACCCTGTGTCAAAGCTCAAGCCAAATACTGCAATAACAGTCCTTCCAACCAAGCTCCTTTCTCCACAGGCAGTGGAAAAACAATCTTGTAATGGCCTACCTTATGACTTCCTTATAGAACTTGCCCAAGACTCCTGCACCAAATATCTAGTTACTTCAGTGTAATCTACCACACCTCATCTGACAACATCATAATCTCACCTGCTGCCTCCTGAGATAACTACCAGAACCTGGAAAACTGAAAGCAAGACAAACTGTCAGCAATCCCATTCCTAGCACCTGCCAAATGCCTGCCTGTAAAAGAAAAATTAATCACCAAAATCTGCAAAACCAACTTATGTAATACTAACAAAAGCAGGTCAGACTTCACTGTTTAAGCCCATAAAACTCGCACCACTGCCCTATTGTCTGAATGAAAAATAACCCTCTTTCCCTGCAACCACTCCTGCCAAACCATGGACACTTTCCAAATTGGTATTAACTTCAAAAAAGCTACATCACTCTTCCATTCATCCTTCCAGCCTGAGCCAATGAGCCCAAAGCAAAAAAATGCCTCCATCCCAACACCCCCTGCCGTGTCTGTAAACAATTGCAATTCCCTTTGACCAACCCAATCCGCTTGCCAAAAGGACACACCATTAACCTGCTGCAAGAAAGACAACCACAGTGCTAAATCAGCATGCACCAATTTACCAATCCTCACTCAATGATGTTTGCTTTTCCTCCTTTTAACAAAAAAGGCCATGGACCTGCAAAATGTGGGTCTATATTATATCCTCGAATGCTAAAAAAGTGAATGCTGATTAATCAAACTTATTTTCGCAAAACTGCAAAATATCAAAGCAGCAGAAACTCAATTTTTTTCCTTGGGAAAGAATTCCGTTGTCCGTTTCTTTTGCTTCGGTATTTTCAGTGTTATGGTGGAAAGTTACCGGTCGGATTCAGGTTAGTGTGCGATTGTGTGGATGTGAGTGTTAGGGTGATTTAGGTGAGTTAGGGTTAGGGCTCGGATTAGGCGTGTGTGCGATTGAGTGGACATGAGGGTTAGGGCGGATTTAAGTGAGTTAGGGTTAGGGAGCAGGTGAGGTGAGTGTGCGATAGTGACGGACCTTAGGGTTAGGGTTTGGGTTAAGGTAAGTGGGTAGTTAGTGGTGTGTGCATAGTTTAGTGTAGGGTTAGGTATCAGATTTTAGGTGAATGTGTGTGGATTTCTATTTGTTTGGTGTGCTTGTGTTGTGTGTATGTGTTTTGGATCAGCGATTTTTTTTTCCCTGGGAAAAAAATCACTGATCTGACAGTTCGAGATTGTAAGCTTTCACTTAAATTAGGTCGATCAATCAGCGTTTGCTTTTTTAAGCATTCGATGATATACTATAGACTCCAAAATGTATGACCTGGGTGAATTGCCCAATAGGCAAAATTCAGAAGCCCAGAAGATCCATGACATGCATAATCCACAACTTATCCTTGGACTTCTCCCACCCAATATTTTCCTTTAAATGAGTTATCTTCTCAACCAGTGAACAAAACAATCCATGTCCTGGCAGTCTCAAGAAACCCAGTGCCTTGCCCGGGCCTTCTAACTTTTGTATGGCCAAGGGAACACCCAGTTCCTCACAAATTCTCCTGAGCTGTTGGACATGCTCCACTTAAAGAAATCCCAGTCCCTCAGAGTCACACGCTCCAGGGATCTAAACCTTATCATCACATTGAACAAAACATGCTGGAGGGATAGGTTCCTGACCCAGAGACTCCCCATACTCTGGAATAGACTGCCCTTACATGTCAAGCAGAGCACATCATTGGCCGTCTTCAAAAGGAATCTTGATGATTGGATGGCAGATAGGAAATTCACCCCAGAGATCATGTCAGTCACCCTGCTAGACAAGGGCCCAGAGAAGTAAATATTGTGGGAAAAAAATTCCAGGGAATTGTTATGGCTAGGCTTGCATAGGCCTTAGGGCCGATAGCCTAGTACCAACCTATGAACCTATGAACACTCGTTTACCCTCCAATGCTTCTTCAAACTCTTCAGCTACTATTAGGAAATCATCCAGATAATGTACTGCCTTCTGAGTGCCCGCCTGCTGCTACCAAATCCAATAGAATGCAGTGCTAAGCTTCTCAAAAGTGACACAGGCCAACAAACATCCCATTGGCATAGCCATGTCAAAGTAAAACTTGTTCCCAACCACCATACACAATAATGGCCTCTCTTCCACCTTCACCAACTATGGATCCATAAACCTCCGAATGACCTGCATTGTATCATCCAAATATACATAACTCACTTTTGAATCACTACCAAAATAAAATCATTAACCGAGTTCCCTTCAGGATAAGAAAAATGGTGAATCAACCAAAAGTCACCCGCTGACTTATTAGGAACCAAACCTAATGGTGAGACCTTAAAAATGCTAAAGGGAGGGCTATATAAAAGGGCCCAATAACCTACCCACCATTCCTTCTCCACCCAACTTTCCAAAATTTCTTACTTCCTCTCCACTTAAAGCAAATTTTTACAGATTGAGCTATCCTCTCCAACCATCAGTTTAATAGAAAATCCCCACAAAAACCCATCAATTAATTCCACCACAACTGCCAAATCAGGAAATTGCTTGAACATATGCCACAATACCTGCATATTAACAGGAGACTGCATCCTCTGGTTTTTGCCTTGACATCCAAAAAGGCACACCCCATCCATGAAAATTCCCCCTACCCCACAGACTTTGAAATTCCTTAAATGAAGAAGATAACACTCCCAGGTCAGTTGAATGTGAGCTGGGATTAACCAAATTGCCTTCCAATCTGCCACACTGCACAGCTGGATATATTCCTACGCACTTTGAACAAGTGTGCGAGAACCTACACACTACCCATGAGCAACGCCCTGTATTAAAGGCCTAACATACTCCACTCACTTCCTTCCTAACTTACCCCCTCTGTTAACAGCTACAAGGCTACCTATAATAGTGGCTATCCAGATGTCATTGTGCCTAACTCCCCAACACAGCAACTAATCCATCTCCCTCCATTCCCAAAACCTCTGATTGTACCACTACCAGGCATTCCCCACCTGCAGAAATTGTGCTCATGGACTGTAAGAAAATAAGCTAAGAGTGGTAAAACCAAGACAGTCTCCTTCTCCAGCCAAACCGCCATGTAGTACATGAAGCTTAATGCCCAAATTTTCCATGCTCTTGGCCATAGTCTAACTATTCCCCTCTTCCTCAATGCCACTAAAGCCACCAGAAAATATTTGATATCTGCAATTTCCAATTCCATCAAGTGTTGAACCCCTTCAGCATCAATTAATTCCAAATTATCAACATACCCTTCCAGATCTTTTTTTAAATGAGGGCAGTATGTGAGAAGTCAAAAAGACCCCACCCTTTCCTTTGACCCAAGGTCTTCGTAGCTAACCAATTGACTGCCCAGGTCCCAAAATCCAACCCGACCTTGTGCTGTTGTGACTCCATCCCACCTATGAATGACTCAGAACTCCCTATGGACAAGCATAAGCTACCCTCTCCAGCGAATTCCTACCTTGAACTTGAACTCCTTCACTAAGCCTCTGCTGATCCCCTACGGCATCTACATATTCGACAGACTCCTGAAGTAACTCACCCCTTGTATCTCCAAATTGTTCCCAAACCACACAAAGTCTGACATGCCTACATGAACTCTCAACAAAGTGTCATTGATGGTGGCCACATTGTATACCACTCCAGCAGCCAGAACATCCACTGTGACAGCATCCCTCAACTGCTGTCCCCATTTTCCTTAGGGCACCAACCTGCTCTTCTCTGCCTGCCTTCTTCTGTTCCAGCTGGACTCACCAAGTTCTTTGGTTGCTGGAGACTCACTGGTTGGCAATTCCCTGAATAGCTCTTCAACCTGTGAGACAATGGTTGCCCATCTCTGCTGCAAACTCTACACTTCAACCATCTGCCAAAAAAAAAGACAACAGCCTTGAAAGGGAAAAAAATACATTAGCCTAGCCTGCCATTCTAAGTTGTACCTACCCCTTCTGCAGAGCTGCATAGTTGGTGGCCCATACAGTACCAATGGACTCAAAGCCACAAGCTGTCAGTGGAAAATTATATGGTCCCTCTATCAATCCCTGACTGTTACTGCCTTGTCCAAACCTGCTGACCACCTGCCTCTACTTCCTAAGCCTCTCCACCCCACTGTAACATTCCACTCTGCCTCCCTTCTCACATCCCTTGCCCAGTGCTCTCTTGTGCCTACTGCAATTCCCTCCCTGAAAATCCTACCCCACCATTAACCCATCCTGCCCCTCAAAGCTTCATCTCTGCCTCTTACTACAAGAAATCTGGCCAAAAATAAATATTACTTGTATAAATGTATAAAGTTGCCAGAATAAATGGTTCAATGTTGCCATGCAATACCTGCCATCTAACTGCCTTCCACATCAAAAATGTGAAGTCTCCTCAGCCCAAAATTGAAATGTCCATCATTCTGTAGTGATCACCTTACCCCCAGTCTAGTCCTCAATGATATGGAAGAGAACTGCAAGCATTGTGAGACACCTACCCAAATCTGGGACCATTGATCACCTGTCCTGGCTCAGCTGCCCTCCTGCCCTCTGCACAGTATGAACATCCTATACTGTCTTATTATATGTTTATTTATTTATTTTTTTTTGTATAAGTGTTCACTTATTTTTTTTTTAAACCTCACACACTGCCTGTCCTTATCCTTAATC
This sequence comes from Protopterus annectens, assembly GCF_019279795.1. NCBI lineage: Eukaryota > Metazoa > Chordata > Ceratodontiformes > Protopteridae > Protopterus > Protopterus annectens. The sequence goes on from NC_056745.1 coordinate 1,506,477,638, forward strand.
AAATAAGGTGAGGTTACAAAAGAAAAAAGTACACAAATATATACCCTAACAGAATAGATGTACCTGAGGTGAACAGTAATGGAGTCAGGCATGGACTGACTTTCAGCATGTCCACTCTACCCCATGTAATGGTTTAGCACCACATCACGCATGTGCAGCAAGTATCTGTTATTCTGGACAGCTCCTAGTCCACAAAAAGGAATTCACAGCACAACTGGAGCCATACTAGCCTCAGCAAAGCCACAGCATCATACCACCACCAACAAATGATTTATCTAAACTACAGCCCAGGAGACCCCTCTCCTGGCTACCTGCAATGCCAGAAGGAGCTACATCAGACATTGTACCATTCCACCAATAATCAAACTAGCACAACAAACACAGATAATTGAAGATCAAGCTTCCACTATGATTACTGATAGCCGAAAAATTATCTAACAGAGCATGTGAGTCAAATTTACTTAAAGAGGGTGAACATTTTAAAGATTGCCTGAATTATTTACTGCATACTTTTTTTTAACCCAAGTATATAAACAGAAAAGGCTTACCTGCACTCCAACTCAGATGGAAAAAAAACAAAAAACTATCTACACAACAACAAAACACCTCACACCCAATTAAAGCATACCCCAAACCTTTGTTACCAAGCATTACCCACCTCCAGCACACAAATATTTATCCAAGGCCTACCTGACCACTGCAGTACCTACAGGTTGTCTTGGATGTAATCCTGCACAGGAGAAAGTTCATGCCACAATCTGATCCCTTACACAAGCTACACTCATATAAAACCACTTAAATCCCTCCTCACACCAATCTCACTTCCTCTCCAACCCTCCTCCCTTCTAATTTAACCCTTCTTTCCCCACCATACTATCTAACTTCCTTCCACTTCCATCCCAGCAATAACATCCCCTCTCCAACCTCCTCCTCAAACCCTAAGTCACCTTTTTACATTCCTACATGATCCTCAAACACTGAACGTGTCCCTGAACAAATTGGTTTGTCCTAAACCTCATATACACACATATATATAACTATATAATTGGGATTTAATAATCTACATGTAGGAATAGTGTAAGTCCTACACAGAAGGTACCTTGGCCATGTCTGCAGCTGCCCCTCGGCAGCGCGCCTTGCATATTAATGAAGGCAAGCTACTGAGTGAGACCCGTGTAACACGGTTACAGAATCATGTAGGGGGGTGTGTTACAGTGTCCGCAGATAAGTAACACACCCCCTGCGCTGTCATAGTTCTAGATGGCACTGAAATATAACATTTATATATATATATATATATATATATATATATATATATATATATATATATATTGTGCGTGTTTGCACGTTGCGGTGTTTAGCAAGGGACGGGTCTACCTGAAAACACCGACATGCAAAAACACCAACAACGAGATAATCGACACCACAAAACCAAAAGTTCAAAAACACGAAACTTCACATGCCCGAGAAACCATAATCCCAACAATTAACAAAACAAAATGAATACCTTTTCCGTAAAACACACACACAATACAAGCACACCAAAAACCTTACAAACCTACACTAAACCTTACATACACAACTGTCTATGCACTAACCTTAACCCAAGCCCTAACCCAAACCCTAACCCTAAGGTCCGTCACTATCACACACTCACATAACCCACACCTTAACACTAACTCACTTAACCAGCCCCTAACCCTAAAGTCTGCCACTATCGCACACTTACTTTACCCGCACCCTAACCCTAACTCACTTAACCCGCCCCTAACCTTAAAGTCTGTCACTATCACACACTTACCTTACCCGCACCCTGACCCTAACATCCATCACTATCACACACTTACCTTAACATGTCGGTGTTCTCAGCGTCGGGATTTTCAATTGTCAGTCATCTCCGATGTTGATCTTCCGGTGTCGGTTATCTCGTCGGGGTTGTCAGCGTTCGGTGTTTTCAGGAAGACCCCAAAGGACATGTGCCAGACATCTAAAAATAAAAACAGGATACTTTTAATTTTAATAGCAAAGCTTAAGTTTAAGCATACCTGAGCGGGTTTGCATGATGCAGTGCTCAGCGGTGCTTAAATGTAGCCAAGGGCTGCATAGAAATGTATAGCAGTATTCTACATATCCATGCAGCTAAATGGTTAGAGTCACAGCCTTGTGCAAAGTAGGTGCATGGTTCTAATACACAGACCAGACATTCAGGTTTTATATTTGATAGCACGATTATATAAATTATTTAATTTTTTATGTATGTATTTATTGAGATTTGTTAACTGGGCTAGGCCAGAAGCCCATTGCCAGTGGAGACCCAAGGAGAAAAGCTCCAGTTACACACAAGTTTACAATACATAAAATTCACGCTCTTGGATAAAAGACATTAAAATATATAAGGTCAGGATATATAGAAGTAAAATACATGCACATAATAATAAACTAATAGTAATGAACAAATAATTTTATTTTATTTTTTCCTTTTTTTTACATGTGGTTTGCCCTTAGCTAAGCTCTGCTAAGCACTGCTAAGCCAAACAGTGCTTAAATAGGACCCATTTTTAGCAGTACTTAGTAATGCACAGCTCTGCTTAGCTGGCTTGGGCACTGCTAAGCAACCCCTGTTTAAGCAGTCCTCAGCTCAACTAAGCTGGTTTATGCACTGCTAAGCAGTGATAAGCATTGCTAGTTTAAGCACTGCTTGCCTGAGCTCAGTGGGTTTGCACGGTGCTAAGCAAAGCACTGCATTTTTAAAAATCACCCAATGGTAGCAAAGGGTGGGAAAACAGCCTAATTTAAGTGCAACAGGTGGGAATACAGCCAGTATCTGTTGGAGTTTGATCTTGGCAGAGACTATAGCAGGAGTTGGAGAGTGGTTGCACTTCCGGGCATAGCTGTGAGGCATTCTGGAGTCCAGGTTTATGCCTGGACTCCTCATAAAACACTATGACATCCAGCTGCTGCAGGGCCAGTACCAGGGGTCAGAATACAAATAACAGGCCTGGGACTGGCTGGCATGTGACATCACCAGTGCAACTGGTATCCCCTGCACAGATGAGCAGGTGTGTCATCCCTATGATGATCTGAAGCATAGTAAGGGGGTCTCTTGGCCACCTGGATCTAAGATGCCTGGATGGCAATGTCCCACAAGTTTGTAAGTATTGTTAGCATTGTTTTACCAATTGCTAATCTGCATGTGTGATAGACAGGTACACATAATGGTGTATTTCTCTCCCCACAGCTTCAGAGGAGAAAGGTAGCAACCTGGATGCCGATGCAGGGTGCCTGGCCAGGTTGCGCTGAGAGTGTGGTGAGTACAGATGTATCTTGCAATCTATAGTCATATATACAAGGAATAGTACAGTCATAACTGCCATTATTTTTTGAGTGTACAGCAATGAATGAGTAATTCCAGCCACAGTGCAGTAAAGATGAAAGCATGACACCTGATAATCTTAAGGAATAAAACGTTTCTACTGCATTATTAATGCTAAGGAAATAAAGTTCAACTGCATTTATAATGTCAAGGAAATAAAGTTCAACTTCATTCATAATCTTAAGGAAATAAAGTTTCTACTGCATTACTTGTGGAATTACAGCTGTATTCCAACACCTGCATTATAGAAAGTGCTCATTAATAAAGAATGTTACATGTATACCAATCACTGCATGATGTCAGCCATAATAAAGCTGTGTTGTGCAAATATGTGTGTATTTTGGGCTGTTGGTCATGAAATTGAGTAGTACAACTGAAGTGATGTAAAAACGGGACTAATACCATGGAGAGAATGAAGCTTAGCTAATAAAGAAGTGTTTTGCTAAACTGCAGATGCGGCTCTATACTACAAGATATAATGCATTATGATATTTGTTCTGCACTAAGATCTGAACCTACAATAGGAACGGGCAAGGCAGTGTGCATCGCAGGATTGTATCCTGTTGCCTATTGCATTTCAGCTATATTCATTCCTGATCTTAGCTATGCTGCTGCAGGCAAATAGCTGTAGACTGCAAATATACCACCTGCACCTGAATATGGGTCAGGTAGCCAACCCTGCACTCCAATATGGTCTGTACACATCGCACATAGTTCCACCCTCAAGGGGTTAATTGTCTACACCTGCATCCATGTATTAATGCACAGTTCACCTACTATCTTAGTCATACATGAAACTCAAGTGTCACTGCCGTCTTGTATAACACTCTACCCCTCTTACCAGGTCATAGTTTGTTACCAGGTTAGCTCTAGGCACATACCAGTCAATCAATATTCAGCAGTGGCTCAGTAGCTCAGCTGGATAAACACTAGGTGCACACAGACTGAGGTTCAAATCCAAGGATAAGTACTACTAAATATTATTGAATCAGTTATGGATTAACAGATGTTCTCCACACAGGAATTAGAGGTAAATAAATGTCTGTAGTAGCCGTTTGAATGGGTTAATAGTTTGTGTGTCCAGATGTACCAGAGTGTTAACAGCATTGCTTATCAAGGTGATAAGATTTCAGTTATATTAGAAGTCAACAAGTACAGTACTAATGTAAGTTAATAAAACAAATAAAGCTGTTTAATCTTGATACAGCTATATGCCTGGTGAGTCTGTGAATGTCTGCTGACAGTCTAACCCATACCTGCCAAGGGCAGCATGATAAGCGTGACATCTCTGTACTGTGCATGATACATGTCTCTCAAGCGTCACGCTGTCGCGGACTGTGATCACTGGTGCCAAATCCCCTGCAGACAGATTTAACATCCACTTGATTGGTGTCAATAGCACAGTCACACTACATCAGTCCACAGTACACCTTGGTACTCATATATGTTCCCCTGACATGTAATAGTCCACTATAGTTGTGTACCTGTAGGTGTTACAGCTTGGCACATACTGTCCTATATGGATAGCTTGAGAGGTACGTAGGTGCTACAGATGCTATGGGGCATGTTTATACATAATGTAAGGGCAGACCTGTAGATTATAATGGAGTACTGTTGCAAACAATATAGCTTTTACTGGTAGTAATGGAATGTCTTTCTCTGTCCCCCCACCCCTTATCTGCATCATAATGTATTATTTTTATATATCTGGTATGGCTTACCTTTAACATATGTTTTTCTCAAAATGTTAGGCTTTGTGTTTTATTATTGTTATATATTACAATGGTTTCATACTAACATACCTTGTTGAATTACCTACGTTGCTGGTCTTTTGCCGTAACTGTTACTGGCATGTTGTTTCAATAAGGACTGTTGTACCACTTATTGTTGTGTTCCAAATGCTATTCAATGTTATGTCACTGGGTTAACTGGAACAACCTGGCATGCTGTTATAACTAACATTTAAATGTTCTGTTCATTATTAACATATTCAGTTTTAAAAAAAACTCAACACCATAGCTCGACTGGGTAGGCTGGTTCCTAAGGATCCACTTACCCTACCTTAACAAGCCATGGCACCAGATCTAAGCATGTCTGGGACCCAACCTAGAGCTGCCCCCTCCACTGGTCCTGCACAACCTATGGGTGGAACTGCCTCAGAGGACAGGGCCCATCCCCCGAGGAGCGAGCTTGGAGAGGGAGTTGTCACCCAGTGAAATTTACCAGGCATGGTGCACAGGACTGTGCAGCAAAGGTTTGATGATCGACTCTGCTGGATTGAGGGCAGACTGGTCAACTTGGAGGGGCATGCTGGCCCAGGTTCCCAGTCCCCAGCACAACCACCTTTGAGGCAATGAAGGAGACTGTGATGACTGCCCGTGGGTGGGGAGCTCAATCGCACTGCTGCCATCTGGTGGCACTTGGTCCTCCAATTCCACAGCACCCTCCCCATCCAAGGCATTTACCCTTCTCATGTGTCATACACCACCCCGTCTGCTGTATTGTCTTTTCTGTCTCCTTGTTAATGCCACCTCTCCTACTCAACTTACCTCCCCACGCACACCTATATCCTATCCCCAACATAACACTCTCTCCTAAAAAAAAAAAAAAAATGGGCATCTGTCCCCCAAAAATATATTGCCCCATACATATCTTTCCATTTTGCCCCATGTACACTGCCCACAATCAATTGTTGCAGCAATTAATCAACACTGTTATGTTGCCCACACCCCTTTCTCTAAGATGTGAAGCTCCAAATTCCAAATTGGCAGCAACCTGCACAGCTGTTGCTGTACAAGAAATGGAAAGCTATGGTCCTTTCCTACACCCATCCTGCACATCCCTACCTGCCTTTCACATTGTTTTGCCCTCTGCTTGTCTCCATTTCACCACTTTCATATCAACCCTTTTTTCTTTTCTTTTTTGCAAATAGTGTGGGGTTTAAGCGGAGCTAAGTGCAGCACCGCTTTCTGGCATGTCTCAAAACCCACTTAAAGCTGCTTAAAACTTCTTTAATCACCTTCTGTTTTTCTGACATTGTTATGCACATCAGCAAAATGATTGCACCTGCCAAATCTCCAACCTGGAACACTGCCAACAACAGCATAGTGCATTAGCCCACTTGACCACTCAGCTCTTAGGAAGATCAGGTGTTTCCATAAGCATATCTTGAGTGTCAGTGATGCACATCAGCAGAAAATTCACCCTTGCCAACTCTCCAACCCAGGACCTTGTCAACTACAACACAGTGCGTTAGTCCACTAGACCATTAAGCTCTAAAGAATAGCAGGTGTTTCCATACACATATCCTGAGTATCATTGATGCATATCAGCAAAACATTCACCCTTGCTAGGTCCCAAACCCAGGATTGTGTCAACTTCAGCAGAGTGAATTAGCCCACAAGGCCACTCAACTCTGAAGTGCAGCAGGTGTTTCCATACACATATACTAAGTGCCAGTGACACACTACTTGCACATATAATGGGAAAAATGACAGTGTACTTGGGACTGTGATGCAGACACCAAACTTACACAGTCAATTAACTGTTGATGGATGGATGTGAGGCCTAGGATAGCAGCTATGGCTGAGAACTACACAGACTGTAGCAGAATCTCCATAGTTGTGACACCCACTTTTGGCACAGTTGTCAAAAAACCTATTCTGTGTGCTGATGTACTGCCAAGTCAGTACAGACAGAGATTAGAAAAGTATGACAGACATATCAGTGTCACATGTCATACCCATATGAAGACACATGGTCATGCCAATCCTGTGTAACAGACTGTATGCATGCACATATGTCTTGCAAATACACCTGCTATAGTATTGACTCAGTAGCTCAATCTGTTACATGCCTAGCATGGGCTACATTTTACCACCCACAGTCCTGACTTATATTCCACTCTGTTGCATGTCAAGTACATGCTTGTCAACACAGTAAAGAAATGACTGAGACCAGCAGTTTTAAGCAGAACCGATTAATGCTACTGCAGTCACTGCCACCCATATTAGCACCTCAAAGGTCTGTATGTTGGGACATACTTCAAAAATATGTATAGACATAGTAAATGTCTCCTACCACTAATCTGATGGCACTATTACATAACATATGTACCCGAGGCACATGCCTCACCTGGACTGTTATGGGTACCCTCACCCTGGCTATGCTGTGACAATAGAGTTGACACTCCTCCCTCACTGACATATACAGCTTACTGTCCCCCAATGTGTTCACAATCACCAGTATGACTCCTGAGCAGAATGCAGCAGCTGCAGCCTGCAACATATGTGGCAGTATGCTCAGCTACCTGCTACAGATCTACCAAACCTCCCAAACACATAGATCAGGGTATCCACATAACACCCATACATAAAGGGGTGGGGAGAATGGTCATGCGACAGGGACATGTGTCACAGTCTTCTCCTACAAACATACACAGCTGATAGACCAGCAACTACTGCAGCAGCATGCATATTCTGATGCAAATGACATATGACACTCACGTTTGACTGTCCGCTTACAGACCTCAACCCCATGCAAACTCTGTAACCAACTCTGTAACCACATACTTATACCATGTACAACTTATTATGTTTTGTTCTGTATGGAGCTTTTCTCCCCAGAATGCTGCTAAAAATGGACACTAGTGGTCCAGCTGGACTATGCTGGCAAACAAATGTTAAATAAATAAATATAAATAATAATTGTTGAACAGTAAACTGCAACATAATCAGAAAATCTGTCCAAAATGGCCAAACATAGCATGCCAAACTGTGGACATACCACATAAATCCGGACAGTGGACAGTATGTGCACCTACCCTCTGTCATGCTACAGTCCCCACAACTTGACAATGTAGATTTTACAGGCCAGGAAAAGGGCCAAGGCCTACATGCAATCCTTAAATGTAGCATTGTGGTGCCATGCCATTGGCTAATGAAAATGCAACCCAGCTGTTCTGGATACAATTAGCAAGTGTGAGCCACAGATTGGTGTACAGGCAATCACCTGTTCATGAGCATTACCTACAGAAGGCAAGCTACTGCCTAAGGTAAACAGGTCTGTGACTTTCTTTATGAAGGCAGACTGTGAGAACATAAGCATTGTACTATAGGATTTCTGCACATAAAGAAGAACAGCACTAGACATGTATGTAATAGAAGTCCCCATGTAATGGGACTCTGATGGAAGGATGCAGTTATGGGAAATAGGGATTGCAACAGTAGGTCTGTAGTACATATCTTGGAATGACATATTGTTGTTAGTCAGCTATCCAGTACATACAGACTTCCCTTTCAGTTCTGTCTGCTGTGACATACATCACAGCTCTGGTCCCCTGAGTCCCTCCAACAATGGTCAGCTCATATACGAATGCTACTGGATTGTGTTTTAGACAATAGTGACAGTAAGTACTGGTGAATACAGCTGGCATATCACATGATGTACTGTCAGTCAGCTCCTCCCAGTCTGTGAATGTCACACAGGCATAGTTCAAGCATTGTCCAGGTGTTCCTGACTGTTACTGATGTACTCTGGCTAGGTCACTTTGTACTCTACACCCATATGTTATCACTTGAGAACTATGGCTAGCATACCTGTTGACCCCCTACAGCAGGACAGCAGGTTATAGCCAATAGTGAGTGGACACAGACCCAGCCTTAGCGACAGCGTGTACATCATGAGCATACAATGTAAAGGAATTAATACAGTACCAGTTATTAATGCACCATACCTGTTTTCTGAGGGGTCTGGAGTGTGACAGCAGGATTCCACAAAGTCTGCAAACAACCATTATGTATTATCTAACTGTTTTTCAGACATACACATTTGTCTGGCAGAGGGTTGACAAGTATCAGACAGATTTACAAATTCTACAAACATCTGTGTACTGCAGATGTCAGACACCTACAGGGAGGATACCCTACAGCACATTTGCAGTGCTGTTTGTTATTGGGTCACACACATGTTGCTGGACCATCCCCAGCACTTGTAGTACTATTCACCTATTTGCCGGATGGTGGCTGTATGACATGGTACTGTGACATCGCCCATAGAGGGCACACTACAGTAGATGGCAGTGATGGGTGTGGAGACATAACAACACAGTCCATCACAGCACACAGAGACATAGCCAGTATACTTAGGATCATAGGAGGTTACTAGGTTATTGGCCCTGAGGCCATCATATGCCTAGCCCAGAGCTTAATCCATGTTTATGCAAGTCAGCATCTGATGCCAAAGTTCAGCAGGGACACAGGTGGTATCCCATGAGTGTAAGTCCTGTGTACCAAACAGTTATCCAGGTGTTGTTTAAAGAGGGGTAAAGAGGTACTCTACCTGCTGTGGACAGGGTGTCCATTCCACAGGTGAATGAGAGTGCTGGACACCCATCTGACCCACCAACAACTCCTGTTGATATCACAGACCAGGTTGAGGGTACATGTTTGGGTTACTTGAATAAAGCTTGACTTGTGGATGTGCATCAGTGCCATCAAGGTGGAGTCCGTGATCACCTTGTATGTCGCACAGAGGTCACCTATGAGGAGTCTGTATGAAACCAAGTAGAGCGATAGGGCTTCTAGCCTATTTGTGTATGGTAGATGTTTGAGGCCATGATATTCCCTGGTGAGGAACCTCTGTGGTCTCCCCAGCTGCTGCATGTCCTTTGCAAGGTACATGTCAAAAGGGGCATTATACTCAATAATGCACCTTATTATATAGGATTGCAGGGATGTTATGACCCTCATGTCCCTGGATGAGATACCCTTAAGAATAAGCTGGGCCATGTAGAAAGCTTTCCTTCCAAAGGAAGGAACAGGGTGGTCAAATGTCATAGTGCCATCAACCTGTGTGCCCAAATCCCTCATGACTGATTGCATGCTAAGGACATTGTTAGAAATGTGATAATTTGTGCGGACATTACTTGCCCCAAAGGGGATGACACTGCATTTTGTGATATGCAGACTGAGGCCATGTGTCTGGCAGCACTCATATGTCTATGTGAGACCCTCTTGATGGATGTCCACATCACTAGAATATTTGATGACAGCACCCAGCATCCGCTTTTCCACACATGTTATCAGCCATAGGCCACTGGTTGTGCCCTGCACCTCAGAAGAGTGAATGACAAACAACAGAAGCCCCAAGACAGAATATTGGGTTACACCACTATTTACAGGTCTATCGCCTGAAGTGGCTTCCCTTATATTGAGTAGGTGGGTGCTGTCAGTGTACCAGTGTTCTACCTATCTGGCAACATATGGATTGATGCCTAGTTGTGAGCGTGTATCTATTAAGGCCAAGTGGGTAAAATTGTATAAGTCTTTGGCCAGGTCTTTGGCCAGGTCAAGGTAGACAGTGTGCACTGTCTCCCCCTCTTCCATGGCTTTGGTGACTATGTCAAAGAAGTCAACAAAATATAACAGACATGATCTCTCCTTGACAAAGCCAAACTGTATGTGATCGAGTCTGTGGAGGTCGCCAGTGTCCTTGTTAATGAGGTTCATGATAATATGTTCAGTGGCCTTGCAGATCAGGCTAATTTGGCTGATGGGTCTATAATGTGCCTGATCAGTGAACGATCCACATTAGTGTAAAGAGATGACAGTGCATGTCCTCCACTCAGCTAGGACAAAGGTGGTATTCAGCCTTTGGTTGAATAGAGTGCCTAATAGTATTAGTGCTGCAGGGTCATGCTTGTGGTCACGTAGGATGCATCCTGCGATGTGATCAGGTCCTATGGGGGCTGTATCCCATGACTTTGAGATGGCAGTGATGACCTGTTCCCTACACATAAGGGGAATGGGGCAGGTACCAGGGATGTCCTGCTGTACTGATGGGAGGACAGGGGGGTGAAGCTTTCATTGACTCTGTCAGGCAGAAGTGTGCTATATCTGCAGCACTTGTGTATCTGGTGTCCTTGACCACCACCTCTGAGCAGATCTGGGTGCTTCCTTTGAGGTTGCAGACATATGTGAAGAAGGAGATATGACTGTCTGTAGTAGATGCCACCAATGTGGGCTAGGAGTTTGCATTTCAGGATTTCAGTAGTGTTCTTATTTGCTTGTTCAGGCTAAGGAGACATTGCTTTAATTTGAACAACTGCTCCTTATTGGTCTTGGACAGCAATATTTCACTCCTGTTACAGAGTCTATTTATTGCAGGTGTCCACCAGACAGATTTACTTATCCTTGCAGAGGATGATGTAGTTCTGTCAGGTATACCTGACTCCATGCATCTATACAAATGCGTGTATTTGTGGATATTGGTGCCAGTTCCTACAGAAGGAGAGTGGGCTGTGAATGTGTTTATACCATCTCTCAGGAGGCTGTAATCAACTTTGGAGATGTTTGTATGGCTGACCCTAACTAGATGGGTACTGTGGGAGATGGTGACTGCAAGCATGATTGCTTTATGGTTGGTTTTACCATGGAGGATGATACTGTAGGGATGCTGCAGTGGTTACACATGTTGTTTAATATCATCTCCAATAGATGTTCACCTCATGTGCAGGTAGCACCTAGCTGTTCCAAGGTGTTTGCATTGCCAAATTCCATGAATCTCTGGACATTTGAGTGCTGGCAGGAGTACTTCTTCCAATCTATGTTTGGGTACATAAAGTCACCCAGAATCAGTGTATAGAGTTGAATCATAATAGAGTTGAACAGGTCCATATAGGCAGAATGGACTCCCTGGTCACATGGGGGGGGGGGCGTAGCTAGCTATGATTTGAATAGGGTCTATATAACATAGTCAAAGTTTAATAACTTCGTACAGGGAATGTTTTAACCACCCTATTCGAAGTTAAAAAACTTTGACTATGGATAAAAAACAAACAAAAAGAAAAAATAAACTTGTAAGCAGGGGGCAACCCCCCCTGCACCCACCATGTGGGGGGCTGTGCACTCCACACCACCCGCTACTTAAATACACCAACTCCAAGATAGCACCACATTGAACAAAACAGAAACCTCCTCTTACAGAGATTTCAGTTGAACGCTCAAACTTCTGCAAATTCGAACTTATGGTCTCAACCATATGAGGTTTGAACTTGCAGAAGTTTGACTATCTGATAGGAACCCTTTGAATAGTGGTCTTTGCCATGGTTAACTGCAGCTGAAGTGTCTCCTGTGCATCTTACTGTCTGACCATGTCTTCCATATATAGTGACACCTCATGTCCCTTGCCTTTACTGCCCACACCTTGAGGTCTGACTGTATGATAGGATGGGTGACCATGTAAGGCTGGAGTGCTCTCTGTAGCCTTGAACCATGTGTCTGTGACTGCACACATGTCATCATTTTCCAGGGTAATGACTACTTGCAATGCATGCAGATTCATGCTTAGACTTCTAGCGTTTGCCAGCATGGCCTTCAAATTGTGATATGTGGAAAGTTTCATGTTGGTAGTGTTAATGTCATGACTTTTCCTAATAAAGGCACTATGGGGGTGGCAAGAACCATGGCCTTAAGTCTGAAGGCCAGGTGAGACAGATGGACGCCATCTCTGATAAAGCATCATGGTCTATTGATCATATCATCACAAGCTGTCAGGTACTAGATCCCCCTGGAATGGCACCAGGAACCAAGCCAATTATTATGGTCAATCATTTCCTTATTGTATTGTGGCATCATTCTGGGTGACAGCAGAATGCTTCTTAAGGCTAGGGATATACCTGCCTGGGGCACATAATCAGCGGGCTCAATCATGTCTCACATCATATAGTCCATGGAGGTACATCTCAGGTCAGGCATGCCAACATGGACTATGACAGACTCATAGCAGTACCTGTTGTTGAGAGACAGCAGTACGTATGTGATATGTCAGATGCTGGCACTTGACAGACAAGTAACCGTGACCTTTTCCATATGTAGCCTGGTGAGATGCACCTCTCTGTGTCTCACAATGCAGTCTCCTAATATGTGTATTTAGGGGGTTGCAGTTGATGTGGTAAACAGTGGGGCCATGTCTTTGCCTAATGGTATGATGATACAGCTTTTTGCATTTAGCTTAAGGCCAGGACCTTGGCACCAGTCCGTAGTTGATGTAACAGCCTTTTGCAGTATGTTAACATCATTTGGGGAGTCACTGACAGAGAGCACTCAACTTGCAGTCATCCATAAACTTGGTCAGTGCCAACAAATTTAGGTGGTGGTGGGTAGCACTCATTCCTACATATATGTGGGTTATTTGTGGGCAGCATCTACTCACAGGGCCTCAAAATGTATACATATTGCAAACACATAGGCAAGACAGACTAGGGTTGCCACCTTATCAAATGCCCAGTATGGGGCACATTTTGTAATAATGTGAGAGTTGGCAAGAGAAACCATACCCACAGCAAGTGCAATGGACACAACCTCACTTTCTGACAATATAACAGCTTAGTTTTGTAGCATTTGGCTACATTATGCTATTTCTCATAACATTTAGGTGTTTGTGCTGTAAAATGACTGTTTTATGAAACTATTAGAATAGTTTCCTATCCAAACATGGACTGTAACTTGCACACTGGGATAGGTGGTAACTATAACACAGTTTCACCTCTGCAAGGCAATATATGCACACACTCACACACACACACACACACACACACACACACACACACACACACACACACACACACACACACATACTTATGAACTGCCCTTGTTGAGAGTAGCACCTCTACCTGTCTAGTTATACATACTACCATGGAGCATTTGTTTTTGGAGTGTCTGCCACTACTGTTCAGGTGGATGACATCTGCAGGTGCTGTAAAGGTACCAATGGGTGGAGTTAATAGGGTTGCATAGTCCCTTAAAATGTTGCATTGCATCCACACTGCTACAATGGGACATGCTTATACACACATACACTCAGACTCAGTGGTTTTGAGAGTAGAACCCCTACCTATCTAGTTTTATACAATATAGTACTACATACTTATCACATGCACCACAGAGGTAGGGTGTTCTGAGATTGGCTTACTGTGCTTCTAAGGTGGATGACATCAGTAGGCCCTGAAAAGGTTGCCAATGGGGGGGTTAACAGGCTCTTAAAACTGTATAATCATCACACACAGGAAAGACAACCATACTGCTGCAAGGGGATACACTTACGCACACACATACACTCACAGAGTTGGTGATTTTGAGAATAGAACTCCTCCCTATCTAGTTATATATACTATAGTGCTAAATACTTATTGCATGTGCCACAGAGCTTACGTGTCTGGAGAGTGTCTCAATGTGCTTTTAAGGTGGATGACATCAGCAGGCCCTGTAAAGTAAGCCAACATGGGGGTTAAGAGGTAGGCACAGGCCTGAAAATGTATTAGCATTGCACACACATGGGCAAAACAGACACACTGCTGCAAGGGGATATACTTACCCATACACACATGCACAGAGTTGCCATTGTTGGCATTATAGCTCCAACCTATCTAGTTATATACAGTATAGTACTACAGGGCTTATGTGTTTGAAGAGCGTCTGTCAATGCTGAAGGGGTGAATGACATCAGCAGCTGTTGCCAGGGGGGCCACTGTTAAGGAGGACACTAGTCACAGGACCATAAAATGATTGAGCATTGCACAGACATAGGCCAGCTGGGCATGTGTATGAAGCTGTATGTGGAATATCTACACACAAACACATACACACACACACACACACACACACACACACACACACACACACACACACACACACACACAGTGGCTGATAAGAGATTAGAACCCCTGCATATCTACCAATACACACTACAGCTCACCGGCCTAGTTGCACACCCCACTGGTAACAATTAGTATGCAAGTGGCTGAAGTACTACATCGCTCTATACCTTTTTGTGTGTGTCTCTCCCCCTATCTCTCTCTATATATAAAAAAAAAAATATATATATATATATATATATACATATAAACTCTGAAGATACAGATATATCTTATATGTATCACATACTGATAGATAAGGGTAATCATGTCTGATGGGGATAGGGACAGACACTTTGGTATACATAGCTGTCTGTATACATAGAGATATATTGACATCTCAGTTCTGTAGGCAGATTAGACTTCAGACTGGGGCTGAAATTAGTTAAGTGTAGGAGCATGCCCAGCATGACCAAAAGTACTTACAAGGGGACTCCAGTCTAGACCTACCTGTACTCCACTCCGGGATTGTATGTGCTACATTGGCTGCTGCACCTGATTACACAGTCCAGCACCTCCCTGATAGCATGCCCAAGGGATTCCCCAGCTGGGTGCTGGCCATAATATCTGACTCACTCCTATGGTGTGTACAGATTGTATTAGGCTGAACAGGGCTTTTCATTGTATGTCTGGTTCGTTTTGCATAGCAATGTCATGTCCTGGTACATCAGTGGCAGATCATTACAGATTGATGTGAGGACAGACATTTGAGTTACTGACTCCATACACAGCAGGGAGCCCATGGTACTGCACAACCTGTTCTACTCTGTACTTTCTACATTTGTCTGGCAAGTAGTTCATCATTCTCCTTATCTGTGGGCCTTTGTCCCACTCCTGTTCTTGGCTTTGTCCACAGTTGCTGCTCTATGTAAACGACGAAGAAACTGCCAGGAGCCACCATGAAAAATGTAAAACAGGTTTATTAAATGAGCGCTTTCACGCACACACAGGTGCGCTTCATCAGGTTACAAATCACATAATTCAGATGCAGGTTATATACAAAAAGACCACAATACTTAAGTGATTAATGAGCAATTAACCACCTAGTTAAAACAATAATCGTTGCACATTTAAAGAGGAAATTCAAGATTCCGTCTGTATAGACCTTAATATGCATGGCTTTTGTACCTATACGCCTATATTAAAACACAAACATTCAGTCAATCAAGGTATTCTGGCTCAAAAGATATGTATCAATTGTACTTCTATCAACTATATCTGGTTATTACCGTATGAACAATGAATCAGTGTATTTTTAAAAACATTAAAACATTCTGTTCATCACTAACAGATCCAGAACGCTAAACTTCCTCATACTATATCACATATTGAATCTAGCGCTACATCTACTAAAATCAATTTAATAACAGTGCAGATATAAGCATTACAAATTATGGCTCTGTATATTCTGTATATTCTATTCTTTTTATATTTAGTCAGGGTTTGTAATAATCAACTATAGTTGTGGCACTTAGTACGAACACTAATTTTCATAGTAGTACATTCTATGTTAGTATCCTATCTATCCATTTACAAGGACATACATCTAAGTTAGCGATAATTACGTTTACAAAAAATGTATATACATATACAGACCATATTTCATAAGAACAAATCATTAGGATATCTATCCATAATATAAAATAAAAATAAATAAAATCCAAGATTTGATAATACAGTCTTTAAATCAACATGTATCTGATATCAGAACACCTGATGTTAAACATTATGTATAAAACTTATAATAGTGTTACACTTGAAAAGTAGGCTGTTAATGCATCATACTGGCATTGTATAATTAATATATATTTATTCATACTTGCACACATAATCAATTTATTAGTCTCATACTGCTTGTACCAAGTGTTATATGGCAATTTAAGTTACAGAGCTCCTACTTGACTATGTACGGAAGTTATAATAATGTTACAGTTCAAAAGACGCTGTGAATGCATCTAGACTGGAAATATATATATTAGTGCATACTAATTCATACTTATATACATAGACAGTTTGATATTCTAATACTGTTTGTATCAAATATAGTAGTTTCAGTTACAGAACTCCTACTTTAATAATCATTCAGCCATTACTGATGATGCTTGACATATTAATATGTTAGATGGATATATTAAGAATCAATATGTAGCAAAGTTAAACATCTCATAAGATGATGTGCTAATAGAGCATAACACGAGCAGTAATTCACAAAATTCAGAATATAGAATATAAAAAAAAAAAAAAAATAGCCTATGCTGCTCTATGTAGTTGTAGGTATGCTGTGACTGGGGTACAAGATGTGCACCACACACAGGGTTACAGACTTTATATCTCTGACTGTACCAGTTTTGCAGGATGTCCAGCATTGTGCCCCATATGCCTGCTCAGGTCCTCAGACAGTTTGTGCTGTATTGGTCTTATAATGCTACATGGTGCCCATAAATCTCAAACTGTTAGAGCAAGAAGTATGGACAATGCCATATGTAAAAGTGGGACACAGGCCCAATACTAGGGACATTTTTTTAATATTGCTCTTACAAACAGGTTTTGTATCAGCATGAATTTTCTGAAGGGTATGAAGTCTGCATCTCAAATGTCTGTCATTATTTTCTAACATCAACCTTTATTGATTTGCAAATAGTTTGCCTGAAAACTGAAGTATTATGAAAAACGGACTAGATGTATGAGGCAAAACTCTGGACATTCTGCAAAACTCTGTACATGTCTGAGGTATGCTGGTGCCGACTGACTTGTTGTAAGTACTGACACAGTTACGTGACAGCCTTGACATCCTGCTGCTACTCTGACTTCTTACAACCTGCTGTTCTACTAGCTCCTGTGTACATTACTCTGAGCTATCTGCGCTTTCTTGCAGTAACAAATAGTGACATATGGACAGTCTGAAGAACTCCTGCCATATGTGTAACTTACATACAAAATATGCCAGTCTTGAACCATGAACACCATCAGCCATGGTAATGTACTTAGCCCACTAAGACACAACAGCCAGCATACAGTGCAGTTTAATTCCTGACTCTATCAAGCAAAGACATACACAGCACATTGACCCCTGCATACTGTGGAAATGGAACTTGTCACCAGGTTGTTTGGGACAGCCCTTGAATTGTGTGGTCTGCTGCTATTACTTTGCAAACATACTGTTACTGCAGTTGTAAGGGAACACGGGTGTGTTAGGGGCAGGGGGCTCTAGCATTGACAGTCATGCATCTGTCCTATGACCACA
Organism: Protopterus annectens; assembly: GCF_019279795.1. NCBI lineage: Eukaryota > Metazoa > Chordata > Ceratodontiformes > Protopteridae > Protopterus > Protopterus annectens. The sequence goes on from NC_056745.1 coordinate 1,506,495,947, forward strand.
CTGTTTGTCATTTCCCTCATTAAGTGCAGTAGGTTTTGCTGCCTTGGGGCCTACTGCATATTATGGAGCAGCCAGTATTGGGTTGAGAGCTCCTGTTGTCCCCATATAGCTGTCAGTTGTCTGTAGGTTTCCCAGTAGCACATTCTATTCCCTAGCATACATGCAGCAGGTCCATACATATGCTACTATACTCTTGTACCCCATATATTTGTTGCAAAGAAGAGTGACTTACCTTGTGCCTACAGCAGTTGAGATCACAGTGCTTCAGGGTTGACTCTGTCAGATGCATGCAGTACACAGCCAATACATGATAAAGCACAGGTTGTGTGGTGTGGTTGGCATCCTTTTTACTATGTATGTGAGTCAGAGTGAGGTGTCAGTCCCTAAGTTCCTGGGATGTCAGTGCATGTGTTATGCATTGCCTCTTTGTCAAGGCCAGGGGATACTGGGCATGCTTATGTCTGCCTACAGGGACAGGCTCAGGGTGTTCCTCCTCTGAGTCTCCTTGTGACTGTGGGAACCTTAGCATTGGTGGGAGGCTGTGTGTCCCTTCCCTGTCATGTTTCTGCCGTTTCCGCAGGATCATATTGTGTAGCATGGCACATACTGTAAACATGTGTGTACATGTGGCTGGAGAGGACGACAGGGGTCCCCCAGATATAGCGAGATAGCGGAACAATGACTTAAGTAGTCCAAACACATGCTCTGTGATGTTCCTAGTTTGTGTTTGCCTCATTATGGCATTCTTTGGTAGGTGTGTGTGCATTTCTGATGGGTGTCATCATCCAAGGTTCTAGTGAGATGCCAGCATCCGCCAGTAGATGGCCATATGGCATGTTCCCCCTGGAAAAGTGTGCTACAGCTGTGATGCATGCCAGATGTGGGAGTCGTGATAACTGCCAGGGCTTCCACCACACACATTCATGATAATGCTCTGGGCATTGCACTTAACTTGGCAGCTGATGGAGTGATACCCCTTCTGGTTGATGTAGACTCTACCCTCCTCAGCAGATGGTGCTTGGATGTGGACATAAGTGCAGTACCTCAGGGTAGTGTGCTACACAGTGGAAGAGACACATATTGCTGGCCTCTCCTCAGGGGTATGGGGTAAATATATGTGCTCACTGGCATGTGTTTGCTTGGCAGCCAGGAACTGGTGGAGTACCATGGATGCAGATGCCTCTGAGACCCCCATAATGTCCCCAGTAGGTGTTTGAAAAGTACCTGTAGCTATTATTCTTAGGGCTATACATACCTTTTTTATCCACTGGGTTCCACTCTGTTGGCTGTGGGTCTGAGTTGAGGGCGGCAGAGCTCGGTGAGTTCTTGTAGTATGTCCCCGTCCACCCTGAAGCACTCTACAATCTCCAGCTCATGTTGCCCCTGGAAGGTTACCTGGGCCTGAGCACTCTTCTCCTTCTCAGTCTAGGCCTATTATCACCATCAGCATCATCACTGATCTCAGCATCTAGCACATACAGATGTAGCAGAGCAGCAGCAGCCCCTAGCATTTTGTCAGCTAAAATTCCCAAGTGTGTACTCCAATGGTACAGAGTATATGTGAAAAATTAGATTGCAGGGTGTATGCATACTTTAAAGTGATGTGCTACAGATGCAGCCTGTGTGATTGGCTGACTATGATGCATTCCTCCTGCCAGGTTTATCACTGAAGGTTTTGAACGGGCCAGTGGCAGTGGAACAGGGCTTATCAAACATTTATACTTTATTGGATTTCCCAGGCTATTTCCTTTTATTTATTTATTTTTTTAATTTCTTTCACTGCTAAGCACTAGGGCACGAAGTGCAAACCCACAGGACTAATATAAACAGTGCTCAGCAGTCGCGATATACCCCCATGCACGAGCGCACTTAGCTTAGTTTAAACATTTGCATGGATTTCACCAGCTTATGAGGTGATTTGCATTCCATGGACAATTCCATGTCCATACGCTCGTACATGCCCCTCTGCTCTATTTATTGGATCGCTGGGCAGCTGGTTTCCATGTTGGGCCATGTCACTATGCCTACATGGAAAATCACTCCATGTAGGCGTTATTGAATTCCCACCTATATCTATATATTTATATAACTGTATATGTATGTATATATGAAGAATTGCTGCGATATTAAGTTCATTAACAGGATTGTGCCTAGAAATGCAATGGATAACATGTTTTCTCATAAATATATTTGAAATAATTGTTCTTGAGACAGTAGAAAAGACTAATGACATAAAATATCACTGAAAATATCTGACGCATGTAGAAACTACTGTACACGCAGTCGAAGTGAATGCAACAGTTGCATATACATATTCATCCAGTTAGTGGGAAGAAATGAAGTTACACCCCCAGATTCACTATTCCTCCATGCAGGACTAGCTTAGTCCTGCATGGAGGCGGCCATTTAGGAGCAGGACAGCAGCGCACCATGCATAGTAATGAGGTATGCTGCCTGAGCTCCTAATCTGATATGGAGCGTGTAAGAGTGCAGGGGGCATGTCTGAGAGCAGAGCTCTCAGAATAAACATGCCACCCACAGTGAAGAACAGCAGAAAGGGGAAGAAATGAGCGAGACCACTCACAGGTGTCCGCATATCCCCACCAACTTTCCGCTCCGTGTTAAACAGCAAGTAAATAAAAATAAAATGAGCACACCTTATTTTTTTATTTTTTTTAAATCCGATTAAAGCTAACCATAGGGGTGCGGGTGTGCCCATCGCTTAGTTATGGTTAATGCAGCTTAAATGGCTGAAGAGGATAACAGGGAAGATATATGCAAATAACGCAGCAAAGCAATAGTGTAGTGGGCAGAACATTTGCCTTATGAGCAGGCATTTATGGTTTGAGTCCCACTGCAACACATCACATTTTCCATGGCAAAGCACGTTATGATTAACATTTATATTGCATAACCCACTAAATAACATATTTTTATGAACTGGGGTACTGCAGTAAATGCACATGTGAGGTGGCAGTGTCATAATGAATAAAGCACTAGTAAGCAGGTGTATGCACCAGTAAGCAGTAGTAAGCATATTTAAGCACTAGTAAGTGAGTTTAACCCTGTTTGCACAGCAGTAAGCAATGCCTACACTTGTTAAGCAATTCTAAAGCTAACTCTCTGTAAGCAGATGTAACAGCAGGTTAGCAGTGCTTACCATTGTGCAAACCCGCTTACAAATGCTCAAAAGTGCCTTGATCACTCTGTTTCCAATGGCCCTTGTTCTGCCCATCAACAAAATAAACAGCCATGCAGGTCTCGAACCCAGGATACTATACACTGTAGTCACAGTAGTTAACCACCAAGCCAGCTCAGGTATATCATGGATAGGTATGGCTAAATATTCTTCTTATGTCATCCACAGCTGCAATGGAGTGGGCCACGAACCAGGAGGCCCTTGTCAGTTGCCTGGTGAGGTTGTGATGTGAGGCAGGTCAGTAATACTCATGCATTTACTGTAATAGGAAATAAAACTAAAAGTAGTAGTAAATTAATTGCCTATATAAAACCACTATAGTTCAAGGCAAGTACTGCATACACTAGAGAATATGGCAGGAAGAACCTCATATCGTTTGTATGTCAATAAAAGTGTAATAGCCTGACAATAAAGGTCTAACTGCTGGACTGCATGTGTGTATACTCTGGTATAATATGGTAAGGTAGATTAGGAATCATATAATAGTACTGTTGTATTAAGCACTGTTACCGACACTGTGCACAATAAATTGAATGTCTAGGAATGCCTGTATATAACAGGTGTAACCCCCCAGAGGCCATTTATTACAACTGAGAGACACATAGACAGAAACAGGGAAAATGCAGAAAACCAAATCCGAATAGCACATGCAACTGAGATGTGAGCTTTTGTTTTTCAGTACACACAGCCATGGTTCAAATCCTGCCAGTGGTAGTACTCTGCATACTGAATCATATCCCACAACTGTACAGATATGTCCAGAATGTCCAGTAAAGTGGCCCCTATCTGTTGCCTATCAACCTGTCCCCTTGGGAAATCAGTGGGATGATCCCTGATGTATAGGCAGCAAACAGGAAATACAACTGATTGACGCACATCTATGAGAACAAATCTGGCACACTGGCAACTCCTCAATACCATATGAGACTAAGAAGCCATGTATGTCCCATTTACACCCCAACTTGTCAAGCTGTGGTCAAAGTATGTACAGTAACAGAGTGAGCTGTATGTGCATAAAAGTAATGTGGAATCTGGTACTGTGTGTGGGAACATTCAGGTAGTGCTAATAAACAATCCTTCAACAGGTCTGTCAGATACCAACACTGTGCCCAGAAATACAAGAATGATACCCAGTACTGGTACTGTTTACATTGGTATTGTATGGCAGTGCGACTGATGCAGTTGCTCTGAATAATGAGGTATTACACATCACTGTCTCCCACACTGTCCTGCAACATTTAACTGTCTAGGAAATCTGTATATGAGTGTTGTTCAGGTCAAAATGCAAAAGCACAGGGGATTAATAAGACAGCAAGCAGATAGGAGATATATAGCAATATCTATATAACAGACACAACTGTGATGGACCGTGTATAATTGTAGCAGACACAGCCTTGATCTGAATCCTGGGAGCGGATGTAGGCTGCATATAGAATCATACCCCACAATTGTACAGATGAGGCCAGAATGTCCAGTATATGGGCCCACATCTGCTGGCTGTCCCCCTGTCCCCCTGGTAAGTCTGTGGGATGATCCCAGATGTTTAGCCGGCAAACAGGGAATATAAGTGATTGTCAAACACCTATGAGAATAAACCTGTCACTGAAACAACCCCCGAAACTGTTAGGAGAGTAATATTTCAAGTATGTCCTATCTACACTCCCATGTTGTCAAGCTGTGACAAGAGTGTGTACAGTACCAGAGTGAGATGTATGTGCATAATACTAATGGGTAATTTGGAAGTTAGTGTGGCAACAGTCAGGTAATGCTAACAAACATTGCTCCCACAGGTATGTCGGATACGAACACTGTGCTGAGAAATATAGACCAATATAACATGTACTGGTACTGTTCACTCTGGTATTGTAGGGAACTATGAGTGTTGCAGTTTCTCCGAATAATAAGGTATCACTGGTCACTGCCACCCACACTGTGCTACATAATATAACTGTGTAGGAAAGCATGTATATGTGTGTGTCAGGTCATTAAAGGTGGAAGAGGGCAATATTCTAGATATGTCCCAGCACACCAGCATGTGGTCAACACATGACCACAGTCTGTGCAGAAAGAGTTGAATAGCTATGTGCACAACATCAACCCGGAATGTGGGAGTATGTGTAGAAACAGTTAGTGTTAATAAACATTCCCTCCACAGGTATACCAGGTAAGAGGTGTATACTGCAGGTAAAACCAGTTCATGTGTAATGATGACGACAGCCATATCACTGTCCAAACTAAGGCTATAGGGTAGTGTAGTATTACTTGTAAGGTACAGATAACAGCACTGACTAGGAAAGTAATGTGGATTACAGGAATATACTAGTTGTTAATTGACATCTTTCTTTCCCCCCATCATATTTCCAACAATAATCAACATACACACCCCAACTGGTATGTAATAACACTTATGTTCTGATACTGTCCAATTGTTTGATAAATATTTTAATGGTTCCTAAGCATGTGCTATATTGAATTATTCTAACATTGGTGGCATGGCGCCATCAATGTACCTGCATGCTGTTCTTATTACCTCTGTGGTCCCATATATGCATGTGTTCTGTTTGCTAGGCAACTGTTCCATATCTGGTGCCTGGGTTAATGGGAATATCGATGCATGCTGTTATACCTAACCCTGGAAAGTTTTGACTACTACTAACTCACATATGATGATGAAATCTAAACACTATAGCACGCTTGAGAAGGCCAGCCCAGCGGACCCACCTGTCCCACCTCATCAGGCCATGGCACCGGGCACCAGCATGTCTGGGGTCCAACCCGGAACCACCCTGTCCATTGATCCTGCACCACCTTTGAATGGAACCACCTCAGGGGATTGGGGCTCACCCCACCTGGGAGTGGGCACGAACTGGCACCTGTCACCCGTCGTCAGGTTGAGGTCATGGTGCGTAGAGAGGTCAACTAGCAGTTTGGTGATCTAAGCCAGTTCAAGGGCCATGTGTCATGATTAGAGAGTCATTCTGGCTCTGTGACTAAGCCTCCTGAAAAAAAAAAAGAGCAATCTGTTCCCACAAAAAATCTTGCCCCATACATAGCAGTCCATTTTGCAAATGTGTCCACTGGGCACATGTAATCTGGTCTAATTGTCATCATAACTTATTTTCGTTGTCTTCACACCCTCACAGGGGTTTGAGTGTCCAAATCAACCTCCAAATTCAGTGTATATGCATAGCTTTCACTGTAGAAGAAATGGGCAGCTATGGACCTTCCCTACACCCTTCCTGCACATCCTTGGATTTTTCCCTACTGCCTTTCCCTCTTTGTGCCCCTTTTTCACAACTTTCCTGTCAACCCCTTTTTCTTTTCTTTCAAAGAAATTTGCACAGGGGTAAGTGGGAGTAAGCACTTTTAAGCAACAGTAAGCAGGTTTAAGCCTGTTTGCGCAGGGGTAAGTAATGCCTACACAGGTTAAGCAATTTAGAAGCTGAGTATAAGAAACTGTAGCTGGAAGTTAGCAGTGCTTACCTCCATGCAAATCCACACAAGCCTGCTTACAACTGCTCAAAAGTGCCTTAATCACTCTGTATCTAACATATATATATATACATATATATATATATATATATATATATATATATACATATATATATATATATATATATATATATATATATATATATATATACACATACATGCAAATGCCTACATCTATAGATATATATGTCTACATCTATATGTCTAAATATATACAGCAACTTACATATATGTAAGCATATATATATATATATATATATATATATATATATATATATATATATATATATATATGTATATGTGTATGTATGTATGTATATCTGGACATAGTTTTACATATATATATATATATATATATATATATATATATATATATATATAGATATATATATATATATATATATATATATATATATATATATATGTAAGCATATGTATATATATATATATATATATATATATATATATATATATATATATATATATATATATAGATATAGGTATACATGGACATACATCTGTAGATAACAATGGGAAAATAACTAAAACATATATGTCCATATGCACGGTTAATGGGGTTGAGAGGCCCCAAACAATATAAGTCTTGTACGAATAGGTATACCCCCTCCCCCACAGCCAAACACGTCCACCCTGCAGTACACTACCAAGTGTTGCCAGGACCTGACATGACATGGGCACAAGATGTTAACAGTACTACATCCCTCCTGTATGCTGTCATGCTGATATTGGTAACATATCATGCAGTACAGTCTGGCTCCCATAGGAAATGTACAATGTGGAAGCTATCAACATCCCCAGGATACTTATGCACAGACACATATACGCAGATACATATATATATATATATATATATATATATATATATATATATATATATATATATACATATATGTATATATATATATATATATATATATATATATATATATATATATAGCTATGACTACACATACACACGCAGAGATATGTACAGTAAGATACATATGTAGAAGGTGAACACAATATGAAACACCCACTATGCCTACAGTTAACACCTTAAAAACTGGACACTGTATGAGCCACCCATACAACTGACAATCATTGCCTGCAACATATACCCACAGAGAGGTCATAGGAAATAACACCACACACAGGTATGCATGAAGGGAAAACCTTTATTTGTATACTATTACAGTTTTATATGCCATGTTATATAGCTGTTCAGACACTGACGTCCATATAAACAGAGTAATGCAACTGTGAAACTAATGCAGTAGTCTGGAAAGGTTCACACCTGTTGCTGTCCAGGCAAGCCCTTCAAATAGTACAATACTAAAGAAAGAATGGACCACAGGATACCAAACTCTCAACAGTAAGTAATCATACCTCTCAACTTCATAGTGCGAGAAATCTGGACAAAGCCTGACAAAATGGGGGGGACAAAGGCTCAAAAATAGGAATATATTTTAAGTATTGCTGTTAGAATTTAGAAAGTTGCTAGAGTAACAGGGTTTGCGTTAACACGCCTTTTTTGAAGGATTTGAAGACTGAAACTCAAATGTATTGTCATTATTTAGTGACTTCAATCCTCAAATCATCCTAGAGATTTGTCAGAAAACCACAAATTTTATATGGAATAGACCAAAAATATGAGGCAAAAATCTGAACATTCTGTGAAAGTCTGGACAATTGAGAGGTATGTAAGTAATGCAGGTGTATAGTTCAGCAGCCTCTATCTACACTCTGTACACAATCACCAGGTGGTAAAGACTTCAGTTGACACAATGGGATGTAACTGTTACATAACAATGCATAACTGATGCAATCACAAGCACACTGACAAAGAGAACAGTCTGTATGGCAGGAGGCAGTAGGCCTGCATTAACCCAATTTATGTAACTAATGTAAATATAGTGAATTGTATGGTACTGTACATCCAGATACCTTAAGGCAGCACATTCCTGATACCCCTAAATTTTGTTACCGGCTAGGTTATTTATGGTGCATCCCCCTAGACTCAATAATACAGGGCCATATACCACTGTTACATGTACTGACCTCTGGAGTGCATAAGGGCACATATGAATTGTGTAGGTGAAGCCCACACATATATGGCCCCAGCCCCACCGTATGTGTGGGGATAAAACAGCAGTGGACTGATGGCAGGAATGGCAGCATGATATACTCACAGCCCACTACAGAACAACCCTGACAGCATTGGTATGTAGGTGGAGGACAGAGGCTGGAACACATGTCCATATGTGGAAAACTGTTGCCATACACTTAGCAAGTCCCTGGTGTTACAGGATAGTCTGCAATATACCATTAGTCAGAAATATGAAGTTAGAAACACAAATGGATGTAGCCATGTACTGATAGCACTCAACACAAACACTGCCAGTGATATATCTGACACAAGACTTGTGTGGTGGACAGACAAAACATGACAGGCACACCACTGGCCATCAAGAGGATAGGCCCACAGTTGAGAGCTATGCAGACAGACTGCATTCCAAGTTAAACTAGTATGTACACACAAACCCTGTAACACCAGTACTATACACAGCATAACACAACTCTACTCACACTCTGTCTGTAGTTCTGGAACCTCCTACAAATATGTAGCGCCTGAGTGTGCCAGTTCTCCTGTAAGAGGTATTGCTACCTGCTGTCTGTAACACTGATGCCCACACACAGAAAGGATGTCCATTACACAGGACAGGTAATGGAACCACGCCCACATGATGTAGGGATTTATAGAAGGTGGTTGCCATGGCAGTGGTAATTGGAAGAATTACACAGCAAGCTGCATGCAGTTAGCAAGTGGAGGACACTGATTGGTGCAGAGGCCATCACCTGATCATATGCATCACCTTTTAAAGCTATGCTGCAATCTATTCAAGCAGCTCAGTACATTGAGAGAGAGAAAGAGAGAGAGAGAGAGAGAGAGAGAGAAGAAAAGACAAAAGACTTCCAAAAAAAAGCCTAAGGCAAATGCATTTAGCCAACATTCATTCTTCAAGACATCATTCCCACAACAGGTATGTGAAGTATATATACATGTAATAGAATGTAGTACCTGGTCCATAATAATGAGATAGGTGATGTGGAATGATTTATATGTGCCATCAGGTGTTGTTGTGATGATGTTCAACTAAACAACTGCTATGGACAATAGTGTCTGTCCCTGTGGGTAGTGGGCCATGGCCGTCAACTTTGCAGGTCAGCACTGACTGACAAGATGTACACCATCATAGTGTGTGTTGTGTAATGGGAAGTATGTATATTATGTGGCCAATAGCTGGTGGTGGAAGTAATGCCATTATGATGGACATGTGGCACCCATGGCCTACCACTGCCAGGATACTCAGGTTAATCTGTAATGTAGCATGCTGGAATGCCATAAGTGTGCAATACCATTACCTGAAATTGGGTCCTATATATACCCCCCTAATGTCAGGCGGTGTCCATATGTGGCACCTGTCTGTGTTGTAGCAAGGCAGAACAGTGCAGCGATGCAGGAATGTGTTGTGAGGTTGTGGAGCTGATGTCTGAATGTACCCCACATATAGGTATGCATATGTGTACATATGTCACATATATAATATATAAAATATATATGTATATCAGCATTTATGTCCACAAATATACAGATACCCATGTGTACACATATATATGTGCACATATATACATCACATATATCTACACATATATAGATATATACCTATATACACATGTCTACATATATACAAACATACATACAGACATATATGTATATAAAGACATGTCCCCTATATTACTACCACAGTGATGCGTGCTATGTGCGAGGCACCAGCACATATAGCAATACACACAGATATCTACAGCTGGCAGTGTGTGCAACATGGATGGGTATGTCACATGTTAGTCCCTTGTTGGGACCACATTGCCCCCATCTGTGAAGTATGCAATGGGAATATGTGGGAGTATAGCAGGTACACATGTGGAGGTGGTCAGGATTAGTAGATATAGAGGACAGTCTACAGGGGTGGTATGTGACATATGTGGTGGGTAAACACCCTGGATGGTGTGTGTGGTCTGTGATGTGGGCATCCCATGGGCCCCAATATGGGCACAATGGGAAAAAGCCTCCCACCCACTGCTACTCACAACAGCAGTCCACGTCCTGAAGGTGCCTGGTCTGGAAGCTGAGCAGGAGGAGCATGTTGGCCATGTGAATGTGTACTGGGTGCCTAAGACTGATGTAGCACATCCCACATGTGTCTGTGGAGCCTGGTATGGAACAGACCCTAGACCTGACCTCAGGGGACAGGAACATGTCTGTGTGTGCACCGACAGGGGGGGCAACATCCCCTGGGTGGTTCCACCGGATGTTATTGCTGGACCAGTACATGAGGAGGCCCCAGGTTGCGACACACATGTGATGTGACCAGGTATCATGAGCAGATGGGTTTGGAGAAGTGGATCTGTTGGCCAATAGAACATATTCATGTTACTGCGTCACTGTTATAGAACATATTTTGGTAGTAATAGTCTACACATTCCCGGTACATGTCCAACAGCATGCATAGATATCCCCAATAACACAGAATGTCAGATATGCAGCAATCCCAAAGCAGCCATACCACTGGCATATATGGAACCATAGTGGCCATGGCAATGGCATGCAGGTGAAGAGTCAGTAACAAGCCAGCAATGATAGTGTCCACAAAGGGGACATGGCTACAATCACATAGCAGAAAGTGTGGTACAATACAATATCTATCATACTGGTAGGTAAGCTGTAGTGATACCTAATGAGCTCTGTGTACAGTTTGTTGAAGCTGATATGGTGGGTGGTGACAGAGATGTGTATTACGAACTGTGGTAACCTTGCTCTATGAGTTGCTCAGACCTGTTCCCATCTTTATGTCTTTCAGCCAAGATGGCACATGCACAGTTGCCCAACTATTCCCAAGCAGAGAATGATGTGGTGATATCACACTTGATCCAGCACTATCCAGTGCTGTTTGGCAGGGCCTCACGTGAGCAGCAAGAGTGGACCACCTTGTGGAACGACCTAGTCCACAGGATCAATGATGTCGGACTGCACAACTGCGGTTATGAGCAGGTCCAGCATCATTGTACTGACTTGCTTCGCAATGCCCATCGTCATGCTGCTGCAGTCCAGGGGGATCACCTCACCACAAGGGGGCCCATGCCATCCATCCCCTTCGACAAGTGTGGAGGAGCTTCTGGCCAGTCTCGTGACATCTGCCCATCCGGACAGCCTTCAACCAGTGGACTCCTTCATGGAGGTGGGTGTCACCCACACACCGGCCAAGGAGCATGCAGGTAAGGACACAGGGCACATCAGTAGACCACTGTTGTGTATACATCCATATTGGTACAGGTAGATCATGCATATCTGACATGTCATAGATATATTGTGTTGCTGCATTGTAGTGATAAACAGATGTCCACATGTGGTAGTATCATGGGAATGTACCATTAATGTATTTTAATACTGCACCCACCCTGTAGCACTGCCACAGGTGTGACCACTGACATTGCATCTCTCACCCTGTTATGTAGGTCCCTCTGGGATACCACCAAGGCAGCAGCCTGTAGCTGGTGAGTATGTTTTATTTAGATGCTTGCCAACACACTGGACATATAATGGCAATGGATTATTCCATGCACACATCTAACACAGCTACCCTGAATGCATACTGTACCATGTATTGTTGCTGTGCAATGCACGGTCTCACAGGGATGACCATGATGGAGTATTGGAAGGGTATGTCAGACACCTGCATGATAACTAACATCCTGTCATTGCGGAATGTGCCCACAGGGAGTAGCATACTGGTAGTAGACATGGCCTACAGTAGGGACATGTTCGGACCAACACCCTTATACAGTGCAATACCAGTGTATATACCTGTAGGACAATCCAAACTGCTACAGAGATACACTATGGCATAAGGCATTACAGTAATCCACATTATCAGCTGGATTTAGGCTGCAACATGTGGTGTTCAGTGTATGGGACACTACAAAGTGACACACATGTGTAGGGCTTACTTGTCATGCATCTGCATAAAGGTTGAAGGAGGGGGGTTTCAGCATGACACACCAGTGTACTGCAGCAGGGATCCTAAGGATGCTAGGATAGGACCTATCTGCACATAATCAGGTTCAGGACCTGTGGCAGCCGTAACCCTACCCACACAGCAATAGTGACAGCAGTGTGTGAACACCATGGGATGTACACATGAATAGACCTTGCAATCATGCAGAATATGGGGACATGTGTAGGGCAGAATGAACATACACTGGCAAATGCAGATGGCCCACGCTGGTATACCCCTGCCAGGAGTAGTGACTGCTGTAGTACACACAACAAGAGGTGCAATAAGCCATCATGATAAGGGTGTGCACACATATTCCCACAAGGTTTGTATACATTTTGGTCAGCAGCCACACACCAAACAGAATCTGTAGACACTGCATGTGAAAGTACAGAATATATGTCACATATCTGGCTTGTTTACTGCTAAGATATGTGGTGATGTGGCCACATGGTAGATCAAGGATATGTGTGTTAAATAAATAAAGGTGTGTACACTCCCCATGGTATGCTGTAATGGTTGTCAGTGTAAGAGTATTGGATTGGTCATACATGGTCTTTTGATGTTGACAGCTGTAAATCAGGCATCAGAAATTCACCAATGACAACTGTCCACATATCATCCCAGGTTATGTGTTGCTGAAAACATAGGGGCTGTGAGAAGTACAGCTGACATAACTGACAGAGTACTACACATTCCACAATAGGTTGTACACCTGTGAGTTGTGGTGTACAGTACATGGCAGGGTGCAGAACAGGTGCACAGCAATACTGTGTACATGGGTGCAGTCACATCCAGGGGAAGGAGCATCACCTAATGACACAGCACATGCATCACACACATGTATACTGTTGCTAGCATGGATTGACTATAGCTGAACTACATGCTGTTCTGTACCATATGGTTTGCATGTTTACAGATGGGTAATAGGAGGACTGTGTGTACTATCATTGTGCAACCTCACCTGTATGTGTGTGTGTGCGTTTCTGTGCATCCTGGTGGTTAGTTAGTTTGTCTGCAGGGTGACTCTGGTGAAGTAGAGGGAGGTAGCTGCATGTAAGATGCATGTGTGCATGTGTGCATGTGTGTGCTTGCGTGGGTGGCCATGTATGCATATGTGTGATTGTGGGGTGTTCATACAGCTGTACCTCCCTTTGGGACCATGCAGTACATGGACATGGACTGCCACATTACACACCAGGAATACATGTCATGTGTGTAATCACAGGACAGCAAATAGTATAATATGGTCTGTAGCATGGAACAGGCATCCAGATGGAAGGTAGACACCAGGTATACCCTTAATATTACAGTCAGCAGATTGGGCACTTACAACTCACATATGCAGCACTACAAATGCATTGGGGAAGTACTAGTCAACACCAGGGAGTGTATCCAAATATTATAGTTGTCACATGATAGACTGAAGGAGCAGCATATCTGGCATGTACTGAGCATTACATACACATGACACACTAGTTCAAGATATTATGGATACCACATAGTAGCCCACACATATAGGGGCCATGCACATCATGTCTGGACATACAGAGGGTGCATACTGAATGACAGCAGTGAGGCCATGTAAAACCACTACACACAGGTCAGGCAGGTAAAGCAGCAACAGGCCTTGTGTTGTGGCCGCTTGTGTGGGCCTTTTAGAGGACTGAGATTTTAATGAGTGGTATCAATGTATGTATGTTAACAAGTGTGATGCAGGATGGGGTAACACATAGACATATACGTAGGACTGTCTGTAAAGGCATGGACAGTTAGGTATTATGGAGGTGTGTGTGTGTGTGTGTGTGTGTGTGTGTGTGTGTGTGTGTGCGTGTGTGTGCGTGTGTGTGTGTATGTGTATATATACGTACTGTTAGGCAATGCTGTATAGGTTTTAAAGTGCGTTTATTGTTTTCCCCCCAAAGGTGGCGAGGTGGGCGAGGGTCCCTCCTGCATGCAGTCTGATGTTGGTGTCTATACTGACAGCGAAGATGATGATAGTACTGTTGAGGCACAGGTGAGGTTGTCAGGAGCCGACACTGCGGCAACATTTGACATCCCTCTATTAGCCACCCCAACCCTGCACACAGTTTCAGTGCCTACACATACCCCATCACCAGTGGCCATAGCAGAGGAGCAGCTAGCATTTGGTGGCAGTGCACAGGGAAGTGTGGTAACCATGGTTGCAGCAGGCATAGCCGGATGGCTGACAGGGCACTGCATAGGTGGATGTCCAAGGGTGCTCATGGTAGGGCTGCTGGACATCATGCCCCTGGCATAGGTGACATAGCTGGTACCAGCAGTCGCATGTTTCAGGCTGTAATGGTGGCACAGGCACATATGGAACGTTACACCAGACAGGGCCTGAGGCTGCAGAGGGCTGCTCTCACATCTGTAAGTGACAACCTCCATGAACTGTTGGGTGCCATCCGTGCTTATACCGAGCACACGGATAGACGTCATGATGAGATGATGGCCCTCATCGTCCGTGGTGTGTCCATGCTTCAACATGTGGTGGGGATGCGGTGATGTCTGCATGGACGTGGGCCAGCAAAACCAACTGCTGGCAGTCAACGTGGACTTGCTAGTACACCAATAGGCTCTCGTAGTGGCAGTAGCAGCCCCAGCAATGCAGGGAGTGTGCTGTCCACACTATACCACAACAGGCAATATGCACATGGTCCTGGTCAGTCCCAGGAGGGACCTGGTACCAGCGGACAATTGTCATCAGCAGGTGAGAGTAACACATCAAGGCCTGCACCTGGACATGCCTATGGAACGCCCTGGCAGGTACAGTCCACATGTCCATGGCCAGAGGCAGTGAACTACACACCCTGCCAGATATGGTCTGCAGCTGTCCATAAACACCTCTTTAGGGCAGCCACATGGCAGAACTGTGTGCATGCATACCCACACACTATGCAAACACACATAGGGCAACCCCATACCTACACACACCACATCACCTCGCCCAGCCCTCCACAGTACACCCCTCACCCACACACATGGTGTCAAATGTATGGCCCACCCTCAGCCTCTGGCAAACCAACATCACAGCTTGTGCATATGATGATACCTTTGCCATATCCCTGTCATCCATACCATCAATGCAGGGACAGGCTGATATGGTTCTGATGCACACAGTGACTGTACTACAGTGTACCACAGTACTGCAGTGTAACATGGTGTAGGGAGTAGAGTGTAATCAATATATGACACATAGTGTAGCCATCCAGCAATGATGCCTTATAGCTGTTAGTAACACTAGTAGGATGTGGTCTCCATAATGTTATCCATTTGTGTTTTAGGTGTACATGTGTCAGCACAAGGATGGTCTGCAGTCATATTCCACAATGGGATATATCACTGTGGTGACACCATGGCTGTGACATATCTGGGGTACAGTTGAACACATGTCACAGGTTACTAAACCAGTTATTGCCTGTGCCACATGAACGGGTGGCCCGCTAAAGCATGTATACCCTGCAACCTGATGTAGACCCATCCACATACATGCACACTGTTACTTGGAAACACTTGGAGTAGACCCCTACCTAGCTATGTAGTGATACTGATGTGTGTGTGGCTTACATTGCACACACCACACAGCATTTAGGGTAAGGTTTGTCCCAGGTTACATGTTACATGCAGAACATCCTCAGACATATAGAGTATGCTAATGGGGGATGTGATGGGTGTATTTGGACAATACGTAGTGTGACATACCATCATATACACATTTACAGACACATAACAGCCAGACACACATCCAAGATACCAGGGCCTATCGCTGCTAACTAACCTGACCGTTTGTCCAATGTGGTTCAGGTAGGCTGCATACATCACATGCATAACTGGCTTGGATTGTGGTACCAGTTACCTGTATGGTTGATGTTGACAGTGGTGACCATAACATGGTACATGGAACATATACTGGGTGTACCTTGGTGTAATGACAGTGTACACAGCACCAGCATCCCCCAGTGGATATTGTACTCCCTGAAACCCATTATGACACTCTGTCATACCCACTATCACACATTGGCCGCAACTGCTTTACAATCCATAGTATACACCAACAGTGGTACTACAGGGATATGCATATCATGCACATGCCACACGTGTAATAGGGTGTTGCATTGTCATGCCTCACCTTTGGGCAGCAACAACACTATCTGTACTACAGTGTGGCAATGGGTATTGTAATAAGAATATGTGGCCTCGGAATGCTGTGCCCTACAGATATACAGACATGCACACCTACACACACATGCCAGAACACAATTGGTATCCCATGCCTATCACCGCATTTGTAAAACACTGTTGTGCTGGTACTGCAAGGCTCATGTAGCCGGTATGGGGGGAGCTTAACAGGGTACATGTAATGTCCCATACAGCAGCAGCCATAACTGACTATGGCAATGGGTGTTGCATTGGTTGTGAAGGCCCTCATGGAATTCCCAAGTACAGTTGTGCTAACACACAGACACTGCTATACTCAGCCATGCACATGTACACATGTGTCAGTACACGGGTGCTTCCCTGCAAGTGGTCATAGCTATGTCCCTAGCTATTGTCCAAGGGGAGATGGGTTGTGTAGGGGTTGTGTGTACAGTGTTACCCAGGTGGCAGCAGGCATCTATCAACAGACACTACTGTTGTGACCCTCAGGGTGTGAATGACATGCATCAGCCAATTCTCCAGGTGCTTCCTGCACATGCCCACTGAGATGATCAAGTTGACATGTATGCAACATGCATTACAACACATGGTTATTTTCTGTGATGGTGACCTGTACACAAGCATGTTCGGTTGACTGTGGTAGTATAGTGGAGGTACCTGTGGCATGTGGTGCATACAAGGTGACATCTCCTATATGTGACACTTCTTACACAACTAGCCAGGCATGTCAGTGTCAATCAAGCTTAGGTTGCCTGTACATATCCCAGCTGGATATCTGCCATCTGCACATCTGTACAGGGACTGACAGTCATCAGCTTGGCAAATAGCTATGCAGTAGCATGACTGTGTTGACAGATAGACATCTGACAACAATATGTATGCCATAACTACATGTCAGAAGCCCTCAGTAGCATGTGCTGTACAGACGGTAGTCTACAGTTACATTCCACATGATGGATCATTACGCAGTAAGGGGTATATACTGTGACACAGCTCACACACCAGGGATATGACAGGGAGGCCTCAGTGTCCAGCTATGCCTGCAGATGTGCCTGTTGTCAGTCCTACATTTAGCACTCTACTCTTGCCTGGGTTAGCACTGTCAAAAGTAGTACTTGCATGATACACTACATGCCAGTGTGACAGAACATACTCTGGGCTACTACCCCTGTATATAACACATTCACATGGATAACAGTGCTGTACAGGTCTCATATGCATCTGTGCCCCACACATGACACTCACACCCCTTGCTACTGTAATGACAGCACATAGGCACATGTATTGTACATGGCATTACATGCACTCATTACAGATGTCATTACCCTGCATGTTATCAGACTGGGTGGTGTGACCTGGTTACCAGGGCTAAGCCATGCTTTGCAAGTCTCAACATTGGTGCAATATAGCAGCTAAGCTGATTTGCACACTGGTAAGCAAAGCCTACACTGTGTAAGCGCCTGTACATTTATCCATAGCTTATCACTGCTTAGCTTCATGCAAATCCGCACAAACCCACTTAAAGCTGCTCAAAACTGCCTTAACCACTCTGTATCCAACAGCCATTGTTCAGCCCAGCAACAAAACAAACAGCCCTTGCAGGTCTTGAACTCTGGACACTTTACAGTAAAGTCACAACACTTACCCACTATGCCATGACCACTGTGAAGACAGCTGTTGTTTTACCAATATAGCTGTCAATACACAAATTGAGTAGTATTGAACAATTGCCTTTACTTCCTAAATTGTGCAGTCCTTGTTATTAATATGACTGCTGCATCACATATATTGTTTTATCATAATGTACACATAGCAGATATATACGGTGAGATACATCTGTGAGGGTATACACAACTGTGAGGTTTACAGTTTGAGTTCAACCTACCTCTTGTCCAGATATTGTCTTGCAGTTACTGTTACTTTCCTGCTGTAATCAGTTCTCTTGCTCTAGCCCGCTCCTTTCACCCTTCGGTCTCACTCCACTCCCCTTCCCTACCCCCATTCCCAACCACCACTGACATAATTTCCTTTATACTAACCCCTTCCTCATCACACCGCTCCAAGCTCCACCCAACCACCCCAGCACCTCCCACCCTCCACCACGATCCTCCTCCAACTCCACCCTCCTCATCCTACTTTACTCTCTACTCAGTATATCTCATCCCCTACCCCTCCCCCTCACCCTATCTGACTCTAATATCTACCTCAAACTACTCCTTCTTATATATCCCTCTTCTCACACTAGTACCTCACACCTAATCTACAACCCACAATGCTATTCCACTCCCTTCTTCTGACACTACTAGCTACCTCCACTCTTATAATTTTATACAACTGCACCTCCTACACCTTTCCCCTTGAACTCTTCTCTCACCCACCCACTTCTACTTGTCCACCCGCCTTCACGCAACTATCTCACTCATTCATAAACTCAGTGCCCTGCACTGGTTCCATTACCTTAACCCCAAACATAAAGCACAGTTCAAGCAAAACAACTCACAATGAATTAAAACCCAAGTGCCTCATACTCCTTGTTTCCAAACCTCACACAATTCCTTTTCTCCTCTCTCTCTTGATATACATCCCAACACTGGCCCAGCTCAACCTACTTCCTCTGTTTCTCCCCTCAAACATGCCACCACCCCTAACCATAATATCCCACCAAAACACATATCCTTTTGCTCTATCAACCTGAGAAGCATAGTAAATAAAATTACTGACTTCCATTCCTGGATCGCACACCACTCTCCAGATATAATAACCCTTAGTGAGACTTGGTTAAAACCTCACTTCCTCAATAGGGACATAGTCCCTCCTGGTTATAACATTCTTCGACTAGAAAGAACAAAAAGAAAAGGAGGTGGTATTGCAATCCTTTACGGAGATAAACTCACACTTACTCTGATACTCCCCCCCCCCATTCCCCTGCTGAACTCCTTCTGGCCAACTACAAAATAAACCCCCACAACTCTCTATACATAGCTGCCCTCTACATCCCACCCGGTGACAACCTGACTGTACTTGAAAATTTACTTTCCACACTCGCCTCAGGCCTCCACAATGAGACTATTATAATGGGAGATGTCAATATCAACTGGTCCACACTCACAACCTTATCCCCCAATACCTCCATAAACCTACATGGTTTCTCCCAATTAGTCACAACTGCAACCTACACCACCAAATCCATCACCCACTCCTCCATACTTGATTGGATCCTTGTATGCCATCCTCACAAATATCACTTTCCGGAAACCCTTCCCCATACCCTTAGTGACAACTATCCTACCAAAGTCCTCCGCTTTACCCAATACACACTCAAACCCCACATATTTAAAACCTGCAGTAAAGTAAAAAACCTTGACCCAAACTTACTCAGCTATCAGCTCTCCCTTATTGACTGGACCTTTCTCAAACATTTACCTCTTAAGGAAGCAGTCATGGGATTTAACAACACATTCCTCAACATTTTAAACTCCCTGGCACCCTTACATAAGATCAGGATTAAATCCACTGTGTCTCCCTCACTTACTCCCTCCACTCTTTCACTAGTGGCACAGAGAGACACTCAATGGAAATTGTGGATCAAAACCAAACTGTCCATTCACCTACAACAATACAGACAACTTCGTAACCAGGATACGAAATCAAGCAAAGATGACAAGAAATATTACTATACTAAACCCTCTAAATCACACCTTTACAACCCCAAAAAATTCTGGCATACTATAAACAATACCGTACATCCAGGAAATCCATCAACCCCCCCACCCGAACCCCACACTTACTCCTCTCCAAACTGCTACTAACTTCAACTCTTACTTCATTGAGTCCATTAGCAAACTTATGAACCATTCCAACACCAACACCACCCCTCCTGCCTTCCCAGATCACCCTAACCCCTCACCAACTTTCACCCTACAAACAGTATCTACCCCTTACATAAAATCACTGCTCCTTAAGCTCAAACCTTACTCTCCCTCCATAGATGGTCTCCCTCCACTTTTTCTAAAACTAGCTGCTAACTCCATAGCCCTACCCATCACTATCCTCAAACAGATCTATTACTGAAGCTGCAGTCCAAGTCATCTGGAAAAAGTTTTACAGTATACCTATCCCAAAGGGAGGTAACTCCACTGAACTTACTAACTACAGGCCTATCACAATACTATCTCCCCTGTCCAAGATCCTGGAAAAATGTGTACACAAACTCTCCAGCACCTCACCAAAGACAACTTAATTACCCCCACCCAACACAGTTTCCATCCTGGCCACAGCACTTCTACAGCTCTCATCTCTTTCATAAATATTATTGCTCAAGCTAGGGAACAAAATAAACTTGCTTCATGTCTCTTTCTTGACCTATCAAACGCAGTTGATACTGTCAACCATCCATTACTCTTAGAGAAACTCTCCCACCTAAACCTATCCCCTGCCACTATCTCCTGGTTCGCTAGTTATCTTAGTAACCACTCCCAGTCCGTCAAATGGGATTCAGCTATCTCCCCAGAACTTCCAGTACTGATGGGTGTTCTCCAAGGATCAATCCTAGGACCACTGCTTTTCAACATTTTCACCAATCAGCTATCTTGCTCTACTCCTTACTCATCCCTAATGCAATATGCTGATGACTCTACAGTCATAACTGTTGCAGACACACTTCTCTTACTCCAGTCTGAAACTTAGGAATCCTTCTTGGCTGTGGAGACCTGGCTCAACCAAAACCATCTAATCCTAAACCCAAAAAAGACCAAACTCTTTCTTTCTTTCAAAAACAATGACCCACCTAAAACCAAACTTCTTCATCTCCACTCACAACAACACACCCATTATGGTGAATAATCACAATAAACTACTTTGGGTCATCATTGACGACCAGCTAGAATTTGACCAGCATGTACTTAACAACATCAAGAAAACCCACCAGAAACTTGGCCTTCTTTGCAGAAACAAAACCTTTTTCTCCCCTCAAGCAAAAATTGCTCTATCACATGCTTACCTTCTTCCAACCCTTATCTATGGCACTCAGATTCTCACCAACATGCAGACCTCTCTTACAACCAAACGTGAATCCACCTTTAAAAAAGTAGCAACATTTGCCGCTGAACTTCCTTGCTCCTCTCACCACTGTCTTGCTCTATAAAAACTGAAATGGTTAGAGCTCCCTCATAACCTTACTCTCTCCCAGCTCCAAATAATCCATTCCATTCTATACCAGCCAACATTATGCCCCTCAATATCACCCATTATCTCATCCTACACCCCAACTAGGTCACTCTGGAGCTCTGACCAACACCTTCTGACCATAACCAAACCCAAACTCAACATAGGCAAAAACCTGTACAGCTATTACCCCACCAAACACTGGAATAAACTCCCACTAGACATACGTAACACTACATCAAATCTTCTATTCAAAAAGACTGTGAGAAATCACCTTAGCTTCAATAAACTCTGCCTCTGTTCTCAGCCCCCCCGACTAACCCACCTCTCCAGCCCAATCTCTCACTTCTCTTTCTCCTGATAGTACCTAACACTACCTCCTTCCAAACTCACCCTCCCTAATTCCCCGCTAAACCCTGTGCCTACTCTTACCCCAAGCTGTCCTTTACTAGCTCTATCTCCTCACCAGTAGAATGTCCCTACTCCTACCCCTAACTGTCCTTTACTATATCTATCTCCTCACCAGTAGAATGTCCCTACTCCTACCCCTAACTTTCCTTTACTATATCGATCTCCTCACAAGGTGAATGTCCCTGCTACTACCCCTAACTGTCTTTTACTATATCTATCTCCTCACCAGTAGAATGTCCCTACTCTTACCCCTAACTGTCCTTTACTATATCTATCGCCTCACCAGTAGAATGTCCCTACTCCTGCCCCTAATTGTCCTTTACTATATCTATCTCCTCACCAGTAGAATGTCCCTACTCCTACCCCAAACTGACCTTTACAATATCTATCTCCTCACCAGTAGAATGTCCCTACTCCTACCCCAAACTGACCTTTACTATATCTATCTCCTCACCAGTAGAATGTCCCTACTCCTACCTCAAACTGTCCTTTACTATATCTATCTCCTCACCAGTAGAATGTCCCTACGCCTACCCCTAACTGTCCTTTACTATATCTATCTCCTCACCAGTAGAATGTCCCTACTTCTACCCCAAACTGTCCTCTACTATATCTATCTCCTCAACAGTAGAATGTCCCTACTCCTACCCCTAACTGTCCTTTATCCCTACTCCTACCCCTAACTGTCCTTTACTTGATCTATCTCCTCACCAGTAGAATGATCAACTACTGTTGCACTTTTATCTCTCCTTCACTGCTACCAAATCACTCCTTACTAGCATCCTTTTTCTTTACTTTAAATTCAATCTCTCCAGAACTACCTGACTTATATACATAGCTAGCCAACAATGTATATAATCTGTAATCAGTATTATCATTGTATACTTGTTTTACATTGTTAGGTATTTTTTTGTAGACTAGCAAATGTTTTATTCTTGTAACTTCCATATGTTTTGTAACTCTGGAGCTGTTCTCCCCGGGTCTCCACTGAAAAAGGGCCTCGGCCCAGATGGACCAACCTGGTCAACAAATGTCAAATAATTAAATAAGTAAATATACATATATTATATATAGCTATATATGTATACACATCCTATGTGTACAGTTATGCCTAGTTATGTTGGTATATATGTAGATATGTACAACTATATGTGCATACATATCTATTGTGATATACCTACTACTGTCAATATATATGTAGATATCCATATGTATATGTGCATATGTATCTCTATATCTGTGTAGACATATATTTCTCTGTACATGTATATATCTGAGTGTGTATATGTATATATATATATATATATATATATATATATATATATATATATATATATATATATATATGTACATATACATATACATCTATGTTTGTCGATATGTATATGTGTATTTATCTATGTGGCTAAACGGATAATTAGATATACATATATGTTCACCATATGTCCTGAACATAGAGTGGAGCCCTACCTCAGCCCCAATAGTCCCGAATTCATAGTGCAAGGGGATGTCAGGTATGTATTGCAGGTATATTTGTAGACTACTGCTACTGTAATAAGGATTGTCTTCCCAGACATGATGTGTGTGGGAGGTCACATCTGCTTTTAATATGTGCACCACTGGCTACTGACAGACATCCTAAGGACATCATAGTACAGTACCACTGCTAACACAGTAATACTCCTGTAGACTACAACAGAGATATGGCCAATATATGTGGACAGTCTGACATACTCTGGACAGTCCAGAGGTATACACAGAACCCCTTAGTGCAAGACATGTGGACCAAGCCTGACAATGTGAATGTTAACAGCCATGTAGATGGGTATAACATGTAACTACTGGTATACATATGACCCCATAGATTATGCATTCACACATCCCTGTCTGTCCTGCCACATAATAACCACTGGTACAGAGGTGCCATGGCCACATACTACCCACTAGTTATTGACTTACATCTTTACAGCATCCCACTGCTTTGTCTGACACACATGACTGTTATGGTGGCCAAGCAGCAGTATATCTGGCAAGTATCTGGACATGACATCTCACTGGATAAGAACACTAAGCTGCTAGGCATGTAACAAAGCACTGTGCAGGCTACAGGCAAACTGGCTCAACACTGGCCTACATTTCCTAGGGGGGAGTACACATGTACCTGCATATATAGCAGGCTCTACAGGTATATCACAGCACAGAGTAATAGACACCAGTGTGAAAGTGCATAACCACAAACAATCTGAACACAGCCGCAGCCACATATGGTAAGCTAGCGTACTATTACAGTATATGGACTATCTGTTCAACACTATCCTCATATGTGCCACTCACACACTAACCCTACATATACTGGGCCGCTACACAGTGTGGTCCAATGCCTGTTTGTGGTATGGGACATGTGTGTGTTTGACCCTACAAACATGTAAGCCAAAAGGGTAACATACAGTGGAGCAGCATGTAACATCAGATAGACCACGACCAGGAACAATGACATCTACCACACTCTGTACACAGGCCAAGGTACATATTAACAATACACACACTGTAAACAATCACCATAAGTACACAGACCTCAGTACTATACACACATGCGCCACAGAGGTAGGGTGTTCTAAGATTGGCTAACTGTGCTTCTAAGGTGGATGACATCAGTAGGCCCTGAAAAGGTTGCCAATGGGGGGGGTTAACAGGTTTTTAAAACTGTATAATCATCACACACAGGCAAGACAACCATACTGCTGCAAGGGGATACACTTACACACACACATACACTCACAGAGTTGGTGATTTTGAGAATAGAACTCCTACCTATCTAGCTATATATACTATAGTGCTAAATACTTATTGCATGTACCACAGAGCTTACATGTCTGGAGAGTGTCTCAATGTGCTTTTAAGGTGGATGACATCAGCAGGCCCTGTAAAGTAAGCCAACATGGGGGTTAAGAGGTAGGCACAGGCCTGAAAATGTATTAGCATTGCACACACATGGGCAAAACAGACACACTGCTACAAGGGGATATACTTACCCATACACACACGCACAGAGTTGCCCTTGTTGGCATTATAGCTCCTACCTATCTAGTTATATAGAGTATAGTACTACAGGGCTTATGTGTTTGAAGAGCATCTGTCAATGCTGAAGGGGTGGATGACATCAGCAGCTGTTGCCAGGGGGGGCATTGTTGAGGAGGACACTAGTCACAGGACCATAAAATGATTGACCATTGCACAGACATAGGCCAGCTGGGCATGTGTATCAAGCTGTATGTGGAATATCTACACACAAACACATACACCTACACACACACACACACACACACACACACACACACACACACACACACACACACACACACACACACACACACAGTGGCTGATAAGAGATTAGAACCCCTACATATCTACCAATACACACTACAGCTCACCAGCCTAGTTGCACACCCCACTGGTAACAATTAGTGTGCAAGTGGCTGCAGTACTACATCGCTCTATACCTTTTTGTGTGTGTCTCTCCCCCTGTCTCTCTATATATGTCCAGGTTATGTCATCAAATATAACCCCTACTATACATAACATGTGTAGCAGTCTGATATCTCACTGGCTTGTTATCAGATATGATGTCAAGAAATAGGATGTACAGCACATACGCACCTCTTACTGCATGACATATGTACAAAGGTTGGCAGAGTTGTGACTGGAGGCACAAACACAGGGCCATTATTGACATGTTGCTGTAATAACCTCATACATTTACTGTTGTAACAGGGTTTGTTGCAACATATGTCCTATGAGGGATATGAAGTCAGTAACTCTCACGGCTGTCACCATCTACAGACTGCAATCCTCACACTACTTTCTGTAGTTCACAGATAGGTGCTCTGTGGGTAACACATGAAACCAAAGGCACCACACACTGCCCAGTCTGCAGATGACCCTACTAATGGGGGTTTCCTCATAAACATAGCACTGACATGACAGGTATTAAAACATGTAGGACAGCCATATCCACACACACCCTGTTAAACCAACATTACTCCAATTGCAGTATAGCAGCACTTACAGTCTGTAGTCAAGTCAGGCACATCTCTCTCATGTGTGTTGGCCTGTTTCCACAGTGTATGTTGTTAGAGGTAAATCCCCAATCCATCTGTTATGCTGTTTGCCAAACAACCGATCTAGTTCCTGCTCACAGTGAATGAAACGGCCCACTACCAACATGATGTTCCTAGATATTGGAGTGTGTTTCCAAGCAATTGGCTATGGGAATGTTACCACAGCTGTTCCACATGTAATCAGCTAGAGGAGGGCTGCAATTCATGCAGAGGCCATCAGCTGATCATGAGCATCACTTACAATACACATGCTGCTGCCTAAGCAAAGCAGGTGTAGGTCTCCACATCCACCAGAGAGGGAGTGAGAGAGGCAGACAGAGGCAAAGTAAAGTCAGGGAGGGGTGGGAAAGTAAAACTTAAGCATGTTTGTGTCACACACCTACCGGCACAGGGTATCAAACCCCTGATGACTATGTAGTGCTATCACATTTGTATGCAGTTATCAGATGTGCCATATAGGTCACATGTTAAGGAGCCCTCAAAACATATATGTGATGGTGAGTGGCATCTGCAACAGGGATATGGTAGCTATATGGTAGGTGTAGTACACGTGCCTGTCCATATGAACAGGTGCCAGTATCAACACAGCCACACTCTCACAGACACACAAACACATAAACACACATGGCATGGCCAGGAATACAACTCCTCACTAATGAGATTAACACAACACATTACTGTGCAGGTATCACATGCAACACATGAGTCATACAGAGGTTATATGGGAAAAGGGTATGTGTAATTGTCTGTCATTGGAAAGCATGCTTCAGTATGCCAATGGGGGTTGTAGTGAGTGTGAATGTAATCATACGCATCATACATCACACACACACACACACACACACACACACACACACACACACACACACACACACACACACACACACACACACACACACACACACACACACACACGGTGCCAGTACTGACATGCTTGGGTGCATTGCTTCATGGGTGTTGTCTGGTCAGTTGTGCCAGACAGTTATACAAGGCTATGCAATGGGTAGACCTTGGCATCAGCCCACATGATACTGGTCTGAATTGTGGCTCACAGGTGTAGTTTCAGGATTTGCCCACACAGGTGGGTATTGTATTCACCATCCAGTCACCTGGGTGACTATTATGTGTGGCCACTGCTGTGCATTGCTTGCCATGTATGTGTTCCTTAGTCCATGGCATGGACGGTGTCTGGGATGTGCACACCTCCCACATGCATGTACAGTGACATATGGAACTGCACCTGGAGTGTCTGGCCCATGTTGTGTACACGGATTATCACCAGATATGCCAGTCCTGGCCTCATGTAGCAGAAATTGGTAATGGACAGCTGGTTTACCCTGTACATACATTGATAGCATGACACTGGCATTCCATGGTGTCACTTGCATCTGTCCACACAGGGCATATTTTTAGGCATGGTATGTTCTATGTGGGTCACATTTGATGGCATCACAAGTGTTGCAGGTGTCCAGTGGGGAACACAGGGAAGGTGCACTGTCAGCATATACGTGCCTATTGGACAGATGAACAGGGTGCCATACCCACAGTAGCCCACTGCAATCACACCATAGTTACTATCAATGGGCAATATGGAGGGTGCTACCAACATAGCAGCTGTTGCCTAGGCAAGTGTGTGTGTGTGTGTGTGTGTGTGTGTGTGTGTATGTGTGTATGAGACATGGGTTGAGAGTGTTCTCTGGGTAATACTAGGGTTGCTAACCTTGTTTGCCTGGCCTTGATGTCACATGTATGGGTATACATCTGTTATCCCTGTATGGTGGACATTGTGATATATACTAGGGTTACCATATAAGAAATTTGCAAAACCCACTCCACATTGAGCCCAGTTGTTACACACTCACAACCACCTCCACACAGGATACGAGTTACAAACATAGACAGACACAGACACACACACACACACACACACACACACACACACACACACACACACACACACACACACACACACACACCCCTGTAATGTCTGGGATTAGAACTCCTACCTCACTAGTTTATTACACTACATCACTACACAGTTATAGGATGTGCCATGGAAATTACTGAAGTACTCCTTCCCCAAAGGTGTATTTCACATTGGATGACATCAGCAAGATTGCCAGAGTAGGGTATTTGAATCGTAGTGAGTGTGGCTAAGCTAAAACGCATTGCTTCCTACACAGACATTGAAACACACACAAAACATCCACAACCGACATGTGTGGGAATAGAACCGCTACCAGAGTTCTATATCACACTACAGCATGAAGCTGTTATAGGATGCACACCACGGGGATTACTAGAGTACACCTTCTCCAAAGATGTATTTCACAATGAATGACATCAGCAGGATTGCCAAAGTAGGACATTTGAATTGTAGTGAGTGTGGCTAGGCTAAAATGCATTGTTCCCTACCCAGAGACATACACACACTTGCTATGTCTGGGATTAGAACTCCTACCTAATTACTTTATCAAACTACATCAGTACACAGTTATAAGATGTGCCACATAGATTTCTGGGATACACCTTTCCAAAAGGTGTATTTCATAGTGTATGACATTAGCAGCCTTGACAAAGTAGGGCAATTGAATTGTAGTGAGTGTGACTAGCCTAAAAAGCATTACTCTCTACACAGATGGTGACACATATACACACACACACACACACACACACACACACACACACACACACACACACACACACACACACACACACACACACACACACACACACACACACACACACACACACACACAGTTGCCATGTCTGTGATTAGAACTCCTACCTAACTAGTTTATCACACTACAGCAGTACACAGTTATAGGAAGTGCCATGGAGATTCCTGGTCTACACCTTTCACAAGGGTGCATTTCAAAGTGGATGACCTCAGCAGGCTTGTCATAGTATGGCTATGGGGAGGGCAGTGTGTGTGCATGGGTCATAACTCATTCATCTAGAGGTTGACTCACCACATGCGGGCACATGCAGGGTTATATTCCACAGGTACGTGTATATAGCCGCTAGATGACTACTTCCTTGTACAGTCATGTTGCACAGCTATCACTTGCACCACATAGTCCATCATGCTGACAGATACCGGTGGCTAAGGTCTACAGTGAGTGATATCCAAACCGCATGTGGTTGTATCCACTTGACTGTGTGCTGGGTGGGACAGGCATCATAATGGATGGCCCCTTGGGACAGTCACGCTATTCCACACATCTGTGTATGTCTACTTTTGGCTTATTATAGTGTGTTGTCCATGGATATATGCCTGTACTCCTATCCAGTGTGTGTGCAAAGCATGAGTGCTGCATACTGAGGAGTGTCTGCACTAACATCTGCAAATGCCAGATATGTCTGGTCCACTGTTGTTTGCAGACATGGCCTTCATTTGTTTAAGTGTTTGGGCATGCCCAGTATGACCTTTCGGTATGTTGTTGGCTGACATTGCCCTCATTTCTCTGTGTGTGAGCATGCCCAGTATGCCCTTCTGTATTCAATGTGTGGATCGATTCCAGGTTGTTTGTACTGCAGTGCAGACCTTTGTGTTGTACACCTACAGGTTGCATACTGTTTCTGCAGGGTATCCATCAATCATTAGGCAATATGGGGAAAAACTGTGCAGGGGATAGTGTGTACTGTAGATGATTGTGTCTGGGCTGCTTCAGCTGCATGATGCTGCTGTTAGCAGAGAACATTCAGACAAGTGTACTGTTATACACAGTGATGTTTTCTGTCCTCATGTACTGTCAGGTGAACATTCTTGCTCACAGTGATGACTTGTGGGACAAGGGTGACTGCAACTGTGTCTGGTATTGTGGGCAGACACCTAAGTATTCATGGTAATTATGCCATTCTGGAGGGGGGTTGTAAACACTTGGTGCTGGTTTTGTGTATCCAATTCAGCACCTTGATACAGTGCTGGCAGAGGATTCCATACTTGTCTGCCCATCAACATGGCAGTATGGTCTTATCTTGCTGTGGCAGTATCTCACAGCTTTACAGATTTTTCACCTTAGCCAGAGGCAGGGGCCATGGCTCAGGACATTTACCCTATTATGGTGTACGGGCAGGTGTATGGCCACCCATTTATGTGTTTGCAGCCAGAGATAGTGTGCGAACAGCTTGGTGTCTGACCCTGCACATTCCATGCTGCCCATGCTCCCACACCCCCCTCTGTTATTCTAACCTCTTACATACATTATGCATACATTCTGTGATACTTTCCCTAAGGGTATTACCACATCACAGGTGTGTGTAGGTGTTGGTCCACAGTTCATGCAGTGGGACATGGTGGACATGTTACTGTGGTTTGCCCACATGGCCTTGCATATGGCTTAAATGGAGTGTGTTATGTTGTTATTTGGGTGTCCATGACATAACATGCATTGGCAGTACATGTGAGACATGGGCCTTTGGCAGGTGCCTGTGGGGAATTAAATATTGATGCAGGCCAGATGTGGCAGGCTGTTGCATTCTGTCAGTCCTATAGTCCCAGACCACCATACAGTATATTCCCCTGGGGTGACAGGGTAGATGCGATAGTTGTTCATGCCAATACCTTCTATCAGTCTTGATCAAGTGGTGTGGATGCTGTTAGGGTGCTACCTTCAGCTAGGGACATACCTGCATGGGACACCTGCAATGCATGCTGCAATCTTCCAGTATTGCCATATACAGGTGGAGTCATGCTGTACTCATTCTCCACAGCAGAGATATTGCCAGAGAGGTGCCTGTGGGTGGTGTTTGCGTGGTGGGATGCATGTGTGCTATGGACACTGCATGCATCTGACACACAGACATGCATGGGGCATTACAGCTATGCTGGCATGTGCAGGTACATCAGCTGATTCCCAATATGTCAGCCCTACCTCCTTTGTGATCTGCAGGTGTTCAGGCAGACATCACCGGTATCCCCTACTACAGGTCCTGTTACTGTGATGCATACCTGTATGTACAAATCCAAGGGTGTCACCATTTCACAGTGACACAATATATACTGTATGTCTGGGGTACTTTCCCCCAGTGTACTGCTTATATATCTAGCCCAACAGCCATGCCATGTCAGTCTTTCAGATGGTGACACATATTACCACTATACATTTACAATGGCTTACTGCTAGCATGTGTTATACTGGTGGGGATTGTCTTTGGCACTACAGTCATGAGGGCTTGTCCCTGTTATCAGCAGTAGTGGGCAATGGCCACCAGGTCTTACTTCAACATGCATACATACATACTGACCACGTACACATTTTGAATCACACACCATCCTAACACACACAAGACCTGCATATTGTGCAAATGCTACAACCTATCCTGCTACCTTGGCCACCTCTGGCCATCTGTGCTCCACTCGCATTATACCTACTCATACTTGTTACTAAATTTCTACGCAGGATTGGGGGGACACACCTGACTGTCTCTACATGTCTACATGGGAGTGGGAGGCACATTTCTACATAAGATCATGGGGGGGACACCTGACTGTTTTTACATGTTTACACAGGATTGGGGGGGCACACCTGACTGTTACTACATTTCTACACATGATAGGGGGGCACACCTTACTGTTTCTACATATCTACATAGATGGGTGGGGAACACCTGGCACATGCACACATTTCCTATGACTGTAGTGGTATGTCAGGTACTCAATTTCATTCTGTATTCTAACCTATCATACTGACTAGAGGCATATCAGTGTACTACAGGTCTTAGCTTTGGTTGCCCAACATCCCACTGCCTGACCTGCTGTAGTCTGTCTGTGTAGGCCTGGGGAGGGGGGAGGTTACCCATAGGCATCATTCAGAGGCCATAGCACAGGCTCTGTTTGGGTTTGTCTACACCTGTCCTGCTGGCTGAGACTGTTGTTGGGTATGTGAACCTCCCTGACTGTCATGTGTGAGTCATATGGACACACATGTCTCCCAGCACATTTCCTGCAGTGGGTTTTGTCACCCTGTGTAGTACTGTCTACTATGGTGACTCCAGTATGTGTTACAGATGTCATGGTGCCACTATGGGTGTCTACTATCTGCTGCCATAACATTCAACCACCCAATTTCCTTGCATGCTCACATCCATACCATAGATACAGGTAACGACACATTCTATTCCATTTGGCAATTGGTAGGTTGACCTGACAGTTGATGGAGGGGAGGCCCCTGTGGTTGATGTAGGCCCTACCATGATAATTGGGTGGTGCTTGATGCATATGTGCGTGCAGTTTATAGCACCCACTACCTCAGGTTATTCTGCTATTTGGTGGAAGAGATGCATATTGCTGGCCAACACCTAATGTGTGTTGAAGAAATATACGTGCTCACTGGCATGTGCTGACATGGCATCCAGGAACTGACGAAATACTCTGGATGCTGATGCCTGTGAGATCCCCATGATATTCCCAGTTGAGTTTTGGCTAGTCAGTATTCCTAGGCCTATACATACATTGGTATCCACTGGGAGGGGTTCCCCTAGGTCAGTTTGATGTGTCAGGCATAGCCGGCACAGCTCAACAATTTGCTGTAGGAGGTCCCTGTCCATCCTATAGTGCTCCACCATCTCTAGCTCATGTAGTCCCTGGTAGGTTACCTTGGGTCTGTACGCTCTTCTCCATCTCCTCACTGTGGGTTGATCGGCAGCATTCACATCCTCACCACCCTCACCCTCTTTCACATGTTCTATGTTGCCTGCTACAGCCTCTATCATTTTGCAGTTTTGTTTGTTAAAAGTTACCCATTTGTATACACCAGTGGTGTAGAGTATGGTAAAAACCAGAGGGGAAGGTCTTTGCATAGTTTATAGTAGTGTTCTGAGCTGGGCTGGTCTGCTGCTTGTGTAATTGGCTGATTCTGATACATTCCACCTGCCAGCTATGCTAGTTCTCCTTGACCACCTTCCTACTGCTGTTTTCTCTTCCCATTGCCTTCCTGTTTAAGCCCGGGGGCATGCTGTGCAAACAGTGTGCTCAAATGTGCACAGAGCTGCTATTTCTTGGTTTAACTTTTGTTTTCTTCCTTTAAAACCCAATGCCTGGCACGCACACCCGCTTAAGCAATGTAAAGCATGCTGGGCAGATTCAGACACACCCCTTTTCTTAGCTGTGCTAAGCTAGCAGTAAACCCGAACCACAGTGCTCCAATCCACTTACAGTATGCCTGACACACCCTTCCATGATCTCAGCTACCTTCTAGGATTGCACCAAGCTATTCCTACTCTTACAACTGTTATCATTCCCCTCATTTGCATAGGATTGCCTGCTAATGCATAGTTACATGTCTCACACTGAGCCTCCCCCCTTAGCAAGCACTACTCACTGACCATGTTGCCTTCTTC
The DNA here is from genome assembly GCF_019279795.1 of Protopterus annectens. Lineage (NCBI taxonomy): Eukaryota > Metazoa > Chordata > Ceratodontiformes > Protopteridae > Protopterus > Protopterus annectens. The sequence goes on from NC_056745.1 coordinate 1,506,529,969, forward strand.
CTTCCATTGACTTGCATGGCAGAATAGTGATTTTAGTTAGAATGCTTATTTTAGGTTTATTTTATTATTTTCCCCCAATCCCGTTTGCGTGCCACTGCCCTACGCTTAAACAGCCGAGATTGGTTAAAAAAAATAAATGTTGATTTTTGTATTTTTTGGCTGTTTGCAATGCCAATGGCCTTATACCTGGCCATTGGCATGCTTCCTGACTGATATGCAGCCTTTATTTGGAGCTGTCACAGCTCCATTTTGGATTTTGCAGAAATGTACCTGTTTACTAACTGAGTACATTTCTGCAGATTGCACTAGTCCTGCACATCCGGTTTCAAGCTTCCTGGATCACAAATTCACCTCATTTGCATGTATTTCTCCTGCAAATGGGGTGATTTGCATACAGGGACTTAGTCCATGCAGGACTAGTGCAGGAGCGCTCATGCACGCCCCTGCAGTCTGTTCCTAGATCACACGGTAGACATATTGCCTGCTAGAGCTCCTGCACTGATCCCTGCATGCTGTGCAAGGCATACAGAATCTGAAGGACAGTATGTAAAACTAGGAACATTGCCCATAGTGCAATATTTAACTGTAATAAACTTTACATTGACAATGCAATCAGAGCTAGTAGTGACAGAGTTTTGGAAAAATAAGAATGCTATTGAGTAGCATAATGTGAATAAAACATTGTTTTCGGAATAAACAAGTTGGCACTTAAATTTAAATGCAAGAAGTGTGTTTGGACTAAATGATTCTATTGTGTAAAGCCTTGATTGAAGTTACATATAAAGAAAGAAAGAAACAATTTGTTGAAATTAATTAGCTTCACCAAATGGCTCTTTAATTGGTGTCGGTTTGTGATTTCTTCTGATTTAATATGTGCTTAATTTTAGATATATTTAATTGAATTACTGAGGTTAATGCCCTTTTTAATGCCTGATGAAAAATGCAAATTTCTTTGAAAGCTATTTTTATTTATTAGATTTATTTGAGTTATTCCATGTCTGTCTGCCTGGGCTACTTGTTGTACACTAAGTTTATTGTGTGCACTGTTTGCAAGCATTTTAATTGGATAAAATAATTTAGTTTTTTATACAATTTTATAAAAATTACCCTTGTTTTCTTTGTTGTAACTAATAAAATATTACTTAGAGGTTAATAACTGTTGCCTTATAAAGATGATTTTATGCTAAACTATATAGAGTTTATTTCTTATTGCTATTTTATAAACAAACCTGAAGTGAGACATTTGTTCCAGTTGACTTATCAGTTAGCAAATAAATATTTGAAAGGAAATAAAGAAATGGTTCCATACCTGTGGGGCAGTGAGAGCAGCATTGTGCCTCTTGTATAATAACCTTGTCCTACAGGTCCATGGTTTAATCCTTACCTAACTTCTAGTCACACTTATTATATGGTGTTTGCCACAGGTTCATAGAGTCATAGGTATGTTCTAGGCTACTGACACTTGGAGATCTTTAGATATTTAGGCCTGCATTCCCATGAAAATGTAACTATAATATCCCATCAAAATTTTAACTCTTATATTTTCAGTATGAAATACCCATAGACGGCTAGAACCTTTATATATTGCCCTTATCTATGAGAAGCAAAGGTGCTAAAACAGGGGTGAATCTCAGGTTACTAATTCATGAATCCAGATTATAGCTGAGTATTGCTTTATATGGAGAGGAAGGTGATTCTGAAAGACTAGATTTCTATGTCATACATATATATCCTGCCAACATGTCTTACTTATGCTGCAAAGGAGATTGCCGTGTCTTCAGCTGATGATTATCATCCCCCATTGGCCTTGTGGATGTGCAGAGGGTGTCACAGGATAATGGACTGCTGAGGCTCAGTACTGGAGGCAGGGATTGCTCCCTAGTAGCCTGCATGATTCACAGAAGAGGGAAAAGGCTGTGAGAAGGTCCACTTAGTTTTTATACTTTAGGCCATTGATTTTCTTAAATGAAAAGTGCTGTGGGCATTCAAGTTGTGTCAGACGTTTGGACTAGTACACACTGAAGAAGGCATTATACTCAGTGACTGGCTTGATGTGTGCAGAATAAAATGGACTGATCACATCTGTTGATTTGGATGCCATACACTCAGTTATAAGTTGTGCATTAAAAAGCGTCTTTCTTACAACAGTGGATATGTGGTGATCAAACCAGAGTTCATTGTCTATATAGGTTCCCAGGGCTTTGACTAATGGATCTCTTGTTAGGGGTGCATTATCCATGTGATAGTTACAATGGACTTCTTGCTTGCTAATGGGAACTATTGTACATTTCTTGGCATTTAGTTTTAATTCATGGTTTTGAAACCTGTATCTCACCCAGTGGATAGCAAACTGGCTCACTGACAGGACCCAGGAAGCTAGAATTGGACAGTCCACCTCTACAAATGCCAAAAAATGCATAATAGTATCCTTTGGGAAGTCATCCATCCCTGGTAACTATCATATTGACAATAAACCTCTTAGAGTTGACCCAGTAGTCAGGGACTTAGGGACACACATAGATAGTAATCTAGCCTTTAATCATCACATGTCTACAGTGATGAGGAAATCTTTCAATATTGCACAACTTATAAACAAAGGTATGGCATCTAAGTCCAAGGAAGTCATTGTTCCACTGCATTCGACATTCATCAGACCTATCATTGAATACAATGCCTCTTTGGTAATCACCTAACTGAGCATTTACAACAACTGGAACATCCACAGAGGTTCTTCACTAAAACAATACAGGGCATAAATAATATGTCATATACAGACTGCCTCAAGGTCCTATCCCTGTATTCTGTCTCCTAAGGTCTTTTGAGGGGAGATCTGTGCCTAGCATACAGGGCATTGTCAGACCCCACTCACAAAACCCTGCATTAAACTGTACATATACTACTAGCTATCCACTTACCTTAACCTAACCCTAAGGTCCCTAACTAACGCACACTCATGTTACCCACTCCCTAACCCTAAGGTCCCTAACTAATGCACACTCACCTTACCCACTCCCTAACCCTAAGGTCCCTAACTAATGCACACTCACCTTACCCGCTCCCTAACCCTAAGGTCCATAACTAATGCACACTCAACCTTACCCGCTCCCTAATCCTAAGGTCCCTAACTATGGCACACTCACCTTACCCGCTCCCTAACCCTAAGGTCCCTAACTATCGCACACTCACCTTACCCGCTCCCTATCCCTAAGGTCCCTAACTATCACCCACTCACTTTACTTCGGTCCGTTCGCACACTTACCTTAACCTGGTCAGTCACCTTCGCACCACAGTCGAGGAAATAGTGAAGTCGCAGAAACGGCCCACCGAATACTTTCCCTAGGAAATTATTCAGTGTTCTGCAGCTTTGCTATTTCAAGTGCTGGCTGAATGGGGTCGATATTAGAACATTCAATGTTTTAACACTTTGATGTTCTAATATGGATCCCTGAAACTGATCTTCTGGAGTGCATCACTAGTGACCAGGTCTTTTAGAGGAGGTAGAGGTGTACACTAACATTTCCTATTTTAATTTATGATCAATTTTGCTACCCAAGAAATTCCAATAGGTGTGTTGTCTATTTTGTTTGTATTTGTATTTATTTATTATTTCAATTTGATAACCAGGTAAGTAAACTAGTGTATTGACCCTTTTTCAGTCGCACCTCAAGTATAAAAGTACAACAGATAAACATAAAACTGAGCAAATAATAAAACAGGGTCACAAGCAAAGGCTTATAGCATAATACATACGCAATGAAAAAGTAGACATAATAAACTATTGTACAAGTTGTGTAAGAAACATAGTATACAACTTAACATAGAATAGTGAATGTAAGTTGTGATAGTTAAAACAAATAAAGAACTATTGTGTTATATCAAACTGGCATAGCCAATATCACAAAATCATTTGCACTCAGCTTCCTTATGAAAGAGCTCCCTCATGTTTTCCATAAATTATTTCTATGCTAGCTTTTTTTTATTTCTGTAAGTAGATGGTTCTGCATAGCTGGTCTTAGTCTACAGAATTTGTTTTCTTCATTTTCTAGTTTGAATCTAGTTCTGACTACAGTGAGAGTGTACATTCTTGGCTGCTTATAATAGAGTAGTATGGCTCCTTAATTTGCAGTAGGAGGGTAGCCCAGTGTAGGAATTTTAAATGTTAGTGTGTTAAGCAGGAAGGAGGTTCTGTTTATAATGGGAAGCCTATGCACTTTCTTTCTAATAAGGTACAGCTGTGATAATTTCTGGCTGCTAAAAGGGCAAATGTGAATACCTTATTTTCTGTTATTCTAGTTTTTGAGCTGAATGAAGGGATGTAAGTAATAGGGCATATTCAGTCACTGCAATTAGAACGTTTTTGACTATGGTCATATACGAAATTCTCCTCACATGTAACTTTTTTAGTATTCTGATTTTTAACAAAAGAAAAAGAAATGCTTGCTGATCAGGTATATACCCCGGATTTACTATTCCTCCATGCAGGACTAGCGCCATGCATAGTAATGAGGTGCTCTGCCTGAGCTCCTAATCGTACATGGAGCGTGAAAGAGTGCGGGGGGCATGTCTGAGAGTAGAGCTCTCAGAATATACACTCCCCCGCAATGAAGAACAGCAGAAAGGAGTAAGAAACGAGCAAGACCGTTCATTGTTGTCCTCATATCCCCACCAACAGTCCCCCTTGTGTGCAGCAGTGGTGCAGCAGTTAACACTGTCACCTCACAGCAAGAGGTTCACCGGTTCGATTCTCGGCTGGGGTGCCTTCTGTGTGGAGTTTGCATGTTCTCCCTGTGTTCGCGTGGGTTTCCTCTGGGTACTTCCTCCCACATTCCAAAGACATGCATCTGGAGCATTTCTCCCCGGGCCTCCGCTGAAAACAGGCTCTGTGGAACCTAGTCGGACTTTCCTGGTCAACAAATGATAAATAAAAAAAAAATAAAATAAATAACAGCAAAAGTATACAGAAATAAAATGAACAAACCCTTTATTTTTTTAAATACAATTAAAGCTAACCGTAGGTGCATGGGTGTGCCCATCGCTTAGCTATGGTTAATGCAGCTTAAATGGCTGAAGAGTATAACAAGGAAGATATATGCAAATGAAGCAGCATAGCAATAGTGGAGTAGGCAGAGCATTCGCCTTTTGAGTAGGCATTCCCAGTTCGAGTCCCACTGCAGCACATTCCATTTTCCATGGCAAAACATGTTATGACTAATATTTATGTTGCATAACCCACTAAATAGCATATATTTGCGAACTAGAGTACTGCAGTAAATGCACATGTGAGATGTTAGTATCATAGTGACTAAAGCACTAGTAAGCAGGTTTAAACACTAATAAGCAGTAGTAAGCATATTTAAGCACTAGTAAGCAAGCTCAAGCCTGTTTGTGCAGGGGTAAGCAATGCACACACAGGGTAAGCAATTCTGAAGCTAACTCTCTGTAAGCAGATGTAACCAGAGGTTAGCAGTGCTTACCGTCATGCAAACCCGTGCAAACCTGCTTACAAATGCTCAAACATGCCTTAATCACTCTGTATCCAATGGCCCTTGTTTTGCCCATCAACAAAATAAACAGCCATGCAAGTCATAAACCCAGAACCCTATACACCATAGTCACAGTCTTAACCACCAAGCCATCACAGAAGTACAGAAGAATGAGGTATCAGCAGACAAGTTCTCACCATAGTAAAACAAAACTGAACCTGTGAAAGGAATCAGTATACAGATATGTGTGTCTTAACCCACTACATAACATAAATATGTGTACTGGAGTACAGAAGTAAGCCCAGAAGTCAGGTGTAATTGTAATAGAGAGTTGAAGTCCCCATTAAAACACAAGTACCCCATACAGTTTATGTACACATGAATCATGGATATCAGGCATACATATAAGGTGTGATGAATAATAAATCAATGCCAAAAATGAATTATAATGCAAAGTCTAATGTAAGCAACCCTAAGCATTGCACAGGCCAGCTTAGGAGATGTAAGCAATGTGTAGGCCAGCTAACTCACTGTGCCCAGTGTTATACAACTTTAAACAATGACAACCCTAGATAACCAGGTTTGCCCATAGCCTAGCCTTTTTAAAACTGGCCAATCATGGAAAAGTGTGGGAAATTGGCCCTACTTAAACCCAAGAGGTGGGAATACATCTCATAACTGGTTGTAGCTTCCCCTTGCAGGCACCATGTCAGGAAGGGTAGAAGGTGTGCACTTTCGGGGGCAGTGCTGTTGCATCCAGGAGTCCAGAGTCATGGCAGAACTCCTTGTCGAAGACCATGATCAGAGACTGCTGCAGAGCCAGTAGCAGGGCTCCCAATATAAGGCGGTGGCCTGGGACTGTCTTGCCTGTGACTGCACCAGTGCCACTTGCATACTCCAAACTGGTGAGCAGGAAAGGCATCACTATGCTGACCTGAAGCAGCATAAGGGGGACCTCTTGGAGCAGTGGAACCAAGAGGCTAGAGTGGCATGGGATGTTCCAGATGTGTGTAAGTATCACCCCACTATGTGTATAATAATTGCCAGCTCAAGTATATCATGGATAGGTATGGCTAAATATTCCTCTTATGTCTCCCACAGGTGCAATGGAGTGTGCCACAAACCAGGAGGTCCACTTCAGTTGTCTAGCGAGGTTGCGACACGAGGCAGGTCAGTAATACTCATGCATTTACTGTCATAGGGAATAACACTAATAGTAGTAGAAAATTAATTGCCTGTATAAAACCTGTATTGTGCAAGGCAAGTACTGCATACACTAAAGAATATGGCAGGAAGAATCTCATATCATTTGTATGTAAATAAAAGTGTAATAGCCTGACAATAAAGGTCTAACTGCTGGACTGCATATGTATACTCTGGTATCATATGGTAATGTAGTTTTGCAATCATGTAATAGTACTCTTGTATTAAGCAATGTTACCCACACCATGCACCATAAATTGAATGTGTAGGAATGCCTGTTTATGACTGGTGTAATCCCCAGGGGCCATTTAGTACAACTGAGAGACACATAGACAGAAAACAGGTAAAATGCAGACAACAGAACCCAAATAGCACATGCAACTGAGATGTGAACTGTTGTTTTATTAGCAGACACAGCCATGGTTCAAATCCTGGCAGTGGTAGTACTCTGCATACAGAATCATACCCCACAACTGTACAGATATATCCAGAATGTCCAGTAAAGTGGCCCATATCTGTTGCCGAACAACCTGTCCCCCTGGGAAATCAGAGGGATGATACCAGACATATAGGCAGAAAACAGGAAATACAACTGATTGACACACATCTATGAGAACAAAGCTGGCACACTAGCAACACCCCAATACCTTATGAGACTAAGAAGCCACGTATGTCCCATTTACACCCCCAACTTGTCAATCTGTGGTCAGAGTGTGTACAGTAATAGAGTGAGTTGTATGTGCATAATAGTAATATGGAATCTGGTACTGTGTGTGTGGGAACATTCTGGTAGTGCTAATAAACATTCCTCCCACAGGTCTGTCAGATACCAACACTGTGCCCAGAAATACAAGAATGATATCCACTACTGGTACTGTTTACAATGGTATTGTATGGCAGTGCGACTGATGCAGTTGCTTTGAATAATGAGGTATTACACATCACTCTCGCCCACACTGTCCTACAAAATATAACTGTCTAGGAAATCTGTATAACAGGTCAGAGGTCAATATAAGGTCAGAATGCAAAAACACAGGGGATTAATAAGACAGAAAGCAGATAGGAGATGTACAGCAATATCTATATAACAGACACAACTGTGATGGACCGTGTTTAACTGTAGCAGACACAGCCATGGTCTGAATCCTGGGAGTGGAAGTAGGCTACATACAGAATCATACCCCACAACTGTACAGATGAGGACAGAATGTCCAGTATATGGGCCCATATCTGCTGCCTGTCCCACTGGTAAGTCTGTGGGATGATCCCAGATGTTTAGCCAGCAAACAGGGAATACAAGCGATTGTCAAAAATCTATGAGAACAAATCTGTCACTGTAGCAACCCCTGAAATTGTTAGGAGCATAATAAGTCAAGTATGTCCTATCTACACCCCCATGTTGTCAGGCTGTGACCAGAGTGTGTACAGTAACAGAGTGAGATGTATGTGCATAATACTAATGTGTAATCTGGAAGTATGTGTGGCAACAGTCAGGTAGTGCTAACAAACATTGCTCCCACAGGTACCTCAGATACGAACAATGTGCTGAGAAATAAAGAACATTTTAATCTGTACTGGTACTGTTCACTCTGGTATTGTAGTGAATTGCAAGTGTTGCAGTTTCCCTGAATAATAATTTATCACTGATCACTGGCACCTACACTGTGCTACATAATATAACAGTGTAGGAAAGCATGTATATGTGTGTGTCAGGTCACTAAAGGTTGAAGAGGGCAATATATTCTAGATATGTCCCGGCAAACCTGTATGTGGTCAACACATGGCCAGAGTCTGTGCAGAAAGAGTTGGATAGCTATGTGCACAATATCACCCTGGAATCTGGGAGTATGTGTAGAGACAGTTATTGTTAACAAACATTCCCTCCACAGGTATACCAGGTAAGAGGTGTATACTGCAGGTAAAACCAGTTCATGTATAACAATGGCAACAGCCATATCACTGTCCAAACTAAG